>NW_004955408.1:39747842-39804384 GCF_000276665.1 Chinchilla lanigera
AGAAAAACCAAAAAAAAAAAAAAAAAAAAAAGAATAAAAGTGTATAGTACCCAAAAGGGCAAGTTATTACTTTACAAAATATTCATACCATAACAATGAAATAAACTTGCCAGGTTCATCAAATTCTATAAGGTCCCATAGTCTGTTGTATATTGTGACTGCACCTCTCAAATTGTCCTAACAGTGCTATTTTAATTTGTTACTTTAGCAAGTGTATTCTAACCTTCTACTGCATTTGAGGAACTCACCTAGGTAGCACGGATCTACCTTTAGGAAATTTAAATTCATGATTAGAAGGGCAAAATTGCAAACTTTAGCTCCAAATGTTGAGACAGAAAGGAGCATGAAGGTTTGGTAAGAACCCAGCAAAGGTGATATCTCCACCTGAGGAAAATGTAGACGCCACTCATGGAGGGAGAGATGTGTAAAATATCAAAAATGAATAGGTATTTGCCATATTAATAGGAACATAAAATTTCTGAATAAAAACCAGGAAAGCTTTCGTATAGAGCCATTGTGCCACAGAAGGAAGTCTGAGGACATGAATTGGGAAAGGTGATCCCTTTTGGGAAAGGCTGAAAACTGGAACAATTTCATTTTTATACCGGTCTAAATTTTACATTTAAGTATAAACAGTGATTTTGAGAAAATGTCTCTGGAGATGAGTTAATGAGTGTCTGAGTTAGGTTAGTTGCAAAGGCAGAATTTCTGAAATGATTCCTCAGAAATGTCCCTCCCTAATCCCTGGAATCTGGGCAAATGTGGGCTTTGAAATAGGAATTATGTAGAAGGGAGTCACAGGAGCCTTAACTTCGGCAGGGGCAGAGGAGTGAGTCAGGTGGCCTTAGCCACAGACAAGACTCGCTGTGCTGCTGATGATTCGAGGACGGTGCCGGGAGGCGAGAACACCGCAGCTTCTGAAAGCCCAGAGCGACCCCGGGTTGACAGCCAGTGGAATATGTGGGACCTAAACCTCTAGCTCAGGAGCTGGACACCGCCGGGAGCAGATTCCCCACAGCCTGGTAAACCAAGCAGGGAGCCTGCCTTTCTGTTCACAATTGACCTGCGGATATCATAGGTTAAAACACCAGTGCTGTTTTAAGTCACTGATGGTGGTAATTGTTTACTTGGCAATAAAACACCAATACTTTAACATTATTCAAAAGCCTGTGAAAATAACCGACTTAATGTTTCATGTTTCCTTGGAGTGGCTGATTACAGAGAGTACTGAGTATGCTAAAAAGGGTTCTTCCTCCCCTGAGCATTAGGCAACCAAGGCTACACTCAGTTCCAAAGGGATGAAAGCAGTATTTTACTCTCAGTAAAGCTGGGTAGTTTTCAGTATACACTTTTGAAATTACTGTACGTTTGCAATACATCATAGTTATATTTGCTTTTAATACTTCTTGATCATTTTTTATCTCCACCCACCCCGACTTCCCTCCTTTCCCCTTCTCCTGATCCGTTTTCCCTTCTGCAGTGCACATCCCTATTTCCTACTTTCTCTTTTTCATTAATTTATATCTTGTGTTTCTCTCTTCAAGCGAATTATGCAATATTTAACTTTCTGTGTCTGCCTTACCTCACTTAACACTACGGTCCTGAGATCCCTTTTATTCCTCTTTATGGTGACAGACACAAAATTTTCCTTGTCCAGCTGTCTGTTAATGGGCACCAGGCTGTCTCCATAGCTTTCCCATCCTGGTTTGTACTGCCATGAACATGGGTTTGGATGTATCATTGGAGTACAATGTAGAGCTTTTGGGGGAATGTGCCCAGGAGCAGCACAGCTATATCAAATGCAAGCTCTATTTTTTTTCCTAAACAGGAGAAAGTTTTTTAAAAAAATTATTAGTACATATACTTAACATATCTTGATTCTTTTTATTCACCTTCCTCTCCTTACCCACCTCCTTTACTCTATGTCTAGATTTCTTTCCTCCATTTTCATTATTATGATGATTTTCTTTAGTTTGTGACATAGAACTGTTATATTAATTGTAGATAGTTGTACATGTAAGTAACACATTTTAAATTTTTAAAAATCCTTTCACCCCATCAAATTTAGTCTGTTGTGCCCCTTCCCATTTGCAAATGCTCTACCTCCCTCCTTTCTTTTATCAGTCTTTTATTTTGCTCTTTATTTGTAATCTGGATTTATTCAAATGAGAAAAAGCATACAGCTCTTAAGCTTATATGTCAGATTTATTTCACTTAACATTATGTTTTCAAGATGTATCCATTCACAATTCATAACAGATAAATTTTGGAAGCAGTCTGTACGTTCAAACACAGACAGATAAAGAAAATGTGGTGTCCATACAAAATGGAACATTACTTGACTATAAAGAAGGATAAATTTGAGACATTTGTCAGAAGTTCAATTTCCAGTTTTCTGAGGAATCTCCATATTGATTTCCATAACAGTTGTACAAGTTTACATTCCCACTAAAATTGGAGAAGAGCTAGTTTTTTCTTAAACCTCATCAACATTTTTTTTATTCTTGATGATAGCCATTCTTAGAGTGACATGAATTTCAAAGTTGTTTTGATTTCCATTTTCCTCATGTCTAAAAGTGATGAACATTTTTTCATGTACATATTGGTATTGTGAGGTATCTATTCAGTTCATTTGCTCATATTTTGATCTAGTCTTTTTCTTAATATGGTGAGTTCTTTATATGTTCTAGATATTAGTCCTCTATCAAAATAGTCCATTTGGTTTCAGTTTTTAACCTCTGAAGTTCAGTCACTTGGGCCTTTCCTCTTCCAACCCAAATGCATGTAGTTCTGAGCCTGGAGCCCAAGACTTCCTTGTCTAACACCACTCACCCTTCTCTACTTGCTCTACTGAAAATATAAGGTTAAATTATACTCCTCATAAAATCATAAGAAACTTAAATGAAAAACTGGTAAAAGGTTACAAAACAAAGTCAATGATGTAGTCAGGGTTCAGATCATAGAAAGACCTTCACAAGCAATGGAAGTGCTGGCACCTGGCTTTGTTTAAATGGAGCATTTTGGCCATAGTATGGCAAAAACAAAACAAAACAAAACAAAACACTATGGGGAGACAAAAAAATGAAGCAAGATAAATAGGAGTCTAATTACAGCAAACTATGATGCTGACTTAGTGTTTGCAGTAGTCAGTAGTCAATTTCTAAGTTATATCTCAAAACTGCATCTAAAATTATTTGCTCATGATCAGTTCTGCCCTTTCTTCCTCGTCCACATTCTCGGGGAAGCTGTGTTGCCTCAGAGAGAGAATGCCGAGAGACGCCGGCCTCGGGATGTGTGACTGCCTCCGCACAGAACAATGGGAGCGAACATAATTCCAATATTTTCAAGCACATATGAATCTTTCCTTATCTTTACTAAGTGGACAGGCACCACGTGCAGTCACCTCCTTCCTTCTGTGAGTTGGTTAGTGATGATTTGCAGGGAATTCATTGGTCATTTGTTTTTCAGTGACAAGGAGACAGTTTCAGTTCATTTAACAGCCAGTTTTCAGCCACTGAAAAGCCATCTGGGAACATTGTTCTCATGAGATAAGAATGTTGTTGCTACACCAAGCACAAGTCTACCTTGTAGTCGCAGAGTTTTGCCAGTTGACCCGATGGTGCTCACTTTGGGTGCATGCGGCCTACTACATTCTAATAAAAAGGTACTTTCAGGGATTCCAAATGGCCATTGAATTAATTAACTTTTATCATATTATACAGGCGGTAAAATTAAAGCAACTGTGCAAAGTACAGGTTTGATACTTAAAACTGCTGTCTTGAAGCACTGGTCTTTATAACAGTTTTAGAGGTAATCCACATTAAATGTAATTTGAAGATTATATTAGATTTGACATGTACAATTGTTTTTTATGATTTAAAATGCATTGAGAGATTAATAGCAATTTATGCCTATTGACAAAAGACTGTGATTTCTCCTTCCTTTATTCAGTTATTTATTTTTTCAGACAGTATTTTTTTAAGTACCAAATACCCACCATCTGCACTTAATGCTGTTAGGGAAATGAGAGGGGAACACAAAGGTAAGGACTCAGATTATATTTAATTCAACAATGTTTCAAAAAGAACACTGTATTTGGAAGCAGTTCTGCTTTATGTTACTATTACTGCTCTCCATTTTAAACCTTGGAATTACTTTACATTCTGAGCTTCCTAAATGGATGGAAAGGCAGAAGTGAAGTAAAAAAAATTAGAATAGTGATTGCCAGGTTTGGTGGCACATGTTTGTAATCCCAGCACTTGAGAAGCTGAGGCAGGAGGATCTCTGCAAGCCTGAAGCCAGCCTGCCCTACATAGTAAGACCCTTCCTCAAAAAGAAAAATAAGAAGGAGGAGGAAGAAGAGGAGATGGAAGAAGAAGAGAAAAAAATAAACAGAGATAACAGCCCTGAATGCTGTGTGTTGCATGAGTTTACCTTGGGATTTAGCAAAGCCCACATAAAGCAAAGAATGTGAGAACTTCCCTAAGAAATTTGCCTGGAATCTTCATAGTCTTGCTTAGTCAGACGGACTCCATTTCTCCCTAATACCCCTCTTTACCTGCAAGGTCAATTTTGGCTCCAAACTACTTTGGAAAGCTCCACCTTTTCATCCATTGTCTGTTCTGGGGTTTGTATGAATGGATATCAGCCATGCCTACAGCAAACAGTGGAGTGTCGCCATGATAGTCAACATGGGATTGCTTACCCTCATCCATTCTCCCCTACCCAGTCCACACTACAGACCTGAGCCCTGTCTATGAAGCACCATTACTGAGATGCTCAACTTTAACCATCGCCTTGAAGTTTGACCATCATATTCTAAGTTCTTTAGATCATAGTCTCCTTCGAACCAATAAAGGTCTCCTTTTAACTAATACCAAAGGGTTTTGATAACAATCCAAATTGTTTCTGAGGTATTTCCAACGAGTCAAGAGAATGCACACACACACAGACACACAGAAAATGCACATGCACATGCAAAGTAGGCCTAAGAGCCTGCTCATACATAAATGCAAATTAAATTTTACTTGGAACAAATGAAGCAACAAACATCTTTAGAAATGAATATCAACAAAAACTGTATTTTTTATACTTGCTTATGTTTCCATTAGACTTTTATTTAGTATTTTATTTTCCATTTTTGTTTCAATAGAAAGATCTTTATAAGATTACATATTTAACCAAAGAATATAAAATAATCTTCAATTAATTTTTCATTTTCTTGACTTTAAAAAATACTTATTGGGTAATATTTTGTGTGTGGGGGGGTACCTGGAGTTAAACTCAGGACCTTGCACTTGCCAGGCAGATTTTGTGCTGCTGAACTATATCCCCAGTCCTTATGGTGTACTCTTATCATATGGTTTTGCTTGATTATTAGGTATTATGCTGAACACTATTATACCAGCACTCTGAAAAGCATACCTGCTCTAAAATGCATTGACTGCCTCCAGTATTACTTGCAGTAGTTATCTTTTTTCCTTCTTTGAGAGTTTGTGACAACATGTTCCTATCTTAAAGTTTTACTACTTGTAAAATTTTCTTTTGTACATATTAATAGAATGATATGAATTTATAGATCTTATTTCTAAAAAGTTAACATTCTAATTTTCCAAATTATAAACATAGTACAAAGACTGCTGTGAAAATTTGTCTGAAAACTACCCTCTGCATTACTAGGAAAAAACTAGCCCTGCTGGCTATCCCCATCAACATTGGAGGATAATTGTAATTAACATACACAAATAAATAAAAACATCCACTTATTAAATGGAAAAAATAAAACTAAAATAACAATACAACACTAACTCCCTTCTAAGATTAATAAGAAATGTTAGTAATTTTCAGGATTGGCAGCGTTCGGTGGGTGGGAATTAGACAGTCTCATGAAGTGTTGTTAGGTGCGCAATTCACGTATATATTTTGGAAGACAACAATCTCTTCTCCTTTTACCTAGCAATTTCACCCCTCAGAATAAAATCTTAGTGGCTTACACATGTACCTGAACTTAAGCTCAAGGCTATTTATAGCATTATTTGAAGAACAAAACATACTGGAAAACATGCACTTGACCACCAATAGGGATCAGCTCATAAAAAGTATGGAGGAGTTACAAAACAGAATATGCTGATGTTGAAAGTAAACACAGATACACTACTTACTAGCTTTTAGTTAGTGAACTGATCACCAAAATCAGCTCACTTTTTGTACTTGTCACAGAGGTAGACCACATTTTCCAGTTGTCCTGCCAGTCAGGTTTGGTTGAGTGCAGAGGTCAGTGGATGTGAACAAAGGTAAAGCTGCCCATCTGGGCCTTGCCCACCCAGAGCTCCTACGTTCTCAAATGTGTTCTTTCCTTCTGCTGAAAGCCATGGAACACAGCTAGTTTGTAAGTCATGTGGTTAAGATGCCACGTCTCTATTTATGGACCAGGCATCCTAATAATCACTTGGAGAAAATCTTGCCCCTAATCCTGTGAACAAAAACTAAACTTCCAGTGAGTAAGCCCCTAAGATTTCCAGAGTTCTCCATTGAAACAGTTAAGGTTTCCCTAATTAAACTGCATACTCATTTAAGAGATATGCAGCATATATTAAGGATAAAAGTATAAAGCAGCACAAGTAGTGTTCTTACATTTGTGCTTAAAAATTATACAAAGGCAAATTTTCTGTGTGCACAGACAACTTACTGCAAATTTCATATCGTATAAAATAGGAATCTGCTTTGTTTCTGACTTTATAGCAGCCTTTCTCAACATGGGAATGATTCTGTAGCTTTTGGATCACTTCGACTTCATGGGAATAGTCTTTTAAAAACTACCCACTGTCATTCTGCCTTTTCCGGGTCTTATCCATTGTTCAGGGTATGCATGGACATAATGTACTAGTATCAGCCATCATATAGCAAGCAGCCCAGTGTCAGGTGTAATTCTGGGTGCACTGTCTTTCTTTCAAGACAACAGCCATGTGCATAATCTTTGTTGAGTCCTGCCCCTTCCAGGGGGCTCTTTCTTTCCCCACTGATACCCCTCAAAGCCTCCAAGTACTTGATCCTGTGCAACACCATCCCCAAGTGACTCGGGAGAGAAGTTAATCAAGACAATTCAAGCTGAGTTACCTTCTACAACATCCATTTGGCTCATCATAAACTCACACTTTTTCTCTGTCTTCTCTCATCACCCTGTTTTAGGGTGCTCCAAGGAAGAAATCAGGCTTCTATGTCCACGTTTGCATATGTTCCCTGTCTCCAGACAGCAGTTGGGAATTTGCTGCATGAACTTTCTCTTCAAGCTTAACCCAACTTAACCCTGGGTTCATAGCAGAACCAGGTCTTAGGAAACACTCAGCAGAAGAGTGAGGTGCTTGTCCTTCTCTTTTTACAGACTCCTCCCAACAGTAGTGAGTGGTTTCCTAGCGACAACCCCTGCTTGGCTGGAGGGGAGGTAGTGTCCCTTTCCCCACCTCCCCAACATCCGATTCTCTGCACTATCGTGCAGAGATTTTAAATCACCTATCAAAGCAGAGTTGCCTTTCACATACCTGAAGGTGGAGTTTGCACCCGACAGTTGCTGGATTGGTTAATACAGAATAGATGTTGTGGCATATCTCTCCAAACCCTGAACACTTACATTTTATGTCCAGCTTAGAGGTTTTATTAAAAATTTAAAAACCATACAAAAACCAGCTCAGCATTCAAATACTGGGTGCATATGTGCCGTTACATGTGAGCAGAAAAGTACTTGTAAAATTAAATGTTTCAAGATACAGATAAATGATGCCTGCCATTGTAAATATTTATGTTCTATGTAATGATTTAATGATGTGCAGGTGCTAATTTTTTTATTTAAGGGGTTTTTAAAAATAAAATTTAATAAAAATTACTTTTTACTGTTACAAATAAATGCTGAGCATTTATACTCAAAGAAATTAAGCAATTGAAAAATCATTGCAATATCTAAGGCTTCATTTATGACAGATTTTTCTCCCCAGATGGGTATGACACTGTGGTAGTGACTGCAAAACACTAGATTTCTCCTGTAAAATTGCACAAAACATCAGAAGAGGCCCTGGAGATTCTGTCCTCCAGAAAACCTGGCAAATATTGTCTCCAGCACTGCCAAAATGCTGTTTCTGAACATAATTGTTTACTGTTTTCATTTCTTTCTACCAATGGTGCCAGGCCACAGAATAATAGAATAAGTGGTACTAACAATTGTCAGATAAGTAACTACTATTCCCTCATTTGGTGCCCAAAAAAGGTCAGAAAACATGCTTTTAAACTGTCTACAATTTTGAACAACCCATTTGACTGATTTTTTCAGCTCCAAAATACTGAGCTTTACTCTGAAATTTGGAATGTAGTATAATTTTCATAATGAAAGAAGACTTTCACCAACTATGATGGAAGAATCAAATATTTTTCATTTTTTTATTTTACTGAAACAAAATTATCCATGCCAAACCATGCCATTTGATAAAAGTATGGATCTACATGCCATGATTAGACACATATTTCTATCATAATGAAAAACTCCATGGTAGAATTTCTCTTCTCAATATTAGAGAACAAAGACCTTCCCTAAATTATGGTGGTTTGATTTAAGATTTTTTGACTTTCTGCCAAAGCAATATACATTCAGTACAAACCATAACTCAAGTTTTAGTCTTTGAACATGCTAGTAGTATGCAAAATGATCCTTTCTTGTGAGGACAGACAACACAGTGAGTTTTAGCTTTCACTAAGCCACAATCATGAGGGTAAGAAATACTCTGCAGTGCATCATGATCATAGCATTTTTGGATGCAATATTCAGTGAATTACGTAGAATAATCAATATTTAATTATAAAATTGGCTTTCTTAGATAATATTGCCCAATTGTAAGCTAATAAAATTGTTCTGAGTAAATGTAAGGTAAACTAAGCCAAACTGTGATACTCTTACATAAGGTGTACAAATGCACTTCTACCTAAAATATTTTGAATTTCAGATAGGTTTATTGGGGGCATACTTTCATAATCTGTGAAACAGCAAGAGCATAATTAATGACCAGCAGACCTAAGCAGCCTCAAAAATTATTGCACAGGTTTAGGGAAAGGTTTAAAAATCACACAAAATACTAAATCAGAAAAATTAACCTACTGTTCCAACTTATGTAATCTTTGAAGTTGAAAAGTAGAAAATAAATTATAGAATGTACATACCAAAGGTATTTTTAATAAATACTCACACCTAGCAATATCCAGCAAAAAATGCAGCAAGATAATGGATCCATGTCATGGGGGGATTAAGTACTGTAATTTAGGAAGAATTCATACCAGCCAAGATCTGAGGGCTAGGTAGAAAGGAGTCTGTCCCTAACAATTCAATTCCAAGCAGTCATGTTGTCAGTCACCCAGCATGATGTGTTTGGTTTGGCACACCAATGTTTGGGTGTTTGCTGTTTAGCTAGTTTGACAAATATTCAGACACTACAGGTTCCCATGAAACATTGGCTTGTTTATAGGAAAAAAAAAACTGTCATGTCTTTTACACTGATTTCATGACTTCACAATGAAACAATAGGCTAAAACAGAATATGTATGGTCTCCTTTTCCTCCCTGACAAGGAGATTCATGGTTTGCTCACTTGTATAACCCACACAGTCCCATTATGTTAGATAACTCTATTGGTGGGAAGCAATACTTTATATAACTTCACCTTAACATTACATCTAGAAACTTATCTTGGCAACCACCACTTTACTATTTGTTTTTCTGATTTTGACTTTCTTTAGGTCTGACCTATAAGGGAGATCATGCAACATTTGTTTTTTCTATGTATGCCTCATTTCATTTATCATAATGTCTTGGAGTTCTGTTATAAAAAATGGCAGTACTTCCTTCTTTTTAAAATGTTTACTAATATTCCTTGCATATTTGTGTATAATTTCTTTACCCTTTCATCTGTTGATAGACACATATGTTGTTTTTATATCTTTGTTATTGTGAATGATGCTTAAAGTTGGTGGAAGAAAAGGGTATAAATGTTCGATTATTTCAGATGAAAATGTTCTGGAGATCTAACATACAGTCAGTATATTGACTAGTATATTGGCTACATGAAAAATAATATGCTAATTATCCCTTACCCATGTAAGTATTATGATGTCTAGCACATGCCTGAAGCTAGTACTGAGCCCTGTATACTGTTTCTTTTCCTAAATATATAGACCTATGATAAAAATTTAAGTAGGCATAGCAAATGATTAATAACATTAATAAAGTAGGACAAATATAACAATGTTCTATAATAAAATTATGTCTATATGGTCAGCCTCTCTCAAAATATGTCATTATCCCTTCACCTCTTCACTTAAAATAATTATTTTGCAACTTCCCTTTCACATATCCAAATTGCCAGCACCACTACTCTTATACTTTGTGGCCACTGTTATATAAAATAAGTGCTCCTTGTCCATAAGCACACAAAGTAATACGCTGGTCAATGGGATGATTCATATCCTAGGAAGGTTGGGATGGGGGATGCAAAGTTTCATCACACTATTCAGGAAGGCATGCAATTTTAAACTTATGAATTATTTATGGAATTTTCCTTAATATATTTGAAAAACAGTTGACCTCAGATGCTAAAGTCATGGAAAACAAAACTACAAGCAAGGGAAGACTATGGTACTTTATAATGCACTCAAAATTTGTTCAGGGATTTGATCTTAAGTGTTCCCACTACATGCATACACACAACCACATGTGTGAGGTGTGGTTGTATTAATTAAATGGAATGAAGTAACATCTATATATCAAAAGATCATGTGGTACACTTTAAATGTATAGAGAGATTTTATATGCCAAGTATACCTCCATATTGCTGAAAAACTTTAATTAATAAAAATCTTATAAAAGAAACATTTGGACCCAGTTGTTGCCACTGAAACTGGCACCTCGTGTGCCCTGCTGGTGAGGAGAGAGGTCCCAAACCACTCCCCACTCCGGACTGGTGACACCAAAGCCTCTGGGTCCTGCGACCCAGGTTTTCAGAGGGGATAACCTAAAGAAGTCCTGAGGAAGAGTCCAACACCATCCTCTGTGACTGAAGGGTTACCCTACTTCTGAGACTCAGAGAGACGCAGCTTTGGGAGACTGGTCTGGAGCAGGCGAGAGCTGACAAAGATCCCTGGGAACCACTGAGAAGCGCAGCCGGAGCCAGCAAGACCTCACTGCCTGTGTACTGTGGTGGGAGTGGTTTGGCGGGTGTGACACTTAGAGAGGGCCCATCTGCAGGAGAAGGAATTCAGTCCGGTGGTCTGCATGAGTGTTTGCACTGCTGGTTCCATCCAGCAGAACCTGGTAGTCCGATTTCACATAGGTCACTGTCTTGGCTGCCTAATTCTCTACAATAAAAATCACAGAACCCTTTCTTTGGTTATGGATGGGTCATGAGTGGTTCCCAGGGTCAGCATCTGGATTGTCAGGGGGTCATTAACTATTCTGGGCTCAGTCCCAAAGACCTTGGCTCTGGCCCAAAGAAGTTGCAGAAAATGAACATAAAAATAGAAACCTAAGGAAACAAGGTAACAAATGCCTCCACACACTCACAGCTCCCCTAAAGCTGATCCCAGGCACTGAGGGGGAGAAAAGAACCATCCACACAGCAGAGATGTCTGAAAGGCATCAGTGGAAGCAAATGAACAGTTCAATAAGGTGCTGGGTGAATTTAAAGAGAAAAAACTGAACAGATAATGACCCAAATGAAGCACATTACCAGCAAGTCTAGACAAGATACAAATAAAAATCTGGTGGGCTAAAGAAAGAGAGATGCAAAACATGAACACCCAGCACAAAAAAGAATGAGAGTCCAGAAACAAGCTCTGAATAAAAATCCAGGAGATGCATAATATGAATGAAATTATGGCAGCAAAAGCCATCAATATGAGGAGAATGTGTCAGATTGCGAAGATACGACAGTGCTGGGTAATCAGTTAAAAAAAAGATACCTTAAAAGAACAAAAGTAGATGACAGATGAATCCAACGCCTATTAGGTGACTTGCGGAAGATTAACATAAAAGTAATTTGACTTAATGAAAAATCATAAGATAGCACAAAGGGCACAAAAACTTGTTTACAGAAGCAATAGCAGAAAACTTTCTGAACATGGAAAAAGAATTCAATGTACAGATAATTGAGGCATATGGAACCTCAAACAGTCACAATCAGAAAAAAAAGCACTCCACACCATATAACAATTCAAAGAGCAAGCTGGGGTTGGTGGTGCGTGCCTGTAATCCCAGCACTCAGGAGGCTGAGGCAGGAGGATCATTGCAAGTTTGAGACCAGCCTGGGCTACAAAGTAAGCTTAAGGCCAGCCCGAACTGCATAGCAAGACACTGTCTCAAAAAAAATAACTTAGTTAATTAAAATACCAGATATCCAGCACAAGAACAAAATCTTGAAAGCTGTCCAAAAAAACTAACAAATCACTTGTGAGAATTACAAGAGAATTCTCAACACAAACTTTAAAGGCATGGAAGCCAAAGACAAACAGGCCAATGAAATATACTAGAGGAAGGATAGCCTCTTCAAAAAATGGTGCTTCAATAAATGAGTCTAGACTTATATTTCTCACTACGTTTTAAACTAAAGTCAAATGGACCAAAAATCTAAACGTTGAAACAGAAACCCTTAATATACTGGAAGATAAGGTAGGTAAAACTCTTGAAGTCACAGGCATAGGCAAAGACTTTCTGAATAGAACCCCAGTTGCATAAGAAGTAATACTGAAAATCAGCAAATGGGATCACATCAAATTAAAAAGGTTCTGCACAACCAACAACCAACAGACTGAAAAGACAACCTACAGGATAGGAAAAAAATTCGCCAGCTATTCGTTAAACAAAGGACTAACAACTACAGTATATAAAAAATTCAAAAGTGGATGCCTAAAAATGAAAGACCACTATAAAATAGACAACTGAAATGTAGACACTTCCCAGAAGCACAAATAGCCAATAACCACATGAAAAAGTGTTTGACATTGTTGACCATTAGAGAAATGCAAATTAAAACTACAGTGACATACCATCTTATTAGAGAAAGAATGGCTATCATTAAGAAATCAAATAATAACAAATGTTGGTGAGGAGCCAGGGAAAATGGAACTCTTCCACAAGTTTGTTGGACTGCTGACTGGTACAACCACTGTGGAAATCAGTGTGGAGAGTTCTCAAAGCACATTCCATTTAACTTAGCTTTCCCTCTTTTAGTTATCTTCCCAAAACTGTCAAAGTCACCATACTGTAGGGATACACGCACTCCCATGTCTATAGCAGCACAGTTCACTATAACCAGATCTTGGATAGAGCATATATGTCCATCAACAGAAGAATGTATAAATAAAATGTGTATTTACACACGATGGAGTAATGGAGTAATATTGTGACATAAGAAAAATTAACGTGAGATATTTACAGGCAAATGCAACTTGAAAGCATAATGTTAAAAGTGAGATAAATCAGAGACACATACTTAAGTATTGCATAGTTTCTCTATGTGAGAGACATGATATATGTGTCTATATATACATATATAAATTTATATATATATATACACACACATATGTGGAGAAAGAGACAGAGACAGAGACAGACAACAAAAGGGAGAAAATAGAAGACAGATAAATAGGAAAAAGGGAAAAGTTAAAATAATTCCCCAAATTATTTTGTTATTTTGAAAGTATTTTAAGATATATACTAATTTATTTCATTTATATTGATAGTTTATTTTTGTTAATTGAAAACAAAATTTGTTCTTTTGTTTTTCCTTTCTTCTTTGTAAGATAGAGTCTTTCTCTTTTGTTTATGACTTGTACTCTGAGTGTCACTTTGGTCTTTCTTATCAGGTTATGCTATGTAATATACTAATTATTGCTATTCTCTATTTTGTAATGAAATTTTGTTTCATTTTCGTAGAAGGATGTGTTTTAAATTTTATTTCTTAATATCTATTTGTATTACATTAAAATAAAAAAACAGGTTTCACATAAAGACAAAAAAAGAAAAAAGAAAATATTTCATTTGGGGCAGGCATAGTGGTACCATCTGGTAACCTTAATATTCTGGGAGGCTGAGGCAGGAAGAGTCCATACTCAAGCTCAGCCCTGGCAAACTTATAAACTTTGCTAGAACTCTCAAAAAAAGTAAATAAAGGGGCTGGCAATGTAGCTCAGTGTGAAACCCTGGTTCACTCTGTAATACAGCAAAAGGAAAAAGAAACGTTTGGTATTTTACAATAGTAGAAAGCAAAAACATCACGTATTATTGCCTACTATATTTTATTTGGCTGATATGTTACATAGAAAATAGTAAAGTACAAAGCAAAAATGCATTTTGTTGTCAATTAATGTTGATAGATACTTGCAAAGATAATGCCAATGATGTAAAAGTATAATATTCAAATGAGTTGTTCACAAGAAGACTGACATGGACAGGTGAAGACATCGTTTTCTAGTATGTTTGAGGTGGTGTTTTCCAGGTTTGGTCTCTAGTACACCTGGAGAACTTCTTTTGTGAGCAACTTTTGTAAAGTCATATAGGTGACAAGTGCTCAAAGAAAAAAAAATTGTTTTATTAATACCAATGCTTATGAGAAAACTAAGTTCAACCAATGATGAAGTGACTGCTCTGATGCACAAATACATCAACTGGTAGTTAAATTTATAAATAAATCTATACTGCAATGAAATTTGAAATTAATGACAAAACAAATCACACAAACTCCATAAACAGTTGAAAATTAAAAAACATCCTCCTGAACAACCAATGGGTTACAGATGAAATCAAAGTAGAAATTAAACCCTATTTACAATCAAAGGAAAATTTAGATACAACTTACAGGAACCTGTGGGACACAATGAAAGCAGTTCTTAAAGTGAAATTTTTAGTGGTGAATTCCCACCTCAGGAAAACAGAAAGAGCATAAACAATCATATGCTGTACCTCAAGCTCCTAGAAAAGAAGAGCAAGTAGAACCCGAAGTCCAAAGAAGAAAGGAAATTATAAAGCTCAGGGCAGAAATTAATGTAATGGAAACTAAAAGAGCAATAGAAAGAATTGATGAATCAAAGAATTGGTTCTTTGAAAAAAAAATGAGGGGCTGGGGATGTAGCTCAGCGGCAAAAGTGCCTGCCGGGCAAGCACAAGGTCGTGAGTTCGGTTCCGGGTACCAGAGAAAAACCAAAAAAAAAAAAAAAGAAAAAAAAAGAAAAAAATGAATAAAACTGATAAATGCCTAGCCAACCTTATCAAAAAAAGGAAAGAAAAATTGAAATACATGCAATAAGGAATGAAAGGGTGAAAATGCTACAGATCCTTTAGAAATTCAGAATATCATCAATACCTACTTTAAAAATCCTTACTGTTATAGGGTTGAAAACATAGAGAAAATGAACAGATTTCTAGATACATACGAATTACCAAAACTGAATGAAGAAGATATAAAAATCCTGAATAACCCTATATCAGCTGATGAAATTGAGAATGTAATAAAAACTTGAAAATGAAGAAAAACCCAGGTCCTGATGGGTTCACAGCTGAATTCTATAAGAAATTTAGAGAAAATTTAACATTAATTCTCCTCAAACTCTTCAATGAAATTGAAAGGGAAGGAATTCTCCCCAACTCATTCCTGGAGGCAAGTATTATCCTGATACCAAAACCAGAGAAAGACCCAAACAAAAAAGAGAACTATAGGCCAGCCTCCCTAATGAATATAGATGCAAAAATTCTCAATAAAGTGCTAATAAACAGAATGCAACAAATCATCAAGAAGATTATACATCATGACCAAGTGGGATTCATCCCAGGAATGCAGGGATGGTTCAATATAAGCAAATCAATTAATGTAATACACCACATCAATAGAACCAAAGGCAAAAATCACATGATTATCTCAATTGACACAGAAAAAGCTTTTGATAAAGTCCAACACTTATTCATGATAAAAACCTTACAAAAAATTAGCATAGTGGCACAAACACAGACCTGAAGATCAATGGAACAGGTTAGAAGATGCAGACACAGCTACAAACACACTCAGTCACCTTATTTTTGACAAAGGGGCCAAACATTTTCACTGGAAGAAAGATAGCCTCTTCAACAAATGGTACTGGAAAAACTGGCTCTCCACATGCTGAAGACTAAAACTACACCCATGTCTGTCACCAGCCACTAAAACTAAAATGGATCAAAGATCTATATATCAAAACAGAAACACTAAATTTACTGGAAGAGAAAGTAGGTAAAAATCTCAAAGACATAGGGGTCAGCAGAGAGTTCATGAACAAAAACCAAACTTCACAGGAAATACTTCAAAGAATCAACAACTGGTATCTCACCTTATTGAAAAATTTCTGCACATCAAAAGAAATCACCAACAGAGTAAAAAGAAATCCACCTATTGGGAAAAAAAATTAGTTGGTGAAAACAGTGTGGAGATCAGTTTAGAGATTCCTCACAAAACTAGGACTGTAAATCCCACTTAACCCAGCTGTTCCCCTTCTGAGTATTTTTCCAGAAGAATTAAAAACGTCATACCACAGTGGTATATGTGCACCCATGTTTATAGCAGCACAATTTGTTATAACTAAATCTTGGAAACAACCCAAACGTCCATCCACTGAAGAATGGATAAAAAAGATGTGGTATTTCTATACAATGGAGTATTACGCAGCTATAAAAAGATAATCTGAAGGATTTTGAAGGTAAACAGATGCAACTGGAGAATATACTCATATGTGAAATAAATTGGATCCATGTGTGTAAACATCATATTGTCTCCCTGGTGTAGGAACCTGAAAGAGTAAGTAAAACTCAAAATGTACAAGAGATGATAAGAAAGGGAAACAAACTGCTCAAAGAAAGGAATGACTGGGATGAGGGAAAGAAGAAAAAAGAAAGAAGTAAGGCAAAAAAAGAAAAAAAATATATATATGGCTAGGGTAACTGTACTGCTGAGATCTGATGGTACATTGAAAGGAACTGCTAATGCTTAAAATTTTTTGTTCTGACCAATTTTGTATGCTTATATGTGCTAATCTGAGCAAGTGATTTGAAGGCAACAATATGCAGTGGGACAACCGTGGTGAATTCCTACCATCCCATCTAGTGAAACTCTGAATTATCTCTAATATTTTATCTAATAGTTATGATCTTATTCTCTTTAGAGGTTTGAACAATCTTCCATTCTTACATCTGGTAATCTGAGCAATGTAATTGAAGATAACAATATGTCACAGAACCACCACTGTTAATTCCTATCATTTCGTCTTGAAACCCTGTATCACTTTCAATGTTCTTGTATGTTTTGCTTATTTTTGTGATGTTGGAACGCTGGTATTGTTCTTTTTTCCCCCCCTCATTTTCTACTCTCTTTAAATAAAAGAAAAAAGGAAATCTATGGTAAGGTTAAGATAAAGTGCTTAGAGACAAAATAGACTG
This sequence comes from Chinchilla lanigera, assembly GCF_000276665.1. Taxonomy (NCBI): domain Eukaryota; kingdom Metazoa; phylum Chordata; class Mammalia; order Rodentia; family Chinchillidae; genus Chinchilla; species Chinchilla lanigera. The sequence goes on from NW_004955408.1 coordinate 39,765,330, forward strand.
TATTACATATGATTAAAATATTGAAGGTTAGAGACACATTACAGTGATACACGCTTACCATGTTTATAGTAGCACAAATCATAATCACTAAATGTTGGAAGAGGTCCCTATATCTGTTGCCAGGTGAATGGAAAAAGAAAGTGTGGTATGTATAAATAATGGAGAACTACTCAGATGTAAAGAAGTATATATTTGAATCATGTAGGAGAATGGATGCACTTTGAGATCATAATGCCACGTGAAGTAAATGAGACACAGCAGGTTAAACACTGCATGGCTTCGCTTAGATAAGAAACCCAGGGAACAAATGAGAAAAACAATAGGTGGATGACGGAAAACAGACATAAACTTCATGGAGATGGCAAAGGGATGTGGGGTGAAGAAGGTGGGCGAGAAGCACTGGGACAGAGGAAAAGGAACGAAGATGTGGCAGGTATTTACACCGACTCCCCTCGATGAGCACACTTGTTATGTACTGCAAATTATGCTACTAATAAAAAAGACACAAACCCCTGGAGCTCTCAAAATGGTATGGGAGGACACCTTTTGATTGATTTAGCTAAAAGACCAGTTTTTATTAGAGTTGGAAAAACAAATCTAGTAACTGGCTCCATCCTCCTATACTTTTCTCCGCTCTATATTTCTTTATGTTTTGGTAGCAAGAGAAATACAGAAATTCATTATACCATGCTAATGACAACATTCAGAGATACAAAAGATAAAAACACTTTGTGGTTTTCTTTTTGAAAATATTTCTTTGATATTTCTTTTTAAAGTGAGGATTATTTTAACCAATGAGTAAACAACAACTTCCTGTCTGGTCCTGTGCCCTAAAAGAGCGCACGTGTCCATCCTAAAGCGTCCATTCGCTGGAGCAAGGCTGCCACTCAGATGCAGACAGAGATCTTGAGTCAGAGGAACCCGGAGCAGCTGGCTCTGGGCGGCCGCTGTCGCTCAGGGCGGTGCACTAGACTCGTGTACAGCTTTTTAAAATCCTGCAATGATTAGCCCTCATCCCTCTGAGTAGTTTTCAGACAGCTGCGAGTTTTGGAAACTCTCCAGGTGATTTCTAACTTGCAGCAGAGTCTCCGCCCACTGCTTAACTCATCTGGATGCAATAGTCATGGTGGGATTAACCCTCAAAGTGCATGGCCCTGCACAGGGGCTGACAATCAACTGCAGTCACGCACAAGTGCGAAAAACCTCAACATATTGAAAGAACAGAATTATAAATCAGATTGAACATAGAATCACCAAATTATTTCAAGTTTATGTTCCAAGAAAAATTGTACTACATGAGTGTCCTAGGAAATGATTTACTCAAAAAAGAGGAAAAATGCAATTATAGACTCTCAGAAAAATGATGAATATATCAAACCAACTTAACCTGTCTTAAATTGATACTAACAGATGTGTAATACAAAGTTTTAAATTAACTATTTTCTCCCAAAGGCTGGTAATGTATTTTCCTACACAATATAGCACTCTCCTCACTCCTCTCTCTTCCACTATAAGCTCTACAGAATGTTCACGGTTTACACTTAGGATACTTACTATTTTCTTCTGGTTTGGATTAATTCATATTCATTACTTTTATTTTTACTAGGTTATAGTTTTCTATTTTCATTCTGTGCTGTTGTTTTACATGATGCGGAAAAGAGAAAAAAAGATAAAAAACGAAAGAGACACAAGGTACTGGCTGTTCTTCATTTTACTAACACTTAGCAATTCTGCTATGTTCCAACAGAGAAGTAGCCAGAACATGTCCTCAGCGCACTCCCCTCCTGGAGTTTCTTCCTCATCGTGTAAAGAGTAAGTTTCACGACAAAGATTATGAAGGAATCCAACGAAAACCTACCTCAAGCTATTTTTTCAACAAGCTCGATAAGCGTATAAAATCAGTATGTACTCACATAATTTAGATACGCTTCAAAGCCTTTCTCCCCTCTATTCAACAGTCGAAACTGGACTTCATTCTGCTACTCTTCAACTTTGTATTATAATTTGACCCTTTTCTTTGCCCATATATTTTCACTTTGTCTTGTTTATTCTGTGCCCCAATACTCTTACCTTTTCAGCATATTTTGTGGTCAAAATATGCAGATTCTTCATTAGTGCAGAACAAATACTGGTATATTCAATATAGAATTATTCAGTGATAGAGTAGTTTGTATTCAGTTTTTAATTTTATCTATTGTATCATTATTGGACAAATTCAGCAATTTAACACATGGATCAAATACTTGAATTTATTGATGGAGAGAATTTAAAAAGCTATAATAGAACTGAGAAATCACATTAGGCTTCAATTCCTTTACTTATAAGCTCAGTGCCTGAGAAGTGGAAATGTCTCGGGTGAAATCCATAGCTAACATCCTCTATTAGGGGTCAGTCTATACTTGGAAATGCTCAGTTTGGGGAATAAAATCAACATACATCTAACCAGGGTCTCATTCAGATCTTTGTTCAAAGTGAAATATAGTTAAAATAATTTAGAATGCACTACACACATTGCTTTAAAAATAACCAGTCATGACAAAGATAACATAAATCTGCTAGGAAGTATATTTACTTAAAATCTAAGTTCATAAATGCAACAAAATGACAGAAAAATAAATGCCATTAGATACAGACTATGTATAATTTTGGTGTAACATAATGAATTTTTATTGTGAAAATGAGAAATAAATTTTTGGGTTTTTAAAGCCACCTATTCAGGCTCTGTTATAGGATACATTGCTGAATAAGACAATGAAATTCATGAAGGATGGACCCCTTTGATAATCTACAAACCCCTGAAATTTTATGCAGAATTGAATAGGTACACATCCTTCACTAGATTTTCACTGGCATCTGAGAAAAATTTAAGAACCATAATTAAATAAAACATATGGCATTAATTTTAGAATTTGATAGTCTTTTTTAGTTTGCACTGGACTTAGCATAATCAAAAGTACAACTTATTTATAAATACTCTAAACAATAAATTTACAAAAAACAAATTATTACACTTAATTATGATAGAATGGTAATTCAATAATTTTAATAAATCCTTTCATATTTTCATTTTCATTTGTTTAAAAATTTCATTTAAGGGGAAAATAGGTTTAACAAGCTTTGAAGAATGAGACAGAGTCAGAGCGGGCATTCTACAATCTACTTAGATTAAAATGCCATTTCTTTTAAGTGAAAGAGGGTTCACCTCATCATTGTAAATTACTGCTCCATTAACCCCACCGTTAGAATAATGAAAGACAGGGATGGTAAGTCACCTGCTGTCCCACCCTACAGAGGACCAGTGCCATTTCCTCCATAGGACTGCTCACACTCATTCCTCTCATCTTCACATTTCTCCTGTTGTTCTGGAAGAGCTGAGAGAGTTTATTAGCAAGACATGCGTCAGCACCTTGGGATGTCCTTGTAGCTGTACTGGTGTGTAAACTCAGTGAAGTTTTACTGGACACCCTTCTACTTTCTCCACAACCTGGGTCTTTGGATCTTTGCACAGAAGAAGGCAAAACTCAAGCCTTGTTCATGGGCTTCTCACTACGCAATCTCACAGGAACCCTCACAAATGTTCCTGTGAATTTAAATCACTTTTCAACTAAGCCTTTTTAAAAAATTTTTCCCTGGCTCCAGAAACTGTGTAATTGGCCTTGGGTGTCATACAGTTATTTACGTGTATGTATTTGTGTTTGTGTTTGCGTTTGTAAGCAAACTGCTGTGCAATCTGTGGCTTTTAGTGATTAGTATCTGTATGAGCTAAAGTGATAACCAGGTGTCCTTTCAAAACCATGGACAATTCCAATACTCTCCTTCTCCCTATAAATGGTTTCAGGTTCCTGGTACCAAAACATCTGCTATCAGGTTGTAATCTAATTTTGGGAAAGGTGATTTTCTAATGTAGTGAATATGCATGTGGTTATGGGCCATTTTAAATTTTTTTTGACTATCGATGATAAACTTTATAGATTTCTGGGAAAATTGAATGCTTTGATCATTTGACAAAATGTTCTTGGTTCAAACTTGTTGACTGAGTAAAATCATCTTTATCATAAGAATGAGGTTTAGATAATACTCATACTTTCATGAAATTCATAAATGAAATATGACAGGCTAAAAGTGGTATCACAGCTTCAGAAGTTTATGAAGATGAACAATAGCTAACAATGAATTTACACAGCAGTTTCCAGCAATATGTATGTTACTAGTGTTTGTAGGCTTCAAGCCAGTAAAAATAGAGGAAGAGGAGCTTGCAAATTTTCATCTGAGAATTTGTACATATTAATCAGAATTTTCAAATCACAAATGAAGTAAACTTGAATTCAACAATATGAAACATTGTCAATAAAAGGCATTGCTCTATTGCTTGATTACTTCTCTGTGAATTTTAATTTAATTATTTGGGAATGCAGCCTGCAATTGAGGATATTTTAAAAATTTAACAGTATGCTACAGTTAAACAACTTTACTTCTTATGAAGGACAAAAGAATGAGATGCTATTGTAATTTACATAGAAATACCTCTAGTACCAGAAATGCTGCTGCTAGAACTGCCAGCACCTTATAAATGTGTATGAAATGAGCAAGTGCTCAGCAGCATTCCTATATGATTCTAGAATGTACTCAACTCTAAGTCAAATTAATAACACCCTTATGGATACATTCGAGCATCTCCAATACATAATTAATCACTAAGTTTAATTTTGGGATAAATTTCATAAATTCTTTTATAATTCAATACATGTTTAGTTGCCCATAAGAATGTAAATTGAAGTTACTAGAGTATTACAATTAACTAAGAAGATAAAGGAAATTTTGAAAAAAAACTCTAAAACTTAACTATTATATTCCTCTTTGTATCAGATTTAAGAAAAAATAAGAGAAGATAGACTGCATCTTCTGGTCGAAAATGATTTTCTGAGGAGGATTATACATTGCAGACTATCTCAAATTTGAATTATTTCCTTATAATGTAGAAGAAAGGAACAGTTATTGTTGATTAAAGTGATTAAGATTGGTTTATTTCTGTTTATTTTTAGATAGAGAACTATTAAAATGTCCTCTGTGCCCTATAGCAAGGTACAGCAGCTGCTGCATGTCCTTGATCTAGCTTCCAGATTCAACCCATTCTACTACAAATGTAAGACCAATAGAAATAGCCATTGGAGCTCAAAAAATGTTTTTGCAGTGTGTGGAGATGGGTCCTAAGGTGAATTTTGAAATTTGCATACTAGAGATTAATCCTAAAATCTCAGATGTCATTGTGAAAAATAGGTGCCAGTCCCCAGAACTGGGCCATTCAAACTTCTTGAAAAAGTGCTTCCTCCTGTGTCGTGTCACATGGCTTTAACAAAGGGTATGGTGAAGATTCTTATAAATAGAAAGTAGTCACAGCCAGAAAAGTCTTTATCTCAAACTGATTCAAAGTCATATGCTATATTGGAGATAAGGAGTTTTGACAGAATGACAACTTTTTATGTTGAGTTAGAATTTGTAAATACTCACAACCTCAAAATGACAGTCTCTCATCAGAGGTTCTCTATTTAAGGAAACAGCATAGCAAGAATGAGCTGCCACAGATGAAGAACAGAAATGACATGTAATAGGTCAGTCAACATTACGCTTGTGTTAGATAAAGCTGTAATTCTACAAATGATAACTTTTGAAATGTGTTTTACATTTCAAACATAATTGCCTTAGGGGACCATCTTTGAGAAAGAGAAGTTGAATATATATTTCTTTGCACTTATAGAGATATTGATTGATTGATTGAACAACAACAAAAGTATTACTATTAATTCAAGCTCTCCCCCATAAGAAAACAAGATTTTCATGTGACTCACATGATAATTTCTGGGCAAAAAAATTAAGAGTCTCCCTAATGATACAGCTTGAATATCACAGGCTTGTTTTGAAATGACATTGAAGTCAGAGTTTAAAGATATTTATTTTATTTTAAAAAGTACCAGGTAGATTAAATTAGCCTTTAATATTAACTTCATATTATAATATTAATAGGAAATTAAAATGTAAAACCATTCTTTTCTGTATTCATAAAAATAATATGAGTAGTATTGTGGCATACCTATATCAAGCAGCAATTAAAACATGTTCACTGTTATATTAGTGTATCTATGTCTTTTATTCACAAAAGATGCTCAATTTAACTTTGTATTAGGTTGGTTTACTGTTCTGTGCACAAAGTATAAGACCATTTACATGGTATAACTCTAGTTACAGCAATATATAGTGGCTTTTTTCTCTCTAAGTTTTTAAGATTATTTTAGTCTTTTTCTTTCTCAGTCTAGTTGAATGAGTCTTTTTGGATAGAAATTACATATATGTATAAATTATATAGATTTATATATAAATTATATATAACTGACATAAAATTATGTTTATATGACAGATATATTTCTGATTTCTAATACAAAATATAAGATGCTTAAGAAAATAAGCAATTTTGTCTTCTGGAAATTCCTATCATTTCAACTATTCTCAAAATGTGGAAGAGAACATCTTTAAACCCATAAAGACTCTGACACCAATAGAGAGGTGTGCACTATTTTCTTTATCCTTTTAGACAATGATATTAAGAAGCTAGAAAGCAGATACTATGGAGATGAGGTAGGGGTTGAGGAGTGAAAGGTAAGGGAAAGGGAGATGAAGACATAAAAGATGATCAAGATATGTTACAAACACCCACTAATTCCCAAGAACAATGCCACAATTATGTATTGCAAGGACACATTAATATAAGAAAAAAAGCTTTCTTTCCTCGTATAGTTTTTATTATGCAAAGGATCACTAAATATACATTTGATGTAAAAAAGAAAACATTATTGACAAATGTGAGCTCTTCTGCTAGGAAGGAAGCCAAACTGGCAAAGTAACTGAATATTTTTATATACTTTAGTTTAATTACTTTATATTACTTTATATCTATTATGTCTTGGAAACATGTGCCAATTAAACAAAATGCTAATATTGTAATAACAATAATACATAATTGCTGGGCATCCTGGCATTCTGAGGAGCTGAGACAAGGCAACTGCATGTTGAAGCCCAACCTGGGCAACCTAGTGACTTTGCAAGACCCTGTCTCAAAACAAAAAAGAGAGGGCCAGGTGAGGTGGCACACAGCTGTCATCCCAGCTCTTTGGGAGGCTGAGGAAGGAGGACGGCAAGTTGGTGCCCAACCTGTACAACTTAGAAACTCAGTAAAGTCCTGTGTCAATAAATAAATAAATAACCCAGGCTCCACATGCGCATAATCAGCATCTGAGGCAGGAGGATCACTGAGAGTTTGAAGCCAGCATGTGCTACACAGTAAGTTCAAAGCCAGTCTAAACTACATAGAGAGACTCTGTGTCAAAAATTCCAAAATAAATATAATAAAGAACTGGGGATGTAGATCATTGTAAAGGCTCAGAGTTCAATTTTCACTACAGTGAATGTGTATGAATAATTATGATTTAAAATACAAAATAACTCTATTTTCCTAATGGTATGTAGATATAAAGTAATATATAATGGCAGAAAACTTCCCAAGCATGGATAAAGAATTTGACTTAAAAATATATACTGCATATAGAATTCCAAATATCTGTGACCAAAATGAATCTACATCAAAGCATATAGTAATCAACATTCCAGAAATTCTGCACAAGAACAAAATATTAAAAGCTGTTAGAGAAAAGAAACAAATAACCTATAAGGAAAGCTCATTAGATTCACAGCAGACTTCTCAACACAAATCCTCAGATCAAGGGTAGCTGAGAGTGAAGTATTTCAAGCCCTAAAAGAAAACAATCTTCAACTCAGATTGATATATGCTGAAAAACTAGTTTTCAAAATAAATGCATAATTAAGATACACTCATGACAAAAAACAACTGAAGAAATACATGACCACAAAATCAGCTCTGCAGAATGCTCTAAAGAATATATTAGAAAGAGAAAATGAAGTCCACAAGCATAAAAACACTAATAGAAAGAAGCCACTAGGCAGGACAAAGAAATAAACAAAGGACAAGGACAGGAAAATAATATGAAGAAAATAAGCCAATACATATCAGTTAAAACCATGAATGTAAATGGTCTTAACTCACCAATCAAAAGGAACAAACTGGCAGAATGGATCAAGAAACAAGATCTAAGATATGATGCATTCTAAAAACACATTTAACACACAAAGAAATCATAGACTAAAATTCAAAGAATGGAAAACAATTCGCCTTGCCACAGTAACCCAGAAAAAAGGTGGGGTAGCTATTCTATTTGTAGACAATATAAACCTTAATCTGAAACTTATCAAAAGAGACAAAGAAGGTCACTACATATTTGTTAAGGAAAAACTCCAAGAACAAGAGATAGCAATCATAAATATATGCACCAAGAAAGAGTTTACTCAACTACATAAAACAAATACTAACAGATATCAAAAACTAATAAGCACTAACACAACTACAGTGGGGGACATTTGTACACCACTCTCTCAAATAGGTAGATCAATTATAAAAAAAAATAAAGAAATATCAGAAGTAAGTGAAGTCTAGGATCAAATTGACCTAATAGATGTCTACAGAGGTTCCACAAAAAATATCAGAATATATATCCTTCTCAGTTGCACCTGGGATGATCTCTAAAATAGACCACACATTAACCCACCAAAAATGCTTAAGGAAATGCACAGGAATTTAAATCATCACGTGTATATTATCTGACCATACAACAATGAAACTGGAAATCAACAATGAAAGAAACTACGAAAACTACACAAACTTGAGGAAATTAAACAACACCCATCTGAATAACCAATGGGTGACAAAAAATTAAAGGTGAAATTAAACTGTATACACAATTAAATGATAATGCTGATGCAACAGACCAGAATTTATGGAATGCAATAAAAGCAGAAATATGAGGGAAATTTAGTGATGAACTCTTACATAAGGAAAACAGAACAAGCCCAAATAAATAACCTAACTTGAACCTCCAAGTCCTAGATGGAGAAGAACAAATAAAACTCAAATCTCAAATGAGGGAGGAAATGTAAAAATAAGAGCAGAAGTTAATGCAATTGAGACTAAGAAAACAATACAAAGTATCAATGAATTGAAAAGTTGGTTCTTTGAAAGAAAAAAATAAATTTTATAAACCCTTAGCCAAACTCATCAAAAAGAGGAAAGAAAAAGCATAAATGCAAGCAATTATGAATGGAAAGGGGGAAATCACAATGGATTCTACAGAAATTCAAAAATCATCAGTACCTGCTATGAGAAACTATATTCTTATATGATGGAAAACACAGAAAAAATGGACAGGTTCCTAGACATAACTTAATTGCCAAAACTAAATCAGGAAGATATAAATATACTAAATTACCCAAATATTAGCTAATTAAATTGAAAATGTTGTTAAAAATTTACCAACAAAAAAGGCCCAGGCCCTCACAGATTCACTGATGAATTTTACAAGAAATTTAGAGAAGATCAAATGCCAGTAATGCTGAAACTCTTCAATGAAATTGAAAGGGAAGCAGTACTTCCAAAATCATTTCTGGAAGCAAGTATTAACCTGATTCCAAAATCAGAGAAGAATCCAACTGAAAAAGAAAACTACAGACCAAACTCCCTAAAGAACATAGAAATAAAAATCTTCAATAAGGTACTAGCAAACAGCATGCAGCAAATCATCAAGAACATTGTATATCAAACCAAGTAGGATTCATCCAAGGGATGCAGGGACGGTTCAACAAATGCAAATTGATAAATTCAATACACCATATTAACAGAGTCAAAGACAGAAATCACATGATCATCTCAATACATGCAGAAATAGATGATGATAAAGTCCAACACTTATTGATGATAAAACCCTAGAGAAAATTGGAATAGATGGTCTTTATCTCAATTTGATAAAAGATATTTGTGATAAACCAACAGGTAAATCATACTAAATGAACAAAAACTGAAAGCTTTCACGCTAAAGTCAAGAACAAGGATGTCCATTGCTATCATTCCTATTCAATTTAGTTCTGGTAATATTAGAACAATTAGACAACAGAGAGAAATAAAAGGAGCAAGGATAGGAAAGGAAGAAGTGAAATTACCATTATTCACAGATGACATGATACTCTACACAGAAGACCCCAAAAACTCCACCAAAAGCCTTATGGATTTAATAACCAAATTTAGTAGCATAGCTGGATACAAACTTAACACTCAAAAAAAAAATAACATTCCTGTGACAAACAGACTGAGAGAGAAATTAGGGAAACCACACCTTTCTCAATAGCATCTAAAAAGATGAAATACTTAGGAATCAATCTAACAAAAGAAGTAAAAGATCTATACAGTGAAAATTATAGTAGTCTGAAGAAAGAGACCAAAGAGGATTTCATAAAATGGAAAGATATTCCTTGCTCATGGATAGGAAGAACCGACACTGTGAAAATGGCCATACTCCAAAAATTGTTGTACAGATTTAATGCAATCCCAATCCAAATACCATTTGTATACCTCACAGAACTAGAGAAAACATTCCTAAAATTCATGTGGAACCAGAAAAGACTTAGAGTAGCAAAAGCTCCAGCAAGCTGGAAGCCCTGGGTTTGGTCCTCAGCACCAAAAACAAAAACTACAAAAAAAAAAAAAAACATCTAGAAAACAAAATCCCAAAACACTCATCTAAAAAGTAAAACAAAAACAAAAAAGAAACAAAAACAAACAAACAACAGCAAAAAAAGAAAATCCTCCCCCTCAAAAAAACAAAAAAGAAAAGACCAAGAAAAGCAATTCTGGGCAACAAAGTTAAATCATGGGACATTACAATTCCTGACATGAAACAAGACTACTGTAATAAAATCAACATGGTAGTGGCTATAAAAATAGTCCTGAGGATCAGTGGAACAGATTCAAAGATTGCAGATGAACTAGAACACATCCAGCCATTTTATCTTTGAGAAAGGAAGCAAACATGTTCACCGGAGTAAGATAGTCTCTTTAAGAAATGGTACTGCAAAAACCAGCTTTTCTAAACTAAAATTAAAAACAATTAAAAATAAATAAATAAAAACCAGCTTTCCACTTTCTAAAGACTAAAACTAATCCGTGTCTATCACCATGCACTAAACTAAAGTCAGAATTGATCAAAGATTTAAATATTAAAGAAGAAACGCTAAGTTTACTGGAAGAGACAATAGACAAAAATCTTGAAGACATATGTGTAGGCAGAGATTTCATGAACAACACACAGATAGGAACTACCACCAAGAATCAAAAAATGGGATCCCACCTATTGAACAGCTTTTGTACAATGAAAGAAATAACCAACAGAGTGAAAAGACAACCCACAGAGGGAGAAAAAATCATAGACAGCTGGCCCACAGACAAAGGACTTCTTTCTAGAACATATAAAGAATTGAAAAATATCAGGTCCCCCAAATTGAAAGCCTCAATCCAAAAATGGGCATCTGAGATGAATATACAATTCTCCAATGAAGAAATACAAATGGCAAATAAATACATGAAAAAATGTTCAGCATCATTACTCATTTGAGAGATGCACTTTAAACCAACACTGATATTCCATCTCATTCCTGAAAGAATTGCTATCAAGAAACCAACCAATGACAGATGCTGGTAGGGCTGTAGGGAAAAGGAATGCTTCTCCACTATTGGTGGGAGTGTAGACTGGAGCAACCAGTATGGAAATCAGTGTGGAGATTCCTCAAAAAACTAAGATTAGAAGTCCCATTGGACCCAGCTACTCCCCTTCTGGGTATCTTTCTGGGAGAATTGAAAACACCATACCAGAGGGATATATATTTACCTATGTTTTTAGCAGCACAATTTGTAACAGCTAAATCTTGAAAACAACCCAAATGCCCACCAGCGAAGAAATGGATAAAAAAGATGTGAGGTTTTTTTTTTTTTTTAATACAGTGGAGCACTACTCAGCCATAAAGAAGGGTAAACTCATGACTTTTGTAAATGGATGCAAATCAAGAGCATAATCATAAGTGAAATTAATCAGACTCACATGTGTAGACATATTTCCTCCCTAGTGTGGTAAGCTGAAAGAGTAAATAAGATCCAAAATTTACAGTAGATAATGTGAGTTGAGGAGAAACTGTTCAAAAGAAAAGAGAAAAATGTGATGGGGAGAGGGGAAAGAAAGGAAGGGATATAGATAACATAATATAACATAATATAGTTAAGATAGTTATACAGTTGGTTTCTCTTAGTTCATTGAAAGAAAAGTTTGAGCTAATATTGTTATGAGCATGCCCTCGATTTGCATCCATTTACAAAAGTCACAAGTTTACCCTTCTTTATGGCTGAGTAGTGCTCCATTGTATTAAAAAAAGAAAAACAAAAAAAACCAAAAAAAACTCACATCTTTTCCTGATATGAACGAGGCTGTCCCTTATTGTCAGAAGAGTTCGGGACTTTGTTGGTGCTGAGGATGGCTGTGATACCTTTCAGAGGAGCTCTGGTCCTTATTTTAAGCATTGCTTCCTGGCACCACTGCAGATCCCTCAGCCTACTGGTGCAGATCCTTCATCCCACTGGCCCAGGCTTTCTGGCTTCCACCACTGACCTTTGGGCCTCCCAACACAGATCCATGAAACAGACTTGCATGAGGCATTGTTGTGGGTGTTAGCCCTCTGGTTGGACTAGTAGGGGGCATTGCCATGGGGTATAGGTCTTTAGCTGGACTCATGCAGGACATTGCCCTGGGATCCAGGCCCTCAGGTCTTTAGTGTGTGGACAGATTTCTTGTACTCTTTTGTATTTGACTCTTTGGTTGACTATTATAAAATAATCCTATAAATTATATGTCTTGTATTAAATTCTGTCCCTTGCAAACCCTGACTATAACACAAGTTAAATAAAAGAAAAAACCTATAGAGAAGCCCTTTATTTAAAGGGACACAGCTATTTCTACTTGATGTTTGGGATCACAGAATTCGATTACTATATAATATTTCATAATATGTATTTATTACATTAAATTATTTTATTGTCAAAATTATAAAGTCAGTGAGCATCTAAAGCCTTGCTTATCAAGTTTATACTCACCACATCAGAGAATTAGAAAGAATGAGGCAGTATATATCTTAAAGTTTTGACAGATGCAGGAGTAGTGTTTCTCAATTCCGGCTGCACATTAGATTTGAGATTTCTAAAAATATTGGGACCTGGCACACACTATTAATGATCCTGATTTGACTGCCATGGAATGACATTCTAATTCCTTGTTTTTAAAAATTCCCCAAGTAATTTAAGTATGAAGGTATATATCTCTATTAGAACAATACTAATTCACAGTCCTATGAATTATGAATAACTGTCTCTTTTGACAAACGTCTGACAGTTTCTTTATTTCAGTCTTTGTCAGATAGGTGGAGATGGTATTCAATTATAATCTTAATTAGCATTGCTTTTGTTTCTAGTGAGACCAAGAACTTTGGCATTAGTTGTTTTTCACTTGTAATTTTTCTTTCTTCACATTCTATACCTACTTGCTGGCTATAATATTCAGATTTATATTAAATAAACACTTACTAATTTATTATTATTGCACATGGAAATTGTACATAATAAATCTGTCAAACACAGCAGTTTTGTCATTGTCTTCATCCCTTTTTTTGCTGTTATGAAGTAATGTAGCCTGGCTAAGTTACAGAAATGAATAATTTCTCCAATGCTGCAGGTAAGGAAGTCCAGTGTGAAGGAGTCAGCATCTGGTGCGGGCCTTCCTGAGTATCACACGGCAAAACAACAAGGGAAAGACAGCTCACTTCTTATAACAAAGCCCCTGTGAGGGCTGACTGACTCGTGCAGTAATAGTGTTTACCCACTCGTGAGGACTCTGGAGCATCATAAGGATCCCACCTTTTACTGTCGCAATAGAAACTAGGTTTCAACATGCATTTAGGAGGGGATAGTCACTTGTCTTTTAGGTTTGTGCATGTAACAGGCTACACACAAATGCAACATAATCTAATTTTATAGCTATTCATTATTTTACCCTCAATAAACCAAGTGATAACTGATATTGCTACACTTTAAACAAAAATAAAATCATGCATCAGTAAGTTCGCTTTCCCAGTTTCCTCAGGCTCCAGGCTTCAGATGCCATTGAATTAGTTCAATTTAATGTTCATGTTTCCATCTCATTTGGGCTACTGCTGTTCTGACTTACACTGATTCAAGTTTGGACTATTTTGTTTGTTTGTTTGTTTTTTTCTGGTACCAGGAATCGAACTCAGGACCTCCCGCTTGCCAGGCAGGTGATTCAAGTTGAGTACTCGCCATCTTTCCATGATTTATCACAAATTATTTCCACAGGGCATTACAACTTTTATTAGTACATATTAGTAGTCTAGAATAATGAGATTCATTTTGGCGTACTGGTACATGCATACAGCACACCTTGACCATTTTGGACCATTATCTCTTCCCTCCTTTCTCTTCTTGTTGTCTGACCCCTTACTCATTTCTTATAATCCACTTGCTCATATAATAGGTAACATGGGATGTTTAATTTCAGAGTCTCACTTATTCGGCTTAGCAAAATGGTTCCCAGTTTCGTGCTAATAACATGGTTTTTTTCCTCTTCCATTATGTATACAGGACATATTTTCCGTAGTCATTCGCCTGTTGAAGGTTACCTAGGCTGTCTCAGAGTGATGTAGTGTGCACTGCACACAATACAGATTCTTACGCAGGCATCACTATAGTAGGCTGTCTTTAATTCTTTCAGGAATATGTTGAGAAGGGGTATAGCTGGATTAAATTGCATCTCAATTTCTTGTGTTTTAAAGAAACTCCATACTGATTTCCATAGTGGTTGCACTAATTTACATTCCTACACACAGTGTAGAAAAGTTCCTTTTCTCTTGCATCATTACCAGTATGTATTTTTTTGTTCTTCATGATAGCCATTTGGATTGGGGTGAAATAAAATTTCATTATAGTTTCTCTTTACATTTGCTTGATGGCTAAAGATATTAAACATTTTTCATGTATTTATTGGTCATTTGTACTTCTTTTGAGAGCTACAAATAGAACACTGGTCCGTTTATTGATATTTTTGTGAGTTAGCTTTTATTTTTGACTTTTTGACATATTTGAGGTATTACTCAATGTGTAGTTATTAAAACTTTTCTCATTCTCTGGGCTATCTCTTCATTCTGATGGTTGCTTCATATATTAAAAAATGTTTTATTTAGTCATTTTATAATTGCATAATTTGTTTTTAATCTTGATATCCTTAAAGTTTATTTTGGTATGGAATATGCATCAAACTTTATTTCAAAAAGTTAACCAGTTATCTAGCATCATTTAGTGAATATTTGAATTTTATCACTTCACATACTATTTTATCTTACCACTTAATATTTTATACTGTAAATTACACTTTCACATGAAATTACCATTGGACAAACCACTATTGTGATTATTGTGGCTTTTAAATCAACTTTAGTGCACACTATTTATTGAAGTATCCTTTTACACTTATTTAAAAACATGTTCCTTCTTTCATCTTATGTTTATTTTCCATGTGTAATTCACATAGGTTCAATTTGCTGTTTGGAAACTATTCCTTCTGTCTAAAAAACTCCTTTAATATTTCTTGTACCAAAAGGTTAACTAATAAAAATACTCTCCAATTTTTCTCCTTTAATTTGCTTCATTTCTAAATGGATTGCGTTCAATGATTTTTAAGAGTTCTTTTGTTTTTTGCTATTTTTCTCTGTGATTTTTGATCCAGATAGCTGTAGATTTAGATGTTACTATAATAAAGAATACAGACAGATTTCAGGAGCATTTTGCCTAGTTTCTCATAACGGTAACATTTTGCAACCTGCACCACAATAAAGATATTGAAATTGATACAATGCACTGATCATTTTTCTGTCGTGTGTGTGTAAGTTCTACAAAATATTATCATTTACAGATCCATGGATTTCTCTTGTTTTTAAAGTGTAGTTTTGCTGGATATTTTGTTTTCATTACACTTTCAGAGGTTTCATTCTATTTCCTTTGGCTTATTTGAACTTCCTCTTCACAATGCCTGTGTATAGAAGACAGTTATTATTCTTAAATTTGGCTTTTAAATAGAATGTTATCTTTTTCTTTCTGCTTGCCTTCAAAATTTTCTCTTTGCTTTTGATTTTCAACAGTTTGAATATGATATGAGTAGGCTGGATGTGTGTATTTTTATGAAAATGATAAACTCCAATCTTTAGAACTTTAGAATTTTTAGGATTAAAAATTCTTGAGTAGTTTTATATTGCTCAGAGGAATATAAAGCATTTCCCCTAAATCTTTCCCTTATGAGACAACTATCAGTCTTTGACCAAATAGAAAACAGGACCTGTAATTAGAGAAGTTTCTATGTTTTGAAGTGGGAATTTCATTTCACTTCATTCTGTTTCATACTTATTACTACCAAAGACCTATTCTTTGGGCAATTTTGTTTTTTTTTCTGATTCTGAGTAGCTCAACCTCAGGAGGGTCACCCTGGGGAAATCACTTATTTCCTTTTCATCTTGGGTGAACTACACAGACAGCTGATATGTGATGACATTTTTTTATGTTCTTATCAATATTCCATTATGTGCAACATAAATGATATAATAATGGCTTAAATAATGCTTTAATCAACATTATGTTGTGGTCAGTGTTTACCTGTACAAATTTATACTTGTCACGTTCATGAAATAGCCTGTTTTATGGTAAGGTATCAGGTATGACTATTAACCTTGGAAATATAAAAGCGTTGTCCAGAGTGAATATGCCATGTCTTTAGTCAGTAAATAAATATAATCCTTAGGAGTATTCTATACCTAGGCAACTTTAAGAAAATCATAACAAAGCCACAAAGCCTGACCACACTCCCACAGAGACTGCAGGCCACACTGGCATATATACTACTCCTCTTAAAGAAATAATCATTCAACTATGTGTCTTATTTCTAAGAAATGAAGGATCTCTAAGGTCCAAGAGTCTTTCACCCATTCATTTATTCAACAAATATTCATTGACTTGTTCATTAATATACACATGAGATAGGTACCAAACCAGGTAATCCATAATTAGCAGTGCACTGCAGAGCCCAGATGACAGCTCTCATGAACCTAACTTCTAGTAATGATTTTTTAATGAAATTTTATAAAGCAAATACATAACCACATGCATTTTAATGAGTTGATCCCTTTGTTCCCCCTAAAGCATCTGCTCAAACATAACTGTTCTAACTTCCTGAATTTTCCTCCTAAAAACACATACTTTTTGTTTACCAGGTCCAGCTAATGATCACAAATACAGCCAACCCTCCTCCAGCACTGATCCCACAGCCCGGGGCATCACTCTGGAACAGTGTCCAGCTAAAGACCACAAATACAGCAAACCCTACTCTGGCACCTACCCCATGGCCCGGAGCATCACTCTGGAACAGTATTCACCTCTTTTTGGTGTTTGCATTGCTGCATTTTACAGGGCTACCCATTTTCTGACTAAAGTGTGGAATGCTGAGATATAAGTAAAAGTAGAGAAACATAAAACTGCTGCTTTAGAGTCCAATGTCACAGGACAATTACAAATGAAACCCTTTAGACCCATTGCATACAATTCCAAATATTTTCATGGGCCTGGATGTACACACCAGGTAGGAAAATAACCTCTACTCTCCTATGTGGAAAGAGCATTCAAGAGAGGTGCTCTCCAGCTTACCTGTGTTGCTGGTAGCACCCTAGGACCAGCTCTTGTAGTCACTCCCACTGGAGGACTCAGAAGTGTTTGAGGGCCATTTCTTCTTTGAATCATCTTCCTCTTCACAAGGTCTCTGTATAAAGGAGTTAAAATATCAAAATGGAAAATGCCTTTAATTATATTTTTTAAAATAAACAGTGTAGACTGCATTTATCTAATACTTTATTTTTTAAAATGTTCATATATTTCATTGGCTTAATTAATAGCTACAACCTATTGTAATAGTTTAAACCTATTTGAGATATGAGAAGTGAGTGCAGATTAGGCTAGCAATTTTTACACATTTACAACACTAATAAGTAGATGAGAGAGGATTTTAATCATGGCTAATTTATAACCAAAGTTCTGAACTCTTCCCACAACATGAAAATGATGTTTTTCCCATTATTTGTAAAGATTGGTAGCAAAAAAATTATTGTAGCTCTAGGTAAAAACTTATATTTCTCATTCACATAAAGCATAATTCAGTAATTAAAAAAAAACTCAGACTAGAATACAATTTTAGTTGGTACATCAAACTTTACAATTTTGGAAAACTGTGGCATAAAAGAACAATCCAAGAAAAGAGAATATAGTAAGTTGGGCAATGGCTACAAAAGATATCCAGGTTTTAATCTCTAGAAATTGTGAATTTTACATGGCAAAAAAACTACACAGATGTGACAAAATTAGACAACTTGGCACTGAGAGATCATCCTGCATTATCTGTATGGACCACAGTGTAGTCATAAGTATCACTTTAAGAAAGAGGCCGAGAGATATTCAACTACAATGTAAGAGACAATGTGTCAAAAGCAAAGGTTCAAATATGTGATTCTGCTCTTTGAAGGTGAAGGCAGAGGCTATGAACCAAAGCAAGCAACTCCAGAATCTGTAACAGGTAAGAAAGCAAATACAAGGACAGAATTAGGGTCAAAGACCACCAAGGAATTTACTTTAAGTGTTTTCAATTATATAATTTCTAGAAATGAATACAACATAGACTTCATTATCTTGTTTTAAGTTTTGTTTCAGGTAGACTACAGGGAAAAAGATTAATAGTATAATCACATACAAACATAATGAATGCATATAATTCCTAACAAATAATTGTGATCTGAAACAATTCCATAAAATTATAAAAAGGCATAGTACATGAAATTTTCTAAATAGCAATATAAATATATAAATATATGCTTGGAACATTTTCATAAGTTGTTTCATTAACTCACTGAGGGGAAGGAACTCACCATGCTGCGGAACATGTCACTGCCCCCGTCTAGTATGGAAGTGTTTCTGGAAGCACCAAATCAGGAGGGGATGATGGCACGGAATTTGCTTTGCAGGCAGTTTTGTACACGGGACTGTGTTCCTGCCCAAGCACTAGAAGAGCAAACCAAAAGTACTTTGCGGGTCCCGCTCATCAAAACAAGGTGCACTACTTTACCAGGAAGACAGAGGTGACCAGAGAGACACAGCCCTGCAGGAAGACAGGGGAGTCACAGGTTGCAGGCACCTCAGTCTGTGAATCTCCACATGGAGAAAACTCACTCAGAGAGTTAGTTATAATGGTTCCAAATTTATAAACAAGAAAAAAATTTATTCTAAGCCACTATGCACTGTGATTTGTTTATTGATGTTATTACTCTTTTGAGCTCTAAGTTCTTGGCCAAGTCAACAAATAAAACAAATAATTTTCCCTCATTCAGTTTACATCTAGCATCAGAAAACAAACAAATCAAATGGTCAGTGAATAAGTCCATAGGAAGAAGAAGAAAATTAAAGTGGGATTAAGAGATAGAGAATACTAAAGTACTATTTTAGACAGGCTAGTTAGGAAAGGTTAGCTACGGGTGATAATTAAATAGAGACCTGAAATAAATGAGAGAGCCCACACAGTGAACACTTCTTGGCAGGATGTCTCAGTAAGTTGGAGTAGAAAGGGTAAAGGCCTGGAGATGTGACTGGATTTGCATTTTTGGACATCAGTGTCACCAGTAAGGCTGGTTATCAGTGAGCAAGGGGAAGACAGTGAGAAAGGACTTCGGAGAGACTAAAACCGGAGAGATCAAAGGAGAGCCAAACCCCACAGTGGGGTTTCCAGTCCAAGAGTATTTGGAAGCCAGAAGCAAGGAGTTGAAAAGAAGTGACATAAAATGTTACACAATTTACAAACCTTACTCTGGCTGCACTGTGGAGAATAGACACTGCTGTGCAATAACGGACTTAAAGAGTGCACGTAAGAGAAAATGAAGTAGGCACATAGAAATAATATGGGGTCAAGAGATGGCAGAGAAAATCCGTATTTTGAATTTAGAAATGATAAGGTGAAATATGAGAAAAACAGATGAGTAAAGAAATATTCCATGATTTTTGTCCAACAAATTAGATACACAGTGATGTCATTTCAGAAATGAGGAAATCAAGAGGAAAGAAATGCTTAGGGGAAGATACTGGGAGTTTAATTTTAGTTTGGTAATCTTAAAATGTCAATGAGAGATGAATTTGTTATTCTAATCTGGAATTCAACAGATGAATTCATAACAGATTTTATTGCTTGCACTTACAAAAGTTGAGTACATCATCTGTATATTTTACTATATCTTCTAGTATAGTTATGCTTCGCCATTTACAATTGAATCCTGTCATTTTATTAATCACGACCTTTTCTACTTAAGAGTCAGAGTTTTTTAAATTATATAGATAAATCAAAGTATCTATTAATTTAATTTTAAGAGGTTAAAGAGAGAGTCACAAAATACTGGTTATACAAAAGTACCTTGGGTCTGGTTATAAAATATTGGTGATACAAAAGGGGCATTGGACCTAATCAAATAAACCTGCAGAATAAACATGTAGGAAAATAAAAAACAGCACTATGAGATAACCCAACATTTAGCAGTCAGAAAGACAAGTATTACCAATTAAATAGGAATTCCTTACTGTGTTGCATAAAGTAGGAATATATGACATACTGCACACCAAGTAAATTACGATTTTAGAAGAAGAAAAATGATCAAATTTGTCCTGAGCCAAATTAGATAAGGATTGAGAAATTTACTCATGGGTCAAGTTAAATGAGGGTCTGGAACTAGCCACCAGACTTGGTAAAGGAGACCTCACTGAATCTTTAAAACACTTCAGTGAACTCATAAATGCACAATCTTGAATGGTATTAAGCAAAAAGATAATGTGAACATCCAGTTGAGCCATGATGAAGTAGCAGAGACTAGATTCATCCACTTATGTGAAATAATAAAAAAAGGAAAAGTACATAGAAATGGGGCTGTACAAGGCTTGTTAATTTATGCACTGTAAAATATTTCAGAGGAATATTGAAGAAGCTTAAATCAAGGAAGGATGTTCTTAATCATAACAGTTCAAGTATCTACTCAATTTATTCAGTATTTGGGGCCCAGAAAAAGGCACTATGAACTGTGAGACCCACATCTTACTTTTGCTTTATCAGTTAAAACAATTAGACAAAAGAAATAGGTATTTCAACAATAGGAAAAATTGCTTAATATCAAACACTGTTGGAATTTTTAGAAACAAATCAAAGATGAAAGGAATTTGAGAGCTATTTCATATTGATGATGTCCAAAGAACTTTAAGAAAAATTCTAGATAGACTGAGAAAGTAAAACCCTCAGAAAGCTATTGATAGATCACATAGAGATTAAAGAATAGCTGAAAATTTACAAAAGTATAAAGTATTCTTTAAAATATATAATTAAAACACTAGTAATTTTTTTAATTCTTGAAAATTTATAAAGAGGTCATGCTTCAAAGAGAAAACATATAACTGGGAATACATATTAACTATGTCAACTGACATATTGACATTCCACACCTGAGAACCCAGACAGTAGGTAATTTGGCACCCGGGGTGGACTGTCTCAGTTACTTTCTCATTGTTGACACAAAATACCTGATACAAATCAAGGAGGAAATGTTTAGTTTTAGTGCTCAGTTTATAGCGGGTTCAGTCCATAGTCATCTGGCTCAAAGGCAGAGTGGAATGGCAGAGCAGAAACAGTCCGTAGCATGGCAGCTAAAAGACAGCAAAACCTGCCTTTCACTTTCCCTTTACTTTTTTTTTCTCCGGTACCGGGAACCGAACTCACGACCTTGCGCTTGCCAGGCAGGCGCTTTTGCCGCTGAGCTAAATCCCCAGCCCCCTCACTTTCCCTTTACATTCCAGGGAAAAAGGTGCCGAGCTCACCCTTCTGCTTTGGGTGGGATTTCAAGCACATTAGTACTCTGTGGCCAGCATTATTCATTCTCTTTGGATGTGAAACAAACTTGCTCACAAACACAAACCTCATTGAAATTTTGAAAGGGGAAGATTTGGCAGAATGATTGATAAGAAAGAATGGTAACTGAATTAGAAAGTTGAGGCTTGATTTATTGGGTGACATCAGCATAGTAGATAACTGGAGGTGCCTGGTGTAATTCCCTCCACATAAAAGGACTAAAATCAAACAAACAACCTCTTGCTTAAATGGAGTGTTTGGCCAGTGCCAAAATATAGTAGGATATGGTAGATACGCCACAGAGCACACAGACTCAAGATGACCTTACAAAGAAGGGAACATAACATAATGCCTGCTATCCAATCTTAGTCAAGATCAGCTGGAAACCAAGAGGGAGTCTCTGCAGTGGGAAAGGTGAGCAGAATGCCCTCAGAAGTCCACAGTGAAAACATTTGCTGCTGTACAAGTCTGTAGAACTCAGGCTCTGAGCCCAGCTATAGGAGCTTAGGGAAACATACCTTGCTGCATTATCCCAGAGAAAGAGCCAAGCCATGGTGTATCCCACTCCACTCAGTGCAATACTACATAGCAGCATCTCAAGGTGCTGCCCTCCTGCAAAGCAGCCAGCCAGCAGACCGATCCCAGCTACTCAGCCACAGGGACCAAGCAGGTGAAGCAGAAGGGTATTGTAACCCAGCAACCCACAGCTAAAGCAGATGATCATCTGGTCACCCACAGACCAGCAAAGAAGTGGGCAGCCTGCATCCCCACAAATACTTGAAAAGTTTGTGGTGACAGCAATGGATGCAGTGGATGACCTGCCTCTACTTCCCTACAATGAGAAATACCCCCATGTTTCCAGTGGAGACAGGCTGGTGGGTGCTGTGCACTTTGTTCCCTTCTAAACATGGCTGTTCAGCCAGGCAGCCCCTCCGGGTAGAGAAGTCACCTGCACTTAGGGGTGTTGTTTCCCAGACGGCAAAGCAAACCCACAAATACCCACAATCTAGGTCACTTCAAGTTGGGCACTGTACAAGTTGATTACTGATGAAAAGGCTGCACAGAGAATATACCTCTGTGCTCATCTAGAGTGAAAACCAATATACCTCATTTAACCAACATCTTACAATTACTCTGTAGGAAAATTGCTTTTAAATGGAGTGTTTGGCGACTGCCAAAGTATAGTAGGATATGGTAGAGATGTCAGAGAGCAAAGAGACTCAAGATGACCTTACAAAGAAGGGAATATAGCATAGCGCCAGCTATCCCATCTTAGTCAAGATCAGCTGGCTGTAAGGGAGTCCTTACAGTGGGAAAGGTGAGCAAGATGCCTCCAGAATTTGAAGAACCTATAAAATTAGAAGGAGGAAGTGTTTCACAAGATGAGCAGACATTAATATAAACACATAAGAAATATGAAAAAGAATAATAATTCAATACTTCCAAGGAAAGACAGTAATACCCTAGCAAGAGACACTAAAGAAAAAAAATCTAGAACATTTTTGAAAAGGAATTAAAAATAATGATTCTAAAATTCAACAAGATACAAGAGAATACCGATAGAAATTCTACAAAAAATCAACAAATGAGATGTCACCATATTAAAAAAGCATTTGCCCAACAAAAGAAATCACCAACAGAGTGAAAAAATCCCAGAGTTGGAAAAAATTATAGTCAGTGTCCTTCAAAGAACTGATATCTAAAACATACAAAAACTTGAAAATCAAACCCCCAGTTTCAAAGACCCAATCAAAACATGAGCACCTGAAATAAATATGCTCTTCTCAGATGAATAAATATGAACTGCAAATAATTATATTAAAAATGTTCAATTTCATTTGTCATTCAAGAGATGCAAATTAAAACAACACTGAGATTCCATCTCACACCAGAAAGAATGGCTGCCATCAAGAAATCAACCAATAACAAATGTTGAAGAGGCTGTGGGGAAAACAGAACCCTTTTCCACTGTTGGTGGGAATGTAGACTGGTGCAACCACTGTGGAAATCAGTGTGGAGATTCCTCAAAAAACTAGGATTATAGGTCCCATTCAAACTTGCTATTCCCCTCCTGGGTATTCCCTTCTGGATATCTTCCCAGAAGAAGTCAAAGTATCACACCACAGTGATATATGTACACCCATGTTTCTAGCAGCACAGTTTATAGTAGCTAAATCTTGGAAACAACACACATGCCCATCAACTGAAGAATGACAAAAAAGATATGATATTTTTATATAATGAAATACTATTCAGCCATAAAGAAGGATAAATTTGAGACTTTTATAGGTAAATGAATGCAACTAGAGACAATACTCATAAGTGAAATAAGTCTGATTAATGTGTGCAAGCATTGTATTATCTCCCCAGTAAGAAAAGCTGAAAGAGTAAATAAGATACAAAATGTACAATAGATATTGTGAAATGGGAAGAAGTTTTTCAAAAGGAAAGAGAAATTGGGATGGGGGAAAGGAGAAAAGAAGGAAGGGAAAATTAAAAGTATATATATGATAGTTAAGATAGCTAAACTACTAATTTCTACTAGTTCATTGAAAAGAAACATTTGTGCTTATATTGTTTGATCAGTTTTCATGCCAATATCTTCTAATCTGAGCAACTCCTTTTAAGTTGTATTAACCATTGTTACTCTCCTATTATCTTGTTTTGAATTTTTTATTATTATTTTTATTGTTTTTCTCTTTAAAATGAAAAAGAAAGTTGACAAAAGTTAGATATAGGAAACAAATAAATATTGGACCTGAATAATTCAATTAATGAATTATTTTAGAAAGTTGAGAACTTGAGGAACAGACTAGATCAAATTGAACGAAGAATTTCTAAAAGTGAAAACAGGTCTTTGGAAATAAGTCAGTCAGACAAAGAAGGAAAAAATAAAGGAATAAAAAAATGAAGAAAACCTACAAGACAAATAGGACATAATTAAATAAACAAAATTTTGGGACCTACAAAAGGAGAGTTAGATGACCGTAGACAAATATTTAATAAAAAGTATTAAAAGCCTTCCAAGTCATGGCAGAGATACAGACATCTAGATGAAGACACATGTCTAAAATGACTCTAAGGCATATTATTGTGAAATTATTAATATTTGCAAAAATCAAAATTCAAACTATCAATATTCAAAGAAAAGAGAGATATATAAAAGCAGCAAAAGAAAACTATCAACTCAGGCCACTAAGAATCTGGAACAGTTGTGACCCCTGACAGCACCATCAAAGGAAAGTAATAAAATTCCGTTATCTGACCCTCACTTAATGAAGGGCTATAAATTTTCAGATCAAGAATCCAACATAATTGTTTTCAAAACCTCTGCAAGCTAGAACAGAACATATAAAGGCAATTCAACAATATCAGAAAAATAGTACATAAGCAAATGAGTTCAACAAAGAGAAAACATCAGAAAAGTACTTTTTTAGCTGAAGAATACTATATAAAAATGAAAAATGCAATAAATAGCTTCAATAGCCAGTCTCTCAAGTGGAGGAAAGAACTTATGAACACAAAGATAAGGTAAAATATTTAGAGGAGAAAAATATTTTCTTTTGCTGATTCTGTTTGTGAATTCTGGAGCTCTATGGATCTGGATGTTCAGACACTTCCAAAGATTTTGGCCATTAGTTCCATAAATATATTTTGTGTGTTTGTGTGGTTCTCAACTCCTCTGGGACTTTCATCATGTGTATATTGACTGATTTGATAGTTTTTCTATAAAGGCTTTAAATTTTGTTTTCATTTTTAAAGTGTAAAACTTACAGGTAAAGGAAGTTATGACATAAAATCCAGAATACTTAACTCTTTATTTAAATTAATTTTATTGGCACATTTTAGATACATATAACCATCATATTCACCATAGAAAATTTGTACTTGTATATGATATACCTTGACACCTCATTTTTCCCCATTCCCTACCCTTCCCTTCAGCCCTTCTTCCTAACCTTATGTACAAAAGCTTTGTTTTCATTTTTCTTCTATTTTCTGTTTTTCTCTTCTTTTCCTTCCTTTATTCTTCACTTCTTGCTTGTTTCCCTTCACATTTGAACACTTCACAATATCTATTATATTTGTTGTTTTTATTTATACTTTTGGTTTCTCATCCAAGAGAAACTACATGATGTTTAAGCATGTGTGTCCAACTTATTTCACTTAAAAGTATGTTCTAAAAATGCATCCATTTAGCTGGAAATGTCTCAGGCTTATCCTTCTTTATGGCAGAGTAGTACTCATCATATGAAAAACCCCATCTCTTCTTTATCCATTCATTAGCTGATGGGCATTTGGGATGTTTTCAAGATTTAGCTATTACAAACTGCTGCTATAAACATGAATGTGCATATATCACTCTGGTATCATGCTTTCCATTCTTTTGAAAAGATTCCAAGAAGGGTATTAGTTAGGTCAAATAGAACCTCTAGTTTTAGTTTTTTGAGGAATCTTCACACTGATTTCCCCAGTGGTTGCACCAGTCTACACTCCCACCAACCATGCAGAAGGGTTCCTTTTCCCCACAGCCATACTAGCACTTATTATTGATTGACTTCTTTTTTTAGTTTAAAGGGAAAAAAACAATAACAAAATACCAACAAAGACAAAAGCAAAACAACACATAATGACTTCTTGACAATAGCTACTCTTTCTTCCTAAAGGGAACCTCAGTATTATTTTAATTTGAATCTCTCAAATGAGTAGTTCTATTGAACATTTTTCCATATATTTCTTTGGCCTTTCTACTTCTTCATCTGAGAAGTATCTATTCACTTTAAAACCACATTTTTAGATTGTATCTTTGTTTGAGGGTTCTGATTTTTTTAGTTCTTTATGTAATATAGATAGTAGTTCTTTGTCATAGGAACAGGTGACAATAATATTTTTCCACTCTGTATGCTGTTTCTCTATTATCTTAGTGGATGCTTTTGCTGTGCAAGAACTTTTTAAAAAGATGAAATCCTTGTTGTTGATTCATTGTGATACTTCCTGTGTGGCAAGGGTTTTTTTCATACAGTCTTTTCCTACACCTAGGTCTTCCAGACTTTTTTCTATTCTGTCATCCAGAAAGTTTAGTGTTTCTGTTTTAATATTTAGATCTTTCATCGATGTCAAATTTAGTGTGGTGCATGGGTCTAGTTTTAATTTTTGGCATATGGGAAGCCAGTTTTTAAAGCACCTTGTATTAAAGAGGCTGGCTTACTTCGGGTAAATGTGCTTGACCACTTTGTTACAGATAAGATGGTTGAGTATGTTTGTAGCTGTGTCTGCATCTTCTAATCTGTTTCACTGATCCTTGGGTTGGTATTTTATTAGAACCATGCTGTTTTATTACTGTAGTTTTGTAGTATAATTTCAAGTCAGGGATTGTGACCTCTGCCTTGCATTTGTTATACAGGATATCTCTTGCTATTTGAAGTCTCTTTTGTCTTCAAATGAATATAGCTCTGTGAGGTGTGTTAGTGGTATTCTCATTGGCTCTGCATTAAATCTGTCTAAAAGTTTTGGTTGTATGGCCCTTTTCAATATATTGGTTATTCCTCCCCAAGAACAAGGGAAATCTTTTCATTTTCTGATATTCTCTTCAATCTCCATTTTCAGAGAACTTAGTTTTCTATGTAAAGGTCTTTTACTTCCTTCATTAGATTGATTCCTATTTATTTCATTTTTGATGCTATTATGAAAAGTGTTATTTCTCTATTTTCTCTTTCAGTGAATTTGTTATTTGTGCATAGAAATACTATTGATTTTTGAATGTTGACTTTTGTGTCCAGATACTTTACTGAATTTTATTATTAAATCCACAAGTCTTCTGGTGGAGTTTTTGGGGTCTTCC
Source organism: Chinchilla lanigera (assembly GCF_000276665.1). Classification (NCBI taxonomy): domain Eukaryota; kingdom Metazoa; phylum Chordata; class Mammalia; order Rodentia; family Chinchillidae; genus Chinchilla; species Chinchilla lanigera. Next base: position 39,793,197 of record NW_004955408.1, read on the forward strand.
ATGTAAAGTATCATGTCACCTGTGAATAATGATAATTTCTTTTCTTTCTTTCCTATACTTATTCCTTTTATTTTTCTCTCTTGTCTAATTGCTCTGGCTAATTTTTCCAGGGCTATGCTGAATAGGAGTGGTGACAGCAGATATCTTTCTCTTGCTCTTGATTTTAGAGTGAAAGCTTTTAGTTTTTGACCATTCAATATGATGTTAGCTGTTGGTGTGTCAGAAATGGCTTTTATCAGATTGGGATAAAGAATATCTATTCCAATTTTCTGTAGGGTTTTTTTTTTTTTACCATGAATGGGTGTTGGTCTTTGTCAAATGCTTTTTGTCTCTCTGTTGAGGTGATCATTGGTTTTTGTTCTTGGTTCTGTTAATATGGTTTATTACATGTATTGATTTGCATATGTCAAAACATCTCTGTATCCCTGGGATGAATCCTACTTGGTCATGGTGTATAATCTTCTTGATGATGTGCTGTATTCTGCTTGCCAGTACCTTGTTAAGGATTTTTTTTGCTTATTTGTTCATTAGGGAGATTAGTGTATAGTCCTCTTTTTTGGTTAGTTCCTTTTCTGGGTTTGGTATCAGGATAATCCTTGCTCCCAGGAATGAGGTTAAGGCACTGTTTCTCATTAAATTTTATTAAAGAGTCTGAGGAGTATTGGCATCAGATCTTCTCTGAATTTCTTATAGAATTCAGCAGTAAATCCATGAGAGTCTGGGCTTTTCTTTGTTGATATGTTTTTAATTGTATCTTCAATTTCACTGACTGATATTGGTTATTTAGAATTCTTACACCTTCTTTATTCAACTGTGTTAATTCATATGTATCTAAGAATCTGCTCTTTTTCTCCTGTGTTTTCCATCTTAATAGAATACAGGTTCTCAAAGAAGGTACTGAAGATTTTTGTATTTGTGTGGAATCTGTTGTCATTTCACACTTTTTATTCCTAATTACATGAATTTGAGTCTCTTTTTCCCTGTTTTTGATAGGATTGCCTAAGGGTTTATTGCTTTTATTTAATCTTTCAAAGAACCAACTCCTTGATTCATTCTTTGTATTGTTTGTTTTCTTAGTCTCAATTCCATCAACTTCTGCTCTGTTCTTTACAATTTTTTCCCTTGTGTCAACTTTGGGTTTGACTGGCTCTTTTTTTTCTAGAAGCCTGAGGTTCCACATTAGATTGTTTACTTGTGCTTTCTGTTTTCTGATGTGGGAATTCACTACTATACATTTCCCTCATAAGACTGTTATCATTGCATACCATATGTTCTGGTATGTCTGATCTGAATTATTGTTTAATTGTAGAAATTACCTAATTATTTCTTTAATTTCATCTGTGTCCCATTGATTGTTCAGAAAGGTGCTTCATTTCTGTGTTTTTATGAACTTATTTTGGTTCATTTTGCCATTGATTTCCAATATCATTGCATTATAGTCTGATAGTATGAATTGAATAATTTCAATTCCTTTGCATTTATTTAAGTATATTTGATGGATTAGTTTGTGGTCTATTTTTGAGGAAGCCCTTGTGCAGCTGTGAAGAGTATGTATTCTGGTTTTTGTCAGTGGAACACTCTGTAGACATCTACTAAGTCCATTTGTTTAAAAATTTGGTTCAGTTCTGATATTTCTTTGTTGAATTTTTTCTAGTTGAACTGTCTCTTTCTGACAGTGAGGTATTGAATGCCTCCATTACAATTGTATTAGTGATATTTGATTTTTCATATCTGTGATCACTTGTTTTCTATTGTTGCCTGTGCTAATATTATGTATATGATTGCTATCTGTTTCTCTTTGCTTGTTCCTATATCACATATGTAATGACAAAACATCTAACTCTGGAGTAGAAGTTAAATATAAAAGTATAAGAAATAAATATAGATACAATAATTTGTTTCTGGGTACATAATATAGAAGGATGTATAATATAGCAATAAAACAGAATGGTAAAGCCCAAGTTAGTGTAAGTAGTTATCATTTGAAAAATAGACAGGTATAGTTTACCATTATGATAACCAACTGCAAATAACTTCTAGTAATTTGTATACTATAGAGAAAAAGAAAGCATGGAACTTTAAAATATTATCAAGTTACAAATAATGACAAGAAAGAAAGGAACAAATGAACTACAAAACAGCCAGAAGAAAATTTACAAAATCACAAAAATATGTTGTTACCTATGAACAACTACTCTAAATATCAATGAATTAAATCATCCAATCTAAAGGCACAGAGGAGTTGAATGGATGAAAAAATTCAACAACATCCTGCCTACATGAGCTACATTTCAGCTTTAGGGACACACATGAGCTGAAAAAGAAGAGGTAGAGAAAGATATCCTACGCAAATGGTAAACAGAAGAGGTGGAGGAATGCTAATATCTGTCAAAATAGATTTTAAAAGATAAAAGCTGTTGTAAGACAACAGAAGGTCCTTGTATAATGATGATAGAATCAAGGAATATATAACAATTATAAATATACATGTGCCTAAAATCAAAACACTAAAATACATATGTAGGCAATGATGGATCTGAACAAACAAAATAGTAATACAACTAATTTATGTCTCTGATATTGACACTTTAGTAACACACTCTCTATAGTGGGTAGATTTTTCAGATATAAAAATCAATCTGGAAAAGGTACAACTGTACAACAGGGTAGCAAATGGTCACTATAGGACTCTCAGAACTCTCTATCCATCAGCAGTAGAATAGGAGTTCTTTTCAAGTACATTGGGAACATTCTACAACACAGAACATATGTTGTTATAAAATGAGTATTACCAAATTTAAGAAGTTGGAAATCATCCAAAGTATTTTTTCCAACTGAAGTAAAAAGCTTGTACATTAAAAATGATTGAACATTTATGACTAAAATTAAAGGCAGATAAATTCAAAACATCCTGTACTCATGAATTACAATAATTAATATTATTAAAATATCCATACTACCCAAGCAATATATGCAGTCAATGTAATTCCCATCAAAATTTCAAAGGAATTTTGATAGAAGTAAAAATATCCTAAAATTCATATGAAATAACAAAAATGCCCAGAAGAGCCAAACACTATAAGAACAACAAAGCCGAGGCACTATATTTTCTGATTTCAAATCTACTTGAAATGAAAGAATATTGTACTGAAATAAAGTTAAACAAAGACCTGTGGAACACAGCAGAGAGTCCAGAAGTGCACATACTTAGGATCAGCTAATCTTGAACACTTTGATCATTCGGTATCAACACACATGGGGAAAAGATGATCTTTTGGAAAACTGGATATTCACATATAGAAGGATGAAATTGGATCCTTCTCACACCATCTACAAAATTCATAGCAAGATGAGCTAAAGACCTGAAACCATAAAATTTCTAGTAGAAAACCTAAATATTCAAATCTTCTCAATATTCATCTGAGCAATTATTCTTTCTATGTAACACAAAAACTATGAATAATCAGATTAAAAAAGACTAATGGGATTATATTGCACTAAAAGACCTTTGTACATTAAAAGAAACCAGGATGAAAGAGACACCAAATGAAATGGGGTAAAATATTTTTAAAACATATATCTGGTAAGAGGTTAGTATTCAAAAAATATATAAAGAACTCTACTGAATATCAAAATGAATGACTCAATTAAAATAGGCAAAGGGGGCTGGGGATTTAGCTCAGCGGCAAAGCGCCTGCCTGGCAAATGCAAGGTCGTGAGTTCAGTTCCTGGTACCGGAGAAAAACCAAAAAATAAATAAATAAATAAATAAATAATAAAAATAAAATAGGCAAAGGATCTTGGTAGACATTTTTCCAAAGTAGATGAAAAACAGTCAACAGCTCAGTGTGTTCAACATTACTAATTATCAAGGAAATGCAAAGCGAAACTACACCTATTAGAAGGGTGTTCTCAAAAAGACAAGAAAAGACCACAGTTTGGATGTGCTTTGTTCCTCCTGGGTCCACATAATACAAGCTGGATCTGCAGTGTAATGACTTTGAGAAGTGGCAACATTTCAGAGGTGAGACTTCCTGGAAGGAGTTAGGTAATTTAGGGTACTGCTCTGAGAAGGAACTCATGTAGTTCTCAAGAGATTGTGCATGTCCATTTCCCATTGTTCCTCTATCATATTTTGAAGTATCCAGGAGCTGTTATCAGAGGCTAAGGTAGGCCAGTTTTAGACTTGCAATCTCTAAACTGTGAATGAAATAAACCTCTTTATTTTACTTTTATCAACACTCACTTCAGATATTTTGTCATAGCAACAGGAAACAGACTAATAGAATGATACATTTTATAGGAACACAGAGAAAGGAAACCCTTGCAAACTTATTTGGAATGCAAATTCATGTAGCTAGTGTGCAAAACAGAATGGAGACTTCTCAAAAAAATAAAAAATAGGACTTTCCCATGGTCCAGCAATCTTTGTTCTGAAAATATCCAAAAAATGCAATGAGTAAGTCAAAGAGATATCTGCAGTCTCATGTCAATTGCATCATCCTCCACAGTAGCCAATAAGTAGAAATAAACTGTGTTTACCAGTGCATGAAAAGATAAAGAAAATGTGATATATATGTAAATAAATTGAAAAATTTATCACTTGTGACAATATGATTGAACCTGGAGAATACTGTACTAAGTGAAACAAGACAAACACAGTGAGACCAGTATTGCATGATTGCAATTTTAGGTGCAATCTAAAAGATCAAATTAACAGAAGTAAAGAACCCAGTGGTGGTTTCCGGAGGCTGGGAAAGGGAGGCAATGAGATGCCAAAGTTTGCCGAGTAATAGTCATACATGATGAACAAGATCTGGAAATTCAATGTGAAGTAAGTAAACAGTAGCCATAGTTACCTATAATGTATCATATGAATGAAATGTTCTGTGAGAGTTGATCTTTAGTGCTCTTACCATAAAAAGTAACTACAACTATGTGGTGTGACAGATATGTTCATTAGCTTGGTTTTGATCGTAATTACCAAAACATTATATTGTGTAACTTAAAACATAAAACTTTGTCAAGTAGACTTTAGTAAATTTGGAAAAGAAGAGAAAATCTTTTTTATATTCTTTCCTATCCAAAAGATAGGATAGGGCATTTCCTGCCCAGATTAACTCAACAACCTCCTACTGCTCTTGCTTCCAGTTCTGTCCCACTGCAAGATGTTCTCCACCCTTCAGACTGTGAACTTTCTGAAATGCAAATCAGATCACATCTTCCATGGCTACAGAATTCAGAATTAGTTCCTTGTAGCCTACAGCATTACGATCAGTTTACCAAGTTGTAGGTGGACATGAGGATCTGGATGCAGGTTGCATCTTCAAAGGTGATCCCAGGAGTAATAAGTGAAGGAATGGAAAAGTAGGACAAGGCAGGGAGCTGCCTTCCTTCTCCCTGGATGCCACCATCTTTCCCGCTGCCTTGCCCGGAGCTCTTTTCCCTCTTCCCTGCAACCCTGCCACTCTACGTGGCCTCAGACCAGCCAATTATGGCCTGAAATCTCTGCAAAGTATGAACTAAAGTAAAACTTTCCTCCTTTAACTTGGAGGCATCATGTATTTTGTCCCAGCAATGAGAAAGTAATTAAGACAATGGGAAAACTAGATTCTCAAATATAAGTAACAAGAATCAATCATGCCATTTTTCAGCTCAAATTTTTGTCGTCTTCCCTGAGTCTGGTGTTCCTAGAAGGGCCAGAAGAATTGGCTCTGTTTATTTAAATATCTGGCTTAGTATCCAAGTATCTATGTCATTTCTAAGAGGTACTATTCTGCCACAGAGGCACAATGTTGTTTGAGTTGTGTCAGGCTCGTGAATCTGTTGGCCCTGCATCTCAATCTAGGAAGCAGAATATATTGCTCGAACACATCTGCATCCAGTCTACCATCTCCCACTAGAGTTTGTAGAACACTCACCTGTCAGCAGAGGACCCTTCTATTTTCCTTCTGCCTATTCAAGGGGAATATTGCAGTGTTTCTAGAATATGATTTGAAAATACTCCACTTCTGTAAGGGTAAATACAGAAGATTTTAGAATGAATAGATCTTAAATACATCTTTGTTGGAAGTGGGAGAAAACACTCAAAGCCAGGCTAACTAGCCAACAAACTGGAATTTCTTTTCTTTGTGTAACTGGATGTAAAATCTTCTTTTGCTACATTCACACCAGTATATACACCAGCCGATTGCTTTGAGCTGCCCATGAGAGATGGGTTTCAAAGGTTTCTCTGAGGAAACAGAAGAACAACCCCAGAGCTCCCTGTATGCAACACTGACGATCAAATCATGGGGAGAGTGCGATGATACTGAAGAGAAAGGCCAAGGCCTTTGCAGAAAACAAAATATTTTATTCAGACACTGTGTGGATCAGAAGGTAAAAGAACAAATCACTTAATGTTTATGCAAAACAAATGGTAAAATGCAATGAAATCAGCTTAAATGACTGCACTTCCAACCATAAAATGTTTGCGAGTTATAGCACAAAAGGCCAACACAGAAAACTGTTTTATCAATATGCCTCTTAGTGTTCAAATGAATCTTAATCATCTTCATATACAGTTTCATAAATGCATGTGGCCAAGAAAGAACAGAATGTGTTAATGACTAAATTCTGAATCATTCCTTGTGTGCAGTGTGCAAAATGTGCTGCCAGAACTTCTCACTTCTTTCTTCAGAATGTCTCCTCTGCCTGAACCTGTGCTTTCTCTGATCTGCTGTGGTTTGCAGCACACGTCTTCTCGGTGGAGTTCCCTAACTCTACCAGGACACTATTCTATGAATTAATGGAATAAACAATCAGTAAAGTTTTCAAAAATCATGCAAACAGTAAATATATCAACTCAGTTTCTCATCTGGAAAAGTACTGCCCAGCTCTTAAGTGCAGTGGATTAATAATGACTTGCTCTTCTCTCCGTCTTTTGTCTGCCACCATCTGAGCCCAAGCCATGACCATTTTCACCTTGACAGCTTCTTCTCCTCACCTGACAGTGTCAGGGAGTGCAGTTCTCTTCTTTGTTCAGTCCTCATGCCGGGTTGCATGTTTTTCTAATGTAAGAGAAAGCCTCTTTTGTCTCCTATGATCATAACCAAGGTGTTCAGACTCTTTTCTGAAGTTTCCTTAAAGACAGCATCTTGTGAGTCTCAGAACTATGAAACTATATTCAGAATACCACAGTAGATTCTAACTAAGCTCAACAAGGGTTACAGCTTTTCTAGGTACATACTCTTAATCAATTTCGCTCCTTTTCTCATTTGCAGTAAAATTCTGAAGACTATTTCCTTCAGAATGTCACTCAGAAACCTCTTTGCCCATTCTCAATCTCATGGTGCAATCTCTTTAATGTCTCACATAAACTCCTCATACCAACAGACTCTTTGCAAACTTTCTTGCCTCTTTCACTTTGCAATTCTTATTCATTGTTCCTGTTACTGTAAATGCATCCTTATTAAACAAGTATATTATATCTCTGAAATCTCCAAATTATTGCTTCATGATATTCTTGTTTATTAACACAGGCATTTTCTATCTCACTTTTGGGACTTTCTGGAACCCAGGTTAAAGTCAGGGACCATTCCTGAGTTTTCTCTTTATATTGCTCCCATCTCCCAAGGAAAACCCCCAATCTAGCAGCATTCTACTCTCAAGTCCAAGATGCTAGTATGTCTTTCATAGCCTATAGCAAGTTTAAATCATTTCCTGGGTATTGCTTACAGAAAAGCAAAGTGATTAAACACACAGAATGCTACAGTTTAATGTTTAGTGTGCCTTTTATTAAGTGTCTAAACTTGGGCAAAGCAATTGACCTCTAGAACCTAACTACTACTTTCTTCTATACACTGGGGGGTAAAAGTAGTGCCTACTTCACGCAGCTGTTGCAAGGATGAAATGAGCTGGCATTCATAAAATGCAAAGAACATCTCATGCCATGCAGTCAAGGTTGTAGGGTTGGTAGCCTGTTGATGAGGATGATGATGGCAATGACAAAAATCACCTTTTGATGTACTGCATACATAAAAGTGAGAATGATCTTTTCAAACCATACATCATATTTGATCATATTTTTGCTAAAATTCTCCAAAGAATTCTAGTCATTGTACTTCAAAAACATTTAAATGTTCATTGAGACCCTTAATGAGCAGCATGATCTGGATTCTCTATCCCACTGTAATTAATTTTGTGCTATTTGTGCCCTTTCTTTGCTCCAGAATCTCAACTTCTGTTAGTTTTTAAAACCTCTCAACATTTCTTTGTGTCACCTATTTTCTTCCAGTTGTGTTAAGTACTTGGCTATATTTTGTCTCTTGGGTCTTTACTTCACAGTCATCTCCTTAGAGATACTGTGTGTAAACAGTCTTTGTGTAAAACCTTCTCTTAGCTCCACAACTTGGGATCGTGCCATTTGGTTGTTGCTGTTGCTGTTATTACTTCCCACTAACTTGATCGATTATCTACTTGTTTGCTTACTGTTCTTCTTTGCTGCACACACATAGTGGAACTTGCAAGAGGAAGCAGATCACATCTCTCATGTGCACTGAGTAACCAGTGTTAGAGAGGTGGGCACGTGACATGCATAACATCATTATTGAAAGAGCAGCAAGTCGATGACTTTGTTTACTCAGCTAACTATTTGTCTCCTTTTACAAATTCTCCCCCTCACCTGTGTTCAGGCTATTTTTGCCACATAAACTCTTTCCATCTCTGATATTTCACTGTGTTCCCTTGTCAAATCTTCAAGCCTTCTGCTTCAGTATTTCTAAATTCTGAGGAAGATCCACCTCCTTTAAGAAAACTTCTATGGACACTGTTGTCATCACTCATCTTTTGTACCTTAGCATGTATATATGACTTAAAATTTCTCCCACAAAATTGTAATCTTATATGTATAATGATATTCTAATTCCTCAGTCTGTATTGCCATCATTATCTCAATAACCTCTAAATATGTACTTTTTATACTTACATTTATTCCTGATATGTACAGTGCCAAAAAGCAATATTAAAACTTAAAATTAGACAATGCAGTTTTGGAGGAACACACACACACACACACACACACACACACACACACACACATGACTACCCAGATGTAACTAAATCTTTCATCTTAGCATCTTAATATCTATTTTTTAGCAAATAAATTCATTTTTACAGCCTAAAAGATTTTTTTGTGAGTTTTGTAGGAATTTGGTTTTGCTTGGGTGGTGATGACACCTAGTTTGCCAAAGTATTCCAGATTCTAAAAATGGCAGGAACAAAACATACTGGAGACCATATGGAAACAAAATTCTGCAAGAATTCTGTGCGGTTTGCATCTGCTTCTATCAAAATTGATGCAGAAACTGATATTCTTGGGCTTTTAGTTTCTTTTCTCAGGTCAAAGCTTAACTGATTTTTAATTGTAGGATGCTATTAGAAATTGTTATGGCCAAGATCTGGATTGATGAATTATTTTAACAAAGAGAATTAAATGATAAGTCATACTTGGATTTCATTTAATTCAAGCTCTTTAATTTCTTTTGTCAAGGCCACATTTCAGTACAAACACCTGCAATTCTGTGTTTTGACTCATATTTCTTTGTTTATTGTGAACTCAGAGATCAAGCTAAGAGTAACTTTTAGAAACATTACTAACCCTTCAGAGCCAAAGGAATTGGAGATTTATGAGCAGGTTGTTCCCTCAGCTCTTCATGCTAATTTAGAAGTTGGTGTGGCTGCAGTTTTTCCTATGCACTGATTCTGCTATAGAACCTTGTGTGAGACTCAAGCTCAACATTCACACTCAGCAAAAGACAGTGGGCGGCGAACTCTGACAAGTCCTTGTTCTGGACGTGTAGGGGCTTTGATGCAAGAGACAGGCAGTGTTGGTGTTCTTCTGGGTGGCTTCATCCCCTAACTCTGATAACCTCAGCTCATTTATCAATGATTGGCAAAGCCACATACAGCAACCTCTATCTACTTTTCACTTCTAAATGCTGAAATGTAAAAATAAAAATTTTCACTATCACTTACCTAATTCTTTTTAAGGTTTATATGTCTTCTACTTCTTATTACATTTTTAAAGTAAAGGTAATAAAACTATGTAAGTCTAAGATGCCATGGGTCATAAGAACACTCCATTATTTTCTGATATTATTCTGTAAGAAATAAATAATGCCAATTAAATTATAATACTTTTTACCTTTGGAAACTTTATTTTATATTGTTAAAATGTTTCTTTAAAATTAAGATGTTGGCCCTGTGCTGAGAGAGCAAGTGTTCTGGGAGCTGCTGCACCCGTGGGTTCAAGTCTGTGCTCACCTCACACTGCCACGGTTCCCAGCTGAAACATGTGGAGAGAGCCAGGTATTTCCCAGCTACTCCCTGAGGGCAGGGCACACGAATCAGGACCCCGCCGACATTACAGATGGAGCCCTGGCCTCCCTGCTCCCACGGCAGAGAGGAGGTTTGCACTCAGAAGGCCCAGGGACTTCTCTGGCTGCAGACGGGGTGAGCAGACTCTCCCAGACCCCACACACCCTGCACCGAGTGACCGAGTGCTCCAAGAGCAGCTGACCCACAGTTCAAGTCTGAGCTTTGCCTTTGCCCAGACCCCCTAGTGAATCGAAGGCTGGGGAAGTCTGTGATTGATACCCATCTGGGCTGCATCTGGTTCCTTTATGTGTCCTGAACTGACTGGAGACATAGATTCAGGTGGTTCACAAACTGTGGATCCTGCAGTTTGTGTCTGAATTATGCCTGTACCCTAAACTTCCTGGGGACATAGGTCCATGGACCGGGGTTGTCACACCAGTGCAACCTGAGTCAGGTCGTGCACGTACCCTGAACTGCAAGGGGATACTGAATCAGATGGTCGGCCATCAACTGACACAAGTGCACGTGTCTGAGAATGGGGATAACTAGATACAAATCAAAAACTGCCGGAAAACCCGAAACTAAGTAGAGCTATTCAGAGGTCACCCAGGGGCAAACCTGAACAACAGGAAAATTAGGGACACTAGTAGTCTTGGCTGAGCAGCTACTGAAGAGGGAAACTAAACTTTCTGCACCCGGTAGCAAATATGTCAAAACGAAAGACTAAAACACAATTCCAGAATTCCACCCCAATCAGAACAAGGCCTAGAGACATCCAGATAGTAGAACTTGGTAAACACATACCTGAAATAGCTGAAATGATTGCAATGGA
>NW_004955408.1:39809233-39816252 GCF_000276665.1 Chinchilla lanigera
GATTGGATAAGAAAATTGTGGTACTTTCATATAATGGAATATTAATCAGCTGTACAGAGAGATAAACTTGAGGCTTTTATAGGCAAATGGTCACAACTAGAGACCATCGTCATAAATGAAATAAATCAGTCATACATGTGCAAGCACCACATTTTTTCACTATGTAAAACTTGAAAGAGTTAATTTAAACTCGGAGGTATGAGAGACACTGTGAAATGATAGGAAACCACTCAAGAGTAAAGGGCAACTGGAATGTGGGAAAAGAGAAGGGAAAGAAGGCGAAATTTTGTATGCACGTATATACAGGATAGTTAACATGGTTGTTCTTCTGTCTTCTATTTCTATGCTGAAAGAAAGTGTCAGTGAGTGTTTGGTTGATCAGTATTGCATTTCTATTTTCTATTGCATTTCTGTTTTCATGAGAAGCCACTTTGAAGATATCAATATGTAATACAACAACCATTGTTAATTCCCTACCACTTTGTTTGTAAGTCCGTATTGTCTGTACTGTTCTTTTGCTATGTTGTATAATGATGCCTGTCTGTTAATGTTTTCCTCCCTTTATTTTTAAAATAAAAAAATTAAGATTTTTGTTAACAATCAGTGTGCATTTTAAATATAAACAGAAGCAAAATTAATTTGTTAACAATATTCAAAAGATTCATCACATTCAGATTACAAGTTACTAGTAAATTTCAGGAATTGAGGTTCATAATTTTCTGTATAGAATTTTCCTCTAAGTTATCAAAATCCTTCATGATTCAGCATATTTTTAAAATTTGTGTTTCATCATTGTTTTTGGAATCCCCTTGCAAAATGCCAAAAATGTGTACAGCTGTGTAAGTTCCTGTTCCCCACTGCAATCTATAACAGCATTATATTCACCTAAATTGCAACAATGGTGTGACACATTCAACACATTCATGTGTGTAGTAATCTAAAAAGAAATGCATTACTTATTAGTGATGAAATATATCACAGTATAAATTGTAAGCTAGTTTTTAAAAAATCTGCATTATAGCTACACATTTTAAAAGAAATTTATCCCGAGTTAAACCACAAGGGTCCTCAAGGGAGAAGTTAGTCTTGCACAAAGAAGAATATGTGTTGAACTCCAAAGACATGAAATGATGCCAGGAAACATGATCATGTACATCAATTCCTAAGGTAAAAACAAGACTATATTCACCTTCAGAAGTTATCAGTGTCTGCTGTTTGTTATGTCTGAAAAAACAGCTCAAAAATGAAACAAAGTGATCCGAGACTGCCTACAGAATCTGCTTTGCCAAGTACCTTAATTTAGCATCATAAAATCCTAGAGCTGGTAGAGAGTTTACAGATTGTCTATTCCCAAGATACTCTTTTACTGCTGAGGAAACCAGTGTCTGTGGTCACAGAGACAGGCATTGGCTCCTAAGCTTTCTGAATCTTTGGCCATTGTTCTTTCTGCCACATACCACAATCTTTCTCTGGGAATAATCCCAGCACTTAAAAGTCTTACACTGTTCCCTCTGTGTAATACTATCTGGCATGGAAAGGACACTTGCTGCATGCAATAAGGCTTTTGTTGGATAGTCATGAATTAAAGGAACTGGGAAATGCTTTTGAAAACATTCCTGAAGCAGAGCTTGAAATGATATAAGTATCTCTTAAGAATTCTAGAGCCATCTAATGAGCATGTCAGAAACTTAGCATACAGATGAATAAACTACCATTCAGGGACAAAATGCCAGCTATTACCTATTTTTGAAAATAAAATTTTGTCAAAGCATTGCCATGTTATTTTACTGTTATCCTTGGTTGGTTTGCACATAACAGCAGCACTGAGTCATCACAACAGAGATGACATGACCCACAAAGCTACCTGAACCTTAGGAAAAGTTGCCAGCTCCTCATCTAGAAGACGGGCTCCTTAGGGCCCTGGCAGGAAGAGTAACAGGCTGTGGCTTTAATCGTCAACATCGATTTTATAGGTTAACAGTATGAAAAAGACAGCACATGTATAAGTATAGCACTCGTCAATGTTTCATATTCATCATGCTATTGTTTCATAAGACAGAACAGGAAAACACACACACTTGTTGAAATAAGGCAGCGAATTAATTCTGTTACCTGTCACAGCTGACTTCATCACACTTAAATAGTAAATTCAGTTTAATAGGTACAAAGAATTCTTCAATTAATCTCATGATTTGTTTCATATTAAAAGACTTATTGGTGTGTTTGAGTTCTGACTTTAAACTTTCAATGCTTTTAATGGTCTCACCATGAAATTCTTATTTAACAAATATCAGTACTCTATTAAATACATCTTGCAAAGCTTAACTTTCCACAAGCACAAGTAGGATGCAAGAGTTCTATTAATAAGAAATATATGAACTTAAAATACTGTTTTATTTTTAACCATAAAACTGATGAAAATGCACTATGACTTTTTAAAAGATAACCCTATAGCTCTAAGAAGCTGAAACTTTTGGACTGATTGTCTTCCTCACTTAGCACAAAAATATCCACTTATGCTAAGCAAATCAAGGGACTGCTGTGATGGCAAAAACTCAGCAGGACTCTCTAAAGCATCATCAACATAAATAAATCAGGAACCTAGCTCAAAAAGAAGACTGGATTTATTTGCAAATTGATTGAAATAGTGATTCTAGATTTTTTTTTACAAGTAAAGATTAGTCTTTAGAAAATATTGTGCAACTTATGAATTTAGGATTTGAGATATGCTGATCCTTCAAACTACTGTAACCTTTTGGATAGAAAATATATACCTAAATGAATGCTTCCTTAAGTACAAAATCTTCTATGGCCTTAGCATGCCACATGCTAATATTTTCCAGGAAGTTCCTACAAGAATAAAAACGTCCTGAAATTCAATTCACTAAATAAGTTCTTCCACTATGCTCTTAAAAATATTTTGGATTCTAATTGATTTGTAAATGTTCCAAAATAAAGCTTTGTGTATGCTAATAGGATGTTGGCCAGCAAGTATCCTCAACAATATTGCCTGTGCAAGTAAAACTAAAGAGATGTTGGCAGTCACCCCACTGAAGTTTTCCTAAGCCTGCAAGTGTGTCTTTAAATCCCAAAATTGCTGAAAATAGTCCTTTGGATATTCACACTTTCCAATACCTCATTTTTTTCCGAGCTCAATTCATAATACTTTGGGTTACTTACTTTGAATTAAAAATAAAATAAAGTGAATTTATTGAAGATCCCAGAACAAAATGTAAAAGACCTACAGATGTTGAGAGAAGAAACATGCACACATGTACACATGCATACACACACACATACACACAGGTACACACAGAGACACACAAGTGACACTGGACTTTTGGAAAAACCTACATTAGAGATACAGTAAGAAAGATCACAGTTTTACTTAAATAAAAAAAAAGAAAGGAAGTTCCAAAATTAAGAATCTGGATGGAGTGGGCAAGGAGGAGGCAGAGAACAGAATAAGGGCAAACACAATATCCAAATGGAAACAGAACTCCTAGCTCTTGAGGCTTGTAAACATTGGAATGATTTAACGATATTCTTTAGAGGGTTATAAAGTGTTTTGTTCCTGGAAATGTTTCTATAAAAGCTAAGTAAGTTGATGCAGAAAAATGATTTAGTTGACATCTTTAGACGTCCTTCCAACTCTGATTCTATAATTTGATAACACAAGAATGACTAAGGTGATGCCAAAAAAAAATAAAAAAGACCTATGCTTATGTAAATTGTGCACACAAGGTTTACGGTCTTCCTCAGAACTCCTGCAGGGTAATGTGCAGTGGATTTTAGATGCATCACTCTCTGCTGGTAATCATTTGCTTATGTGCAAAGGAGTGACTTAGTACAGTTCTGACAGTATTCAGTCTAAATTGTAATTGCCCTTTTCACTCTTTTTGTCTTCTAGGTCCAATTTTTCTTAAATTTTAAATCAAATAGATGTCTAATCAATTTTCCAATAGTCTTCTTAAAATATCACTATTTCTATTGACTACTGAAAGTCCCAGTATAGGTTACAATCGGCTACATATTTTCTTTCAAATTTTACAAAATATTGACTCAATTCGAATACAATATTGTTCCATACCATGAAATACACTTCCTGAGAAGAAACAGCACACTAAGTTTTTCATTTTGATATACTATAATGAAATAGCTTTGAAGCAATAAGTGGCTAGCTTATACGGTACTGTCTCTATTTTGTCTGCATTTTCAATATTATGTTTATCTGTTTTCCTTTGAGTCTGGCACAGATGCAGAAACCATTAATTGTCCTTCAAGCAGCTCAGAGTGAAGCGCTAACAACAATTAAGCCTCCTGGTAGCAGAATTTTCTAGAATCTTACTGTTTATTATTTTTCATTTATAGGTCTATTTTTTCAGGGGTACATTTATTTTTAATTACCGCATTATATTACAAATGTGTTACAGAGTGCTGCAATATTCAAACTTGCTTGAAACTTTAACTAGGGTTATACTCAGTGCTATTTCCCTATCATTTTAAGTGAGCTGCTTTTTTTTTTTTTTTTTAATGAATGTGCTTTGAATGATACTGAACTACCATTCATTATTTCTTTGGACATGGTTTGCTATTTCCTATTTCCCTCCACTTTTAGCTCCAATAATTACTTGCTTTGAGTTATTTTCATATGTCAACCAATTCATCCCAAATATTTGGCATTTTTCTCATAATTTTCACTCTAAATACTGTCCTGGACATCTTGCCAGCATTTTGTTGGATGTTACTATTTCTGCCTTTATTTGAATGTTAATTATTTCAGTTTTGGACATTTTGAAAGAATGAATACATGTAAAAGTTAATGATTCTAAAATTAAAGATCAATAACCTAGCTAGTCATTAATTCTCATAAAGCATCCTCATAGTAGCAAGCAAGGTGAGTCCTGATCTTGTAGAAATTTTTAAGGAAAAAAAGGCCTATTTTCCCTGATACAACTGTTTTAGAATTTAGAAAATTGCAAGAAATTTTTAAAGAATGATTATCAATTAGCAGGATTATATTTACGAGTAAAACCCAGTAAACAGACTAATTTCATTCAGCAAAATAAAATAGAGTGAAGTTGTTGGTATAGACATTTCAAGAGCGTAAGCTTGCTTTCTTTTGCTTAGGTAAGCAGCAGCCAGTGAAAAGCCAAAAGAGATATCTACAAACACTCCCACCAGTTTATGAATTCTCTGAAATACAGGGCAAGATCTACAGTGAAGCAAACGCAACTGGCTGTCTGTGCCATTTGTCCACCTCTTCTGTCCCATGCCATCTCTGTAGCTTTCTCTTATGATGATTTCTCAGCTTCTTCTGATGTTAGCAAACCAACTTCATCATTAGGACTTCAAGTCCCTGTGACAAGGGGCTGGGGATTTAGCTCAGCGGCAAAAAGCGCCTGCCTGGCAAGCGCAAGGTCGTGAGTTCGGTTCCCGCTACCGGAGAAAAACCAAAAAAAAAAAAAAACCAAAAAAACAAGTCCCTGTGACACAGTGCTATGAGTTGAAAGTTACTTGGGGCAATGGTTTTAACTAGCATTTAAGACTGCGAACACATATTATGAAGTTGGACAAAAAGTGAAAGGACCCAAATTTCTCTGAGTACTGCGGAAATCATTTACATAGCAAAAATCTTACAAACTTAGTTATAGATCTAATTGGCTTTCATTTGTGATATATGAATTGTTTTGGTCTCCATTCTACAAAATAGTATGATCACTCCCATTAGGCAATAGAACAATGTGTTTTGCATGTGTAGACAAAAAAAACAGCACAACAGTAAAAGCTGATTGGTTAATATCAGGTTACTGTAGGGTAATTTTTTTGTAAGGGTTAAAGTGGGAGAAACTTCCTTATTACACTGACTCAAAGACTATACTCTCCAGTTTTCAGAAAAAAGCTAAATGATCTAGGATCTGAATTCTTTCTTAGGGTTTTATTCTGATTATGTGACATTCAGCCTGAGGGATACATTTTGGTGTGGCCTACACTGTTGTGGCCTAGTGCACAAACAGAACAAAGCAATGGCCTTCTTATTTTTTGTTAAACATGTGTGTTATCCTGTCTCTCATTTCTTCCTTTCTTCCAAACTCAGTAACATAATTTTAATTGCTAAAATATAGACAGTGTTTCTGTGTATCTGTAGCAGGAACATTTCTTATGTTTATTGCTTATATTATTTCTGTTGGATATTGCCCCAATTTATTTATATTTTTGAAGATATTACTGGCACAGTTTAAGAATTTAAGCCGTTTTACTGTTTCATACACATTATTTCCTGTGCCAGTCTCTACCAAGGATTTCAATTTTAGGTTAGTCTCTCATTGTAAATCTTACTTTCAACTTATTTTCTCTCAGTTCACTTTACCCATGATTACTTCTTCTATGCTTAAAATCCTCAGCAATGTTCCATCAACCAATAAAGTGTTTTCACATTTTACATGTGCACTGACACCCTGCATACTCCAGTCTCTCCAAAGGAAACATTTGCAGCTTTCCTAACATCACTACAAATTTCCAGCTTTTCACTTGTTTTATTTGTAATGTTCTAGGGCAATTCTTCATTAGCTAATTGACTTTATTAATTTCTCTCTGTGCATAAAAGAAAGATAATTTCTGATAATTGAATAAGAGAAAGAAGTTAATAATTGTGACAATTTCAATAATGTTTAAAAATGCTTAATGACAAATTTCAGTCAATTTAAACTTGCAAAGGAGAGGGCTGGGGATTTAGCTCAAGGGCACAGCACCTGCCTGGCAAGCTCAAGGTTGTGAATTTGATTCCTGGTACCAGAAGAAAAACAAAACAAAAAAACCAAACAAATAAACTTGTAAAGGAGAGTCAGAAGATGGCTATTACCCAATGGGAAAGCCAAATATATTTTACATCAATACAATATTTCTGGGTATATTCACAAAATTGGATAGGATTATAAATTACAAGCGTATTTGTTTATTTCATTTATCTGCATTTCAAATCTGGAGTCTCAAATATTATGAATGAAAAAGAATAAGGG
>NW_004955408.1:39816352-39818814 GCF_000276665.1 Chinchilla lanigera
AAAAAAAAAAAAAAACCCACAAAAAAGAAAAGAAACAGAATAACATGCATTTATAGGTGGCTTCAGATACAATCATCTGAAACACAAAGAAATTATACTTAAAGTAACTGATGTTAACACCATTAAGAGGAGAAAAATGAAAGTGATAACCTACGTATAACCTAAATTTCAGGGAAGAAACAAAAACTGAAACATTAATCCTGGAGACTTTGCCATGTTGTTGAGTAGAATTGGTAGTTAAAAAAAACATATACCTTACTATAGGCATGCTACTTATTGACAGACTTATGCTTGTGAAACTATATCTAAGCTGCAGTCACATACTGAGAAAATATTTTACAAATATATGAGTAATGAAAACAGAAATTAGTATAAAACTTAAGCAGATTTTTGTATCTGAAAACCAAAATCATATTTTTAAAAATATGAGAATATAAGTTACTTCAATCCTTATGGAAAATAGTATGCAAGTTCCTAGAAAATAAACAAATAAAACCACCACCAATGTCAATCGAGGGTATATATCCAAAAGAAATGAACTCAGCATTTCAAAAAGACACCTTCACTCCCACCTGCACTGTTCTCAATTCTTCACTACACTGTTCAGGCCCCACACAGGAGCTTGGAAATAATGAAAACACCGTGAGTGTCCACGGACACATGACTCTCTAAAGAGTGCTGAACACACACACAGTAGAAGCATAGCCAGACATAAAAGGGTGAGACACTGTCACCTGTGGCAACGTGGGTAGAGCGGGAGATCACTAGGTTAAGTGAAATAAGCCAGGCACAGGAAGACAGTACTGCCTGCTGTCACATATATGGATCATTAGGAGTAGAATGGTGATCACCAGAGGCAGGGAGAGCAGAGGATGGGGGAGCAGGGAACTAACTGTTGCTCTATGGTGACTAAACCACACTTAGCTGGGAGAAGCTCCTGTGAGCTGTTGATAGAATGGTGACTGCAGATCGCAGTAACCACTTCTTATTTCAGAAAGCTAGAAGAAAGGATTCTAAATGTTGGAGAAGATTGGAGCTGAGCTGCATCATGGACAGCTTCGGGAACTCGAGTGAGCTGCTGCCGGCCCCACACAGGAGCTTGGAACCAGGCAGAAACCTGGACAGCTCTAGGAGCCTGAGGTCCACTCCCAGCCCCTCCAATCCTCCCCTCTTCCCCTGTCAGAGCTGAGCTGCACATCCGAAGGCTTCGGGAACTTGGGTGAGCTGCTGTGGGCCCCACACAGGAGGTTGGGACGAGGCAGAAACCCGGACAGTGGTGGGGCTAAACCCCAGACATCTTCAGGAAGCCTGGTGAGGTGCGGTGGCACCTCCCTGAGCAGCTTGCAAAGTAAGCAGAAGGCCAGGCACCCTCCAGGGCCTTGGGAGCACTGGTCACACTCATACTGTGTCTGCCTTGGTTGAGTTGAATCCCGGACAATTTCAGGAAGCCTGATGAGGCACGACAGTGCCTCCCTGACAGTGTGCAAGGTGGGCAGAAACCAGGGCACCCTCTGGGCCCTCAGTGGCTACTGGCCACATCCATAGTGTGTCTGGTGGCACTGGGCTGAACACCAGACACCTTTAGAAACCCCAGTGAGCCACTCTGGTGCCTCCCCAACTAGTGTGTAAGGAATGTGGAGCCCTGGACAACTTCTGGGGCCTTGGTGGTCATAGCCAGAACAGCTCACATGGCCCCTGGGAGCTAAGGTGAAACCTGGGAAGTCACCAGACTTGGGGAGTCCACACTCAATACAAACCAGCAAGGCAAGAAGAGCTTGGAGTGAAGTATTTCAGGTACTGAAAGAAAACAACTTCCAACTCAGATTGATGTACCCTGCAAAGCTATCTTTGAAATTTCATGGAGAAATAAAATATTTTCATGAGAGAGAACAACTGAGGAAATTCATGAATGCCAAACCAATCTTACAAAGAGTACTGAAAGATATACTAGAAAGAGATAAAACAGAGCACAACTGCAAGAACAACAACTAAAAAGAACAAACAAGCAAAGCAAGCAATTAAACAGATGGAAAAAGGAGGATCCAACAGCAGGAAAATACCATGACAAAGATAAGCCAGTACATATCAGTTATAACCATCAGTGTAAATGCTCTCAATGCACTAACCAAAAGAAGCAGACTTGCAAAGTGCATTAGGAAACAAAACCCAACTATATGCTGTACACAAGAAACACATTGAAGTCAAAGGGAAATTCAAAGGCTGAAACTTAAAGATTGGAAAACAGGACTCCATGTGACAGGAACCCAGAAAAAAGTAGGTGTAGCTATTCTGTTTACAGACAACGTGAACTTCAAACCAAGAACAATCAAAAGAGATAAAGAAGGTCACTATATAATTGTGAGCCGGAAACTTCAAGAAGAACAGAAAACAATTGTAAATATCTTTGCACCAAATATAGGAATACCCACTATTACAAGACAAATTCTAACAAACATGAAAAA
>NW_004955408.1:39823142-39824185 GCF_000276665.1 Chinchilla lanigera
AATTTAGGGAAGATTTAACACCAATCCTTCTCAAACTCTTTAGTGGAATTGAAAGGGAAGGAATTCTCCCCAACTCATTTCTGGAGGCAAGTGTTATTCTGATTCCAAAAACCAGAGAAAGACCCAACAATGAAAGAGAATTACAGACCAATCTTCTAATGAATATAGATGCAAAAATTCTCAATAAAATGGTAGCAAACAGAATACAACATGTCATCAAGAGGATGATACACCACGACCAAGTGGAATTCATGCCAGAAATGCAGGGATAGTTCAATATATGCAAAGCAATCAATGTAATATATCATGTCAATAGAGCCAAGGACAAAAATCACATGATAATCTTCATTGAGGCAGAAAAAAACCTTTGATAAAGTCCAACAGTCATTCACGCTGAAAACCCTACACAAAAGAGGAATAGATGGTCTTTTCCTCCAGCTGATCAAAGCCATCTATGATAAACCAACCGCTAATATCATACTAAGGGGTCAAAAATTGAAAGCTTTCACTTTAAAATCAGGAGCAAGACAAAGATGTACCCTGTCACCACTCCTATTCAATATGGTTTCGGAAATACTGGCTAGAGCAATTGGAGAAAAGAGAGAAATGAAAGGAATAAGAATAGGAAAGGAAGAAGTGAAACAGTCATTATTCACAGATGAATAACCAAATTCAGTAGCATAGCTGGATACAAAGTTAACACTCAAAAGTCAATAACATTCCTGTACACCAGTAACAAGCAGACTGAGAGAGAAATTAGTGAAGCCACACCTTTCACAATAGCATGTAAAAAGATGAAATAGATAAGAATCAATCAAAGAAGTTTGACCCTTTGATCTACATAGTGAAAATTATAGTACTCTGAAAAAAGAGATCAAAGAGGATATTAGAAAAAAGAAAAATATTCCTTGCTTATGGAAACGAAGAACCAACATTGTGAAAATGGCCATATTCCCAAAATTGTAGTACAGAGTCAGTGCAATCCCAATTAAAATACCATTATTATACCTCACAGATCTGGAGAAAACACTCCCAAAGTTCAT
>NW_004955408.1:39825523-39843973 GCF_000276665.1 Chinchilla lanigera
GTGTATTGAAATGAACAGTTAATGCTCACAATTTTTTACATTCTGATCGACTTTGCATGCTTCAGTCTGAGCAACTGATTTGAAGGTAACAATATGCAATAGAATTATAACGGTGAACCACTACCATCTTGTCTAGTGAAACTCTGTATTATCTCCAATGTTTTATTGAAGTATTATTTTCTTATTCTGTTTAATGTTTTGAGCAATCTTTCTTACATCAGATAATCTGAGCAGTGTAGTTGAGGATAGCGAAATGCAATGTAACAACCACTGTTGATTTTTATTAATTTGTCTTGAGACCCTGTATCAGTTTGAATGTTCTTGCTTTGATTTGTTTATATTCGTGATACTGGTAAGCTGATATCGTCCTATTTTTTTATCGGTTTGTTTCTCATGTACTAGTCTCTTTAAAATAAATAAAAGGTGTAGAGCAAAGTGTTGCTACAAACACTGCAGCGCTCCATCCCAGGTCTCTGCTGGCCCCAGTATGAGGCCACCATGGACAGCATTGCCTGTGCCTTCTGCTTTTTCTCAGCCAGGAAGCAGCTGTCCAAGTCTGTGTGCTCTGCAGAGTCAAGAGAGCAAATGGTATCATGGAGCGTTTGAGTTACAGCATCTAGAAATCATTTCAATCTGTTCTTCTCAAACCTATGTTGCTACATATGTTATGCTTGAAAGTCCAATATATACTTCTGAAAGTATATAGCTTAACTCAAAGAGGCTATCAGCAGCAGGAAATAGCTTTGAAATATATTTCAAATGAAATCATATCTATTTCTTAACATACATCTAATTTTTCATTTATCCTGCACTACACACCAACTTTGTACAATTAGCATTTTACACATATGAAATATCAAAATGGAAGTGGCTGTGTCTGTAAGGGTATTCATTATGGCAGGGTCTATAGCAGCAAAAGGCTAGAAACTGCATACTGCCATCCAATTAAAAAAGAACTAAATAAACCATAGCTCCTCCTTGGAATTTTATACAGTCATTAAAAAGTGAGAGGAAGATATATGTGAAATAATTTCCAGGAGAAATCTATGGAAAAATCAAACATTACCACACTTGAGTAGCTCCCGTTTGTATAAATAAAAATCTCATCTCTGCAATTCACACAACTTTTGAGTATATAGTATGCAAGGGACTATTTCAGGTGCTTGAAATACAGCAGGGACTGACACAGGCATCTTATTCTCATGCAGCTTTTTCTGCAGTTGAAAGAAAAGTATGCAATCATGCGAAGTAGTGATAGGCAGTATTTGAAAAATAAAGCATGTTCAAGAGTAAAGGGCAACTGGGGTGGGGGAAAAGAGAAGGGAAAGAAGGAGCAATTTTGTATGTACGTATATAGAGGATAGTTAACATAGTTGATCTACTGTCTTCTGTTTCTTTGTTGAAAGAAACTGTTAATGAGTCCTTGACTGATCATTATTGCATGTCTCTATTTGTTTTCTTGAGAAACCACTTTGAAGATATCAATATGTAATACAGCGAGCATTGTTAATTTCCTAACACTTTGCTTGTAACTCCGTATTATTTGTATTGTTCTTTTGCTATTTTGTAAAAGGTTGTCTGTCTGTTAATATTTTCCTCCTTTTATTTTTAAGATAAAAAAATAAAGCAACTTAATAATGGCACAGGGAGTTCAATTGCTGTCCCCCTTAAGAGTAGTCAGGAATAGTGTGACTATTTGATCAAGTGCCTGAAGATAGTAACAGATTAGAGGGAAGACAGAGAAGTAAGATGTGTCTGTTTTTGTCATTTTGAATTGTAATAATTAAAATAATTAAACCAAGAAAGTGAGAAACACCCTAACATTTAACACATAGAAATGTCATGTTAAATTGATGACATAGCCACACAAAATAAAAATTTATTTCAAGTAACTGAATACAATCTCTATAGAAATTATTCTAAAGCCAGAATAGCAATAAAATCTTGCACATATTTAGGAGGTTTTCTGTAGGTATTGCTACTAATATTATAATTCTGAAACTATTTTATTTGTAAGATAAAACGAGTGAATATACTGATCTCTTTGGAAATTATATTTTCCATAGAAAAAGACAGATTACAAAGGTAGGATTGTGGAATATGTGGAAAAATCGTGTTGGGATGTGAAAGTCACCAAGGATAGATGTAGTTTTTGTGTAATTTGATGCCTGTACAATTTGGGGGAATCTCCAAAAAAAAAAAAAAAGAGAAAAACAATATAAGGTATAGAACCTTAGGCGTTCATTCACATCACTATAACTCTCTGACCTGGTAGTGTTGGATTTGACCTGAAACCATAGGAATAGTCACTTGCTCTGTACACTGAGAGGGCCTGGAAACCCTGGTACTCTTTAAGCAGTGAGCACACTTTCTGTCTAGAATTTATTCTCTAAATACACTTACCAACCGACAGGAATGAGGAACTCCTAAAGAATATCTCAGTCTAGTTCTGAGCAAGAAAAGTAGGAAAAGACCCTGAAATATTTTGTGCTAGATTCAAGGAAGTGCTCAAAGACTACTGGTAGACCAACAATAAAATGATATAAGTCATGCAAAGAATCTAGTTGATAAATCTATAACATTTTGAAGTATCAAAAATAACTACGCAATAACATATGGCACACTCAAGTTTTAAAAATCTGTGTCTGTAATAATACTGAGAGAAAGAAACAAAGAACAGAGAAAAAGAGCAAATTCTGGATTATACAAGAATTTCAGTTAATAAATGTAAAATAGATGGTAGAAAGTATTTTAAATACCCTGTATAACAATAAATTCTTGAAAAATCATCAGTGGACACCAAAATTATTTTGAGAAACAGGAAATTCATGCAATAACAAGATTATCAGCCCAAGGATAATTTGTTAATTTCATACTGACCAATATGTTGGTCATTCTTTTAAATAACAGATTTAGTATAACATTATTAGTCACAGACTGATACGGTGCAGTAAAGAAAATGTACAATCAGTGCTATGTAATACATTTGACAAATATATTAAGTCCTGCACTAAGAACCAGTTCTGTTCCAGGAGAACATTCATAAGTCAGATTCATTTTTAAGTAAAAAAAAGTGAGTTTTATATATCTTTGACACAAATATAAGATGTAAAGCATAAGAAAACCAAACACACACACAAATACAGTAAGTCCACAGCTGTACCATACTGTACACTTTCATAGTGTACAGTAAAATCATAGCAGCACAACTGTGACAACATTTGGCATACACATGAGCTACTTCCATGATTTGTTTATACCTATGAATGTTCATAATGTGAGGTTCATTTGTACCTGTGAAAGTCCACAACTTGAATGTTGGTAAGTTGAGGACCTAGTGTGTGTTTAATACAATATGAGGAAATAACTAGACAAAGGTAGAATATGAAATTTTCTATAAGACAACTTACCCATGTTATTAAAGTCTTTACTGTAGAAAAAAAAAATCATGGGGATTAATTTCAGATAAAACTAAAGAGACAGCTAGGGATATAGTTCAGTGGCACAACACCTGCCTGGCAAGCCTGAGGTCCTGAGTTTGATTCATGGTACAAAAAAGAAAAAACAAAAAACAAAAAATAAAAAACTAAAGAGACAAAATAGCCAAAAAAAAAAAAAAATAGCCAAAAAATAACCAAATGTTGTTTGTGAACTTTGACTTGATCCTGGGCCTGTGACCTCCTCCTAAATGGTAGGTATGAAAAGTATTGGGGCGAAAATTAAGCCAGTTTAAATATGAATTGTGCATTAAATACTATATTGTTGTTTGTGTTAATTTTCACAACTGTGATCACAGTATCATAGTTGTATCAGAAGAGAAGGCCCTTATTTCTAATAATTGCATATTGAAGTATGATATGTACAACTTTCAAATGAAACAAGAAAAAGTATGTGTGTGTACATATTGTTTTTAACTTTCTGAAGCATCAAAAAAATTATGGCAGTTATTTACAACAATACACTGAATGAAAGTAAAGCAACCATGAGTCCATAATGTTACTGAGAGAGAAACCCACATCCAGGAAGAGTGAGAGTGAGAGAAGTTGACTACAATATTTGCATAAAGTGAGTGTTCAAATTTTTAAGCACTTAGGAGTCTAGGAGAAGGTATTCTGATCTTTAAATTTTTTCAAAATAAAAATGTTAGGGAAAAGGCAAAAAATAGTGCAGGCGGATGTGTAAAGCAAGGGACAGGTTCATCAGGAGTCTCTGTCACAGTCACTGAAAGAGGAAAATCACTTACTCTGACACAGGCAAACCTAGCTACATATACACTTTGCTATGGATGATGAATTGTAAAATACTCTTTTATTTGAAAATATAAAACTGCATTTTGTGAATTCCTGGGAAGTGGAGCTGACATTTGATACTAATTGAAACATAAATGTAAATTCTGTAATAGCAGGATATTTTAAATGTCTTATTAATGGACAAACTGAAACACTATCCTAATGAAAAGCAGTCTCTACAGAACTGCACACTAAACATAAAACAGTTGTAATTTTAAGAAGATCTTTTCTCCAAAACCCAAAGGTGATTTGGCAATGTTATATAACAGTTCCAAGAAAGTTCCAAGTTAAGCTAAGCAGAGCTGGCCTCAGGTGAAACGATAATGTGGGCAGGTTTATCCTGCTCCCTTCTTGCTTTCAGACCATTTCTGATGCTAGGTGGGCTGCCCTCTAAGCAGATGGCCCTGTTATTCACTCAATTTGTTTCTCGTCACCACCAAACACTGTGTGTTTGCTTTTCCCAGCCCTCTGCTCCCTGATTCCCATAATGCTACCCAGAAATTTGCCTTCTGAATCCCTTTCCTTCATGGTCCAGAGAATTTGCTAGCTAGCATTTACAAATCATTTTGCTCAATACACTAATTAAGAGAACCTGATGACTACTCCAAACATGCGTCAACTACACCATCTGACAGTAATACCATAAATTTTTATCAAAACCCTCAGTTACATCACAATTATTACTAAAATTCTTCCCTGAACCTTCAGCCCCTGTTACCTCCCTCTTTGCACAAATATTACTTAATTATTTAGCCAGATCTTTTCCTTGTCCAATTAGACTGATTTCCTTTAGGGAAGATATCATGTCTTGAACATTTTGTATTCCTACATGTAGCCTCATACGTAGCACATTACAATGCTCAGTAAGGGACTATTAAGTGTCAAATTAAAAACAATTTATTTCCCAAATTACTTCAAGGTCCAGAACCAGGAGACTGGATTTCAGAAGACATTCCTTCAGGAAAAATGAAGTCCATGAGAATAGTATTTAGCAATGTGGGCAAAGCCTTGAAAACTTTTTCAGCTTGTGAAAAACACCCATGGGGTGTAAGGAGGTAGATTCAAAACAGCCCTCCTCTTTCACAAACAAGTGCACCTCACTGGGGTCAGAGGATCTTAAATGCAGTCTGCTTACTGCTCAAGCTTTGGGTTGTCCAAGAAAAAACATAAACAGCTTCAAAAGAATAGAACTTGGGCCATTTGCTGTTTATCCTTCACTTTATATGGGCAACTCTGGTAAGCAAAGTCAGACAGCTAAAGAAAAATTTACCCTAAAATGTCTCTGACAAAATGTACAATACATTATATACACAGTCATTCCTTTTATCCTTTGGGGGCCTTTTTTCCAGGACTCTGTGTCTGCTAATGCTCAAGTCCCTTATTTTTGCATATAAAATGTATAGAATTTGTATATAACCAAGTCTATCACCATGCAGTAAATTCAAGTCAAACTGGATCACAGATCTCAATGTTAAAACAGAAACACTAAATCTATTGCAAGAGAAAGTAGGTAAAAACCTTGAAGACATAGGAATATGCAGAGAGTTCATGAACAAAAACCAAACTGAACAGGAAATACTTCAAAGAATCAGCAATTGGGATCTCATCCTACTGAAAAGTTTCTGCACATCTAAAGAAGTCACCAACAGAGCATAAAGAAAACCCACGAATTGGGAAAAAAATTTAGCCAACTGTCCCTCAGACAAAGGTCTTCTATCTAAAACATAAAAAATTAAGACATATCAGCCCCTCCAAATTCAAAGACCCAATCCAAAAATGGGCAGCTGAGATGAATACACATTTCTCAGATAAAGATATACAAATGGCAAATAAATACACAAGAAAATGTTCAACATCATTAGTCATTCAAGAAATGCAAATTAAAACAATACTGAGATTTCATCTCACCCCAGTAAGAATGGTTATCATCAAGAAATCAAAAAATGACAAATACCGGTGAGGCTGTTGCAAAATAGGAGCTCTTCTTCACTGCTGGTGGGAATGCAGACTGGTGAAACCACTGAAGAAATCAGTGTGGAGATTCCTCAGAAAACTAAGATTAGAGGCCCCATTCAACCCAGCAATTCCCCTTCTGGGTATTTTCCCAGAAGAACTGAAAACATCATGTCACAACAATATATGTGCACCCATGTTTATAGCAGCACAATTTGTAATAGCTAAATTGTGGAAGCAACCCAAATGTCCATCCACTGAAGAATGGATAAAAAAGTTGTGGTATTTTTATATAATGGAATATTACTCTGCTATAAACAAGATAAACTCAAGACTTTTATAGGTAATTAGTCACAACTAGAGACCATTTTCATAAGTGAAATAAATCAGACCCACATGTATAAGCAACATATTGCCTCACTAGTGTAAGAATCTGAAAGAATGAACAAAATTAGGATGTATGATAGACACTGTGAAATGAAAGGAAACTTCTCAAATGTAAAGAGCAACTGAAATGAGGGAAAAGAGAAAAGATAACAGGGGAAAATTATGTACATATGTATATACAGGATTGTTTCTAAAGCTTTTTTGAAAGGAACAGTTTATGATGAATTATTTGATCAATCTTATCTGTCTATATTTATTTTCCTGAGAAACCACATTGAAGAAATCAATACATAATACAACAACCATTGTTAATTTCCTATCACACTATCTGAATTTCAGTATTGCTTGTATTGTTTTTGTGTTATTTTGTAAATGTTCGTGTGCTTGTCAATATGTTTTTGTTCTTTTATTTTTAAAATAAAAAATTTAAAAAATGAAAAAAACAGTTTCACAGACTCAATAAAAATGGGCATCTGGGGTGATTATACACTTCTCAGATGAAGAATACAAATGACAAATACACGAAAAAATGTTCAACAGCATTGGTTACTTGAGAAATGCAAATTAAAACAACAGTGAGATTCCATCTCATCCCAGAAAGAGTGGCTATCATCAGGAAATCAAACAATGACAAATGCTGGCAAGACTGTGGGAAAAAAGGAACTCTTCTGTATTATTGGTGGGAGTGTAGCCTCATGAAACCACTGTAGAAATCAGGGTGCAGATTCCTCAAAAAACTAGGATTAGAGGTCCCATTTAACCCAGCTATTTCTTTTCTGGGTATTTTCCCTGGAGAAATGAAAACATCATACCTTAGTGATATATGTGTCTGTATTTATAACAGCACAATTTATAATAGCTAAATCTTGGTAACAACCTAAATGTCCATCAACTAAGGAATGGATAAGAAAGATGTGGTATTTTTATACAATGAAGTGCTACTTACCTATAAAGAAAGATAAACTTGAGGATTTTATAGGTAAATGAATGCAGCTAGAGACCATACTAAAAATAAATAAATACTGAATTAAATCAGAATCACATGTGTAAACATTGTATTGTTTCCCTAGTGTAAGAAAATTAATGAGTAAATAAGATTCAAAATGTGCAATAGATATAGTAAAGGGAAAAAGTCTGAACATTAAAAAAAAAAAAAAACCAACAGGGATGGATGAAAAGAGAAAAGAAAGAAGGGGGAAAGTATGTGTATATACCCAAGATAGCTAAGATAATTGTACTACTAATTTTTATTAGTTCATTGAAAGGAACCATTAACGCTTATGTTGTTTGGTCAATTTTGCATAACTGTACCGGGTAATCTGAGCAACTACTTTGAAGATAACAATATACAATATAATAACCATTGTTAATTTCCTGTCATCTTGTTTTGAAATTCCATATCATTTTTATTGTTTTTTTTTTGTTTCTATCTCTTTTGTCTCTTTAAAATAAAAAAATAGATGTGTGAAAAATACAGGGGAGGATTATTTTAGTGTGAAAAAGATACCATTCACTACCCACCTCTGTTCCAAAGAAAGTTCGCCAGGTTACTTTTTTTTTTATAGAGACAATAAAAATGTGTTAGTGGAAGAACATCAGGAATGGTGACAAATTTATTAGTGATTGTCCTTTCTAAGCTAGAGATAATTATAGTAGATGTTGTAATACTTTACAATCCTAATACACAAACTTTGGATACAATATTTCAGAAGCAAACAGTATAGACATGTCCCAATGAGCAACAAACTGGACTTGTACATTTTACCTTACTGAGAGGTGAGTAGTTTTATATTTAAAATATGATTAATCTAAATTCTCAGAGACAGTTAAACTACTATGAAACAGTTTGATTTTTTGTAAGGTTTTCTTTGAAGCATTGTTCGGGAAGGATCAAAGTAGTTTTACTTTACTCTAGAGTCCATTTTATCTTACTAACAAGGCAATAAGTACCCTGCTTAGTATCATGCCTCTTTTTCCACCTGCTTGGTGAGAAGACCAACAATTTTTGGTCATGTTTCTGGCCCAGGAATTGTCTGATTGCTTTTTCTAGGTGGTTCTTGTGGGGAAACACTCAGACTACTTCAGGGGCATCTGAGGACACCTGAGATGTGACCCTGCTTGTCTAGTGCAGGCACGCAGTGGGATATAGTTATGTAACCATGACTTAGCACAGATAAACACACATGTACTGGTAACAGCACTGTGTAATAATGTAAATATGAGATAACAGCCTGTATAAAAATTATACAATAAAAATACAGGCAGCTCCAATTCTGGCTCTCTGTTCTGCTCCATGTGCCTGCTGATGCTGATATCTTGCACATGTGTGTTCTTTAACCTTAGGACCTCTCCCTTGGGTCCCCTGAGTAGGCTGACAGGCCTTTTTTGCCAGTATTGGTGGGGGGCTCTCACATCAGTTGTGATCTCTCTCTCTCTCTCTCTCTTTTTCTCTCTCTCTGTCTCTCTGTCTCTCTCCTTTCCAGTACTCTTCCATGAGAACTGTAACCATGTGGGCCTTTCTGAGCCCCTACTGCCCATAACTCCCCTCATCATAAAGTATTTACCATTGGGAGCACAGGGTGTATTTATAAAGCATAGCAAGATGGTAAATTTGACCAAGATTATGTTTCAATCCATGGAAAATTGTGTGAATTTCCTCAAATAATTACTCATTGGTGTGTTCTCTTTTCCTAGAATCCCAAACATATTTGATACAAGTCAAGTACTTTTTAGAAAATTTTACTAAGGGGTTTCATCAGCAGAAAATCCCATAGCATGCATAAGCAAGAGGTCGCAAGCACACACCAATTCATATTCTGCAGTTTTCAGTCTACAAAGCCTAATGCATGTTATGCTTCACATAAACTGGCAGCATCTGAGCTTTCAGATTTCTTCCTGTGGCACCTTCAGCTCATGTCTTTGCAGTAAGTAAAGGTAGATTTTCTGGCCACTAAATGCCTCTATTTTCATAGCTTCTGTTACTCATCTACGGAGGGAGCTCCCCACAGGCATGCTGGACTCGCATTCCCTTGTCCTCACAAGAAGACGTAAAAGTAATGGTGATCCCAGAAGATTCTCCATCTAAAACAAATTTGTAGTGGGACCTGGAGACACTGGTCAATTTGTTTAGTTCCTGAACTGAAACAACCTCTGCCGCTGCTTCCACCTGTGACACGAAAAAAGGTGATGTGTGGAAAGAGGAGAGTAAAGCAGAGATCCAAGAGAAACAGGGAAAATTTGGGAGAGTAATGAGGTTATTGAGAGCTTTGTGATTTTTGGTCATCTCCCTGTGTGAGACACATCTACAATTCTTTTTCTCTTTCTTTTTTCTTCTTTTGAATCAGGGTCTCACTATGCAGTTGAGGCTGGCCTTGAACTCACTTTGTAGTCCAGACTGTCCTTGAACTTGTGGCAATCCTTCTGTCTCAGCCTCCCAAATTCTGGGATTAAATGCATGTACCACCATGCCTGGCACATCTATAATTCTTGATACTGAGCTCCAATATGAAAACTGTTTCTGTAGTCTCTTTTTATACTTTTCCAGTGTAAGAATAAAATTGCGCCAGTTTGTATCGTGGGTTTAATGAAAATACAACTTGTTTTTTTTTAAATCTCCTGCTGTTTCTTTAAAACTTATCTAAAAGAAAAAATTTGTTTTTTCTTGCCCTTGGATGAAATTTTTTTCTGTAGAAAACCCTATAAGTTTTCTGTTCTCATTTAAAGTAGAAAATGACTTCAGTTACTTTAAAACTGAAAAAAAGTGTTGATCCTGTAATTAAAATTACCCAGCCTTATATAATAGCTCACCTCTACTTGCTTCTCAGCTAACTACCAAAGGCTAGTCTCTTGCAAACAAGAAGTGGAGAGATGAACTGGGCCATCATCTTTTTTTCTTTACTGTGCCTCTTCCTCCACTAACTGCAGTTCCTGACTTCACTGAGGTTGTAGCCAGAAGAGAAACACAGCTCTCAGGCATGTGCAATACATACAGTGGGCGCAACTATCATCCAGCAAGGGCTCCTCTAAGTGACAGACGTCTGGGTGCAGGCTCTGTCACATCACAGCCTTTGCGCTCTGTCAGATGATCTTTTCATCTCCTACTGAGATGCAACTCTTGCAATGTGAAAACTGTTCTTACTCTTGTCACCCTTTCACTGCCAAGCCCTACACTGACAGTAACCTCCCCTCCTGGAACTCCCTGTTGAACTCGAGTTTTATGGGGTCCCATTGCATAGAGTTGTTAGGATATGTTATGGTTTGAATCTGTGTGTCCCCCCAAAGCCTCAAGTGGCCGTGGGGCAGGCTATTAGAGTTTGAATATGGGTGTGAAAGCTGCACCCGCCAGGGAGTGGATAGTTCGCATATGTAAAGGAGAGGGAAAGGGTGCTTGAGGCGATTCCTCCCCCACCATTCCGCCCTGGTGTGTGCTTGCTGCTTTTGCTATGTTCTGCGGACATGAGCTGTAGCTCTCCGCCATGTGCCACTCTGCCTTGTAATCTGCCAAGTACGGACTGAAACCTTCACAAACTGTAAGCGAAATAAACCTTTCCTTCCTTCATTTTGGGCGTCAGGTATTTTGTCCCAGCAAGGAGAGAAAAGTAACCGAGACAGGATACTACCAGACCTCCCTTCCGGTGGATCCTGCTCTGTGCACGGAGGCCTGTACTCTTTGCAGGCTGCATCTGAACACAGAGTTGCACCCGAACCAGTCCTGTCTTTCTCTGCCACCAGCTGACAGCAGCAGCATCTCACCTGGTCTGGCAGGTGCATCTTGTATTTTCTGAGCTGTCCTCTTGAGGTAGCGCCACATCCATGCTTCCCAAGGAGCATGAGGGACTGAGGATTCACAAATCCCTCCTTACTTCTTTCTTGGACATTTATGCAACCGGCCTGAGTAATGGTCTCTAAAAAGGACACTCATGAGCTAAAATATAGAATTTACCCACTTAGATTTTTTGCATATCAATTTAGTATCTTTTCTATGTGGGTAGAATCTGTTGAATCTTGGTGCCATAGTCAGAAGTGAAACTTTGATGGAGAAGTAGTTCAGAAATAAAGAATTAGCTTAGTATGCTCAAAGCCCTGGGCTTAATTTCCACCACTTCCAGAAAAAAAGTTAAGTTTTATCATGTAATACTAGCATTAGCTTTTGTTACTCTCTCTCCGTTCCCAGGAAGTGTTGTGCCAGGGTTCATAGCAAACACTTGCTTCATAGATTTCACCAAGCTGAAAGTAAGTTTCACAATTAAATGAGAAAAGAAGTTCATGGAATGTAACAATTTGCTGAATGAAGGATTTGAAAGACAGTAGCTAACAAATGAAGTAGCAAACCATTTAGCATTCTTGTGCATATGTGATCTTGAGTTCTTTACCAACAGTGGAATAGAAAGCAACTTCTGTGAAATGGCTTAAGGAAATATCATTTATATTTGGAAAATTAAATGTAAAAATATATATTTATATAATTATCAAAGACTGGGGTCTGGGGGTTTAGCAAAGCGGCATAGTGCCTGCCTGGCAAGTGTGAGGTCATGAGTTTGATTCCCGGTACCGGAAAAAAAACAAAAAAAAACAACAACAAAAAAAAGGCTGGACTGTAAGATAGGACTGTAGCTAAACTCTATGATTTTTACAACCACTAGATACTTTGTTCATTGTATAAATAATAATTAAGCACCTCTCATGTGCAAAGCACTGCACAGATGCTGAATGCCATGGACGTGCTCCCTGCCCTTTGAAGCTGCCTATCTTGCCTTTGTTTAAACAAAAACACGACAGAGTGATTCTTGAAGTTATTTCCATCTGCTTTTAGTCAAAAAACGTGACTCTTCAGAAAGGTAAGTGTCTATACAAATTCTTTTCATGAAGCAAAATAAAACACAAACTGCCTATGATTAATAAGACGATAAAGACATGTTTTTGATGAATATTAAAGGAAGTTAGCAGGAAAAGTAGAAAAAGATGAATACCCTTCTCCCATGAAGAAGCCTATGGAGCTGAGGCTATGCGGCAGAGCACGTGCTCATATGTATGGGAGAAAATGCCTTCTCCAGTGCAAGCATGTGTCACGGGCAGCCACAGCAGGCACTGTCCTCTTGTGTCAGCCCTGCTTTCCTCTTGTGCAGTCAAAGCAGTTGAATGTTAATACTATACAAGAATGACGAAACTGAGATTCTGTGGGATTTATTTTGCCAACAGAATTCTAATTTTAAATTTCATAAACACCTTGTTTACATAAATTATCTTCACATTTTGTTTTATTAGAGTAGTGTGAATGGCATGATTACATTTACAAATTTAGAGACTAAAGAATTATCCCGGAGCTGGGGGTTTAGCTCAGTGGCACAGCGCCTGCCTGGCAAGCGCAAGGTCGTGAGTTCGATTCCTGGTACCAGGAAAAAAAAAAAACAAAAAAACAAACAAACAAAAAAAAAACCAAAAGAATTATCCTAAAGAATCTCAGAACTCTAAACCTACACAAGCGTTGTCCATGCATATACCAATACATCCTGTCTTCCACCAGTTCTATCACCTCACAGAAGTTAGAGCAAATATGTAAGTCATAAGTATATTGAAACTTAGAATTAAAAACTTACCAAAACTGATTATGGATGACTTGCACTGCAATGTATTTCTGGGGCTTGGCATGTACCTTTCCAGACTATACTATGATAGAATACAAAACAGAATTCTTTTCCAAATTTGGAAAATCAGAGTAATCTTTTGGGGAACAACTCTGTATAAGGGCTAATGTATGATCCCATCCAATATATTCTTTTGACAGAAACAGGAATCATTAGCATATATGCCAAAACAAGATTTATAAGTGGGTGAGCAGCAACTTACATTTCTGTACTTGAGTTTGATTGAGATCAGTTCACCCTAACTACCTAAAAGAAGTTTAGGATTTTTGTTTTTCTTGAATTGTGCAGCAAAAATGCCAATTCCAAAGGAGGAAGCTAAGATGTCACAACACAAGGGACACATACCACGTATAGCTGTTGGATTTTTGCATGGTTTAAACTACCAAGGTGGATGAAACTGCAGAAACAAAAAGCAAAAGATGACCTCATACCTCACTGCCTGCACACAACCCATTTTCCCCAGAAAAGATAATTCAGGCTCTTTCAGTGAATCACTGGA
This sequence comes from Chinchilla lanigera, assembly GCF_000276665.1. Classification (NCBI taxonomy): domain Eukaryota; kingdom Metazoa; phylum Chordata; class Mammalia; order Rodentia; family Chinchillidae; genus Chinchilla; species Chinchilla lanigera. The sequence goes on from NW_004955408.1 coordinate 39,839,296, forward strand.
ATGTGCAGGGTCTGATGCCACCTTACGAAACATTAGATTTTGTCGTCGGAGTGCTCAGATCATGACGGAGCAATAACAGATTCCCTAACAGCAATTTTTGCCAGTTCATTAATTTAGAAATTGTAACTTTGAGGAAGTGTTTGGGGGAATTTAGACATTTAAAGTTTACCAATTATTAATTTTAAATAAAACTTCATTTGAACTATTTGGTAGAAGCTTTGATGTTGCCAAAACTCTGACATTATAGTTATTCCTGCAATACAAGGTTGGGTCTTAGATCATATCCATACCCAGAGTGCTATTCATACATACACTTTCCCCCTAATAAACTATTGGTAATTCTTCAACATTGTTGATGCTCATTTTTAGCATTGGTGCCTGGTAGTATTTGAACAAATTCCACCTGAAGGTAACACAGAAAATATTAAAGTAGAAAATCATGATTTTATAATACATATCCTTCCTAGACCTGGTTTCATTTGTTAATAGCCAGCATTTGTGCTTACTATGCACAAGCCTTGTGTTTGGTTACAAGGGTACAATGAATAGTAAAGATCTTCTGCCTTTATAAGAGACCACAAACAAGTGAACAAAAAAGTGGAGTCAAAGTTGAGCCATTAGCAAATGTAATGGGGTTGAGCTTAGGTGGAGCAGTCTGAGGCCCTCAGAGAAGCTGAAATGCATGTCAAGATCTAAGGGGAAGACAGTCCTCCTTTGCTCCATTCTTTCTTACTGTCTAGGTTCTTTTCTATTTCTTCAAATTTCTTAAGCATTATGCCCTCCTGAACTTTTTATTTTGCATTTGCATACATTTGAATGCCTTATTACTTTAGTATACTCTTTGCTCCTTGGTCACTGTGGGTATAGCCTCTTAACATTAAATAGATATTGGGTAGCATGAAGAAAATGTTCAAATATAAAGGGGAACAGGGTTATGAAGGGAAGAGAAAAAAGTTAATAGAGGGAAAAAATGGAAACAAAGTTTTTGGAAATAAAGAAGTGAAGAAGGGCTGAAAGGAGGAGAGGGAAATGGGGAGAAAAAAGAGTCAAGATATATTATGTATATCTTGACAGATTCCCTATGATGAATGTGATCATTATGTATATCTTTTTTTTTTTTTTTTTTTTTTTTTTTTTTTTTTTTTTTGTTATCGAGAATCCAACTCAGGACCTTGTGCTTGCCAGGCAGGTGCTTGTACCACTGAGCTATATCCCTGGGCCCCATTATGTATATCTAAAGTTTACCAGTGAAACTAATTTTAAAAAGGTTATGTTATGGCAAAATTCAGTGAGAAAGTACTCATGAGAGAATGAATATAGGAACAAACAAAGCTTTTCTGGAGCTGGGAACCAACACTCTGACAAAGAGTCAGAAAAACAAAATGTCCACCCCATCTGGACTTTGCTTCCAGTTCAAAAACTCTTTTGGTTTCCATAGTAACCACATTCCAAGGGTTTCTAACAAATGTTCACAAGATGCACACTTCCCAAGTGTCTGTTAGGCAGGATACAGTTGATCTTAGCTTACTCGCAGTTTGTTCTGTCTGTTGGTTCCTCTGGATAAAAGACTTGTCCTCTTATGGTTTTAAGGTTAGCTAAAAAGGAGGAGTGAGAAGTGTGCTCATCTAAAGTTTAAGTGACCTTTTAAAGTGGAGTTACAATAAGAAAATGGAGTCTCTCTTGTCCTAGCAGTTGCACACTAAAAAAATAAAATTAGAGATGTTTTCTGGTTTAAAAAAATCTTAAGGGCCTCCTTTTCTTTCTCTAGTATATGAAAATTTAGGTCAAAACTCTGTTCATCATTAACCCCATCCTCACAACTTAGGCACATAACAGTAGAAAATGCTGTTTAAGATTAAAACAAGGGTCAGAGGACACCTTAAACCATTTATTTGAAAATTCTTGCATAGCCAGAATTTATTGGAAGGCAGAAAAAATAGTTGTATCAGCCTTATGGCTACTGTCCCACAAACATAACTTGGTTTTCTTACTTTTTCTCCTCTCACTCAAAATTGTGAGATATTTTTCTTCCCACAGTCCACATAATAGTAGAGTTGGAGATTCTCCATGCTCTTATTGCCAGGTTTACCATTCTCCTTCTGCCCTTGCTATTCAGTTCGTGTTCCTGTCACTCCTTATCTTGCACTGCCTCTCGGTTACAGTTGGTGGCATAACTTGCTCTTCAATGTACTTACTTCACTCAACATCCAAGGTGCCTTCACCATTTCCCATTATAACTCATTCTTCCTTGGATCTCTTAATGTAGAAGAGACCCAGGGACTCTTCCCAAGTAACACACATGTTTTTGGTGATGTCACTTGGTTTCATGGTAATGAATTTTATGCACATACACATGAGTATATGTTTGTACATGTGTGTCTGTGTATATCTTAGGTCTCTTTTTTTTTTTTTTTCTTTTACATGTGTGTCTGTGTATATCTTAGGTCTCTTTTTTTTTTTTTTTCTTTTTCCAGTAACAGGAACTGAACTCACAACCTTGCACTTGCCAGGCAGGCACTGTGCCGCTGAGCTAAATCCCCAACCCTGGTCTCGTGATTCCAAAACAGTATATCCAACAATCCTCTCAAATGTCTCACTTGGTTGTATAATACAGACTACTTAGTTACAAGTATATCCAAAACTGGATTACTAATTTCCTCCTCTAAACTTGCTTTTTACTTTTTTTTTTTAACAGGGCCTTTCTTTGTTGTTCAGTCTGCCCTTAAACTCACTGGGATCCTCATGCCTTAGTCTATTGAGTCCTCCAAGTCCTGGGGGCATGTGACACTACATCTGACTCCAAACTTGCTTTATCCAGAACTTTTCCTCTCATTTGAGGGGCAGGCTATACTTAGAGGTGCTCAGGCTAAAATCCTTGGGTTGACATTTGATTTTTTTTATTTCCATCATACCATACCTGCAGCATAACCAACAAATCCTGTTTGTTAAATTTTCAGAGTATAGCGGAATCTGGATACATCTGACTTCATCCATTCCTAACATTCCAGTTCATTCTGCATAGTTCCTAGCATGGATTTTTGTTTTTCTTTTGTGAACCCTGCAGCCAGAATATGCTTGTGCAATGTGTGTCAGTAATATCTGCCATCTCCTTGTTTAGAATCTGCAATGTGCCTCTACTTCTTCATTCAGGGTGAAAGCCTGTATGGCCTTTTGTGACATGACCTGGCTATCCTTCCGACTCCAGCTTCTAGTTCCCCATTTTCTCTTACTTGTTATAAATGAAGCATACTCAAAACTGGTATCATCACTGTCTCTTTTCTCTCTGTGATAGTACATGTACCAGATTTCCACATGGCTAATCCCCAACTTTCTTCGTGTTTTTGTGTAAATTTCACCCAAGTGAGTCCTATTCTATCCTTTAACTTGGGCTTCAGTACCACCCAGAATTCCTAATTCTCTTGCTTGCCACTTACTTTTGTTTTCCCTGACAGTTGTCATCTTCTAACATACTCTATCATTAGCATATTTATAATGTGTATTACTTGTCATCTGTTCCCCTTGTCCAGAAGTACAAACATTTTTGTTTTACCTGACATAGTCCAGGCCTAAACACAGTACCTGGCACATAGCATGTAATCATAAATATGTGTACATTTGGGTTAGATATGAGCCAAAGCAAAAAAAATAGTGAAATATGGTATTATAAAACAGGGTGATGAGTAGAATATTCCAGAGATGTGGATAAAGAGCATTGTTTTGTTTGTTTTCTGCCTAGAAGCCTTGAGTAAAATTTTCAGAAAAGCTGAAACATGAGTGCAGTCTGACGAACAAATACTTTACAAGCAGTGATGATTGGGAAATTACATTTGATAATATGAAGAAGAGATTCATCAAGCACTGGATAGGAAAAACTATGAACAAAATGTATGTATGCATGGTATACAAATGATATCAGGATCTCCAAATGATATAGGGAAAAGATTATAACTCCCAACCTGCTAGATGTCAAATATGCTGAGTTTATGTTCCCCAAAATTGAAGAATGAATTCTGAGGAACAATGGAGGTTAAGAGTAGGAAAATATTTTTATTTTATTTCAAAGAAAGTAGTAATTGAGAAACAAATAGAACAGTAACAGCATACCAGTATTACAAACACAAACAAATCAGAGCAAGAACATTCAAAGTGATACAGAGTCTCAAAACAAAATAATACGATTCAACAGTGGTTGTTACATTACATATCACTATCCTCAACTGCATTGCTCAAATTATCACATGTAATAATGAAAGACTGCTCAAACCATTATAGAGAATAAGAAAATAATCCTCAGTAAAACAGTAGAGATAATATGGAGTTTCACTAGACAAGATGGTAGGAGTTCACCATTGTAATTCCAGTGCATATTGTTACCTTCAAATCAGTTGCTCAGACTACCAGACACAAGCTTGCACAATTGATCAGAACATAAAAAACTGCAGTCATTAACTGTTCATTTCAATACACCATTAGACATCAGCAATACAGTTATCACAGCTATTCATATATATTTTTATATTTTATGTTCCTTCCTTCTTTTTTCTTCTTTCCCTCATCCCAGCCGTTCCTTTCTTTGAGCAATTTCTTTTCCTTTTGTGTCACCCATTGTACATTTTGAGTATTACCTAGTCTTTCAGGTTCTGACACAAAGGAGACAATATGATGTTTACCCACCTGG
>NW_004955408.1:39844513-39862935 GCF_000276665.1 Chinchilla lanigera
TTTTTTTTAATTCTTTATATGTCTGAGATAAAAGTCCTTTGTCTGAAGGACAGTTCACTAAAATTTTTTCCCAATCTTTGGGTTTTCTTTTTACTTTTTTGGTGATTTCTTTAGATGTGTAAAAATTTTTCAGTAAGATGAGATCCCAGTTGTTGATTCTTTGAAGTATTTCTCTTGAAGTTTGGTTTTTGCTCTCTTCCTGCCCCAGTGTCATCAATATTTTTACCTACTTTCTCTTCCAATAAATTTAGTGTTTCTGTTTCAATATTTAGATCTTTGATCCATTTTGACTGTAATTTAGTGCATGGTGAAAGACATGGGTCTAGTTTTAGTCTTTGACATGTAGAAAGGCAGTTTTTCCAGCACCATTTAGTAAAGAGGCTATCTTCCCTCCACTGAACATGCTTGGCCCCTTTGTTGAAGATAAGGTGACTGAGTGTGTTTGTAGTTGTATCTGCATCTCCTAATCTGTTCCATTAATCTTCAGGTCTATTTTTGTGCCAGTACCATACTGATTTTATCACAGTAACTTTGTAATATAATTTTAAGTCAAAAATTGTGATGCTCGTGCCTTTCCTTTGTTTCCCAAGATTGCTTTTGCTATTCTAGGAAAGAGTAGGCAATTTTATTGAGAGAGAGACAGCCCCTGCCTAAGAGAGACAGGAGGGGATCCAGAAAGTGGGTTGCCCATGAACCCATTTCTCAAAGCAGTTTTATAGGGCAAAAGTTATGAGGTAGGCATAAGGTGAGACAAAACTATTGGCAATCAATAAGATTACAAGTAAAGTTGCTTAGAAAATATTGATCCAGTGGGAAAACAGGTCATGTGTCAAGCATGCCTGAAAAGAACAAGTGTGCATTCCAAGATGGGATGGGCCAAGGAGGTCTTGGTGGGAGAATGCTTGCCTATCACTTGTGGGGCCCTGGGTCCAATCCCCAGTACTGCAGAATAAAATAGTAATCATTACTATTTATCCATCCTGGAAATGTGTAAGTGTAGTCATTCCATCTTTGTCTGGAGGCCTGGCCTTCAAGGAATGCAACTCCACCCACAATTGTAATGTGTTCTACTCCTCTGAACTGGTTTCCTTGTGCGCCCAGCCTATCTCATTGCCTATAACATTTCTACTTGCCTAGATATTTTGGCTTGACTAGAATGCAGCCATTAAAAGTAGGAAAACAGACAGAAAGCTAGAATAAAGAACAGGATTTACAGGCAATTGGTATTATCATAATAAGCAAAGTTTAGATAATAGTCTATATGTAATATGAATCTCAGTAGATATTTTAACCATAGAAAGGATAAATTTGACTGGGAAAATGCACTGGAGTAGAAAACAAAAGGGAAACAAGGTGTGTTGAAGAATGCAGTTGGAGTTTGCCAGGGGAGAGATTGTGAGGTACTCAATTATGCAATGCTATAGAATATTTAAACGAAAACAGCGAACAAGATAGATACATTCAGAGAAATCAGGATGAATAAATCTTGATAATTGAATGAAACTATGAGAAAGGATGAGGTAAATTTAGATAACAATGGTTCTATTCTGAATAACTAAGTAGAATAAAGAACAGATAATGGTAAAGATATGTGAAAGAGCTCTGATTTGGGAGTATGTTTGAGAGATCCAGGAAACATCTTCTAAATATGTATTAGTGGTTCAGGAGAGCAGTTTACACTGGAACTATACATTTGCAATTTTTCAGGGTTAATAAGTACATCTTTCAAGTATCTGACCACTGAGTCAGAATACAAACACAGAAGCAAACAATGATAGATGGAAATGTTCAAAAAGATGGAGAAGAAAATATGTACTTAGGGGAAGTAGAATTAAAATGTAAATAACACAGACATAAGTGTAATTGAGGTGGAAGCCTGATGTACTAGATGTTTGGTAGGTCAAACCCAACTGATGGCAAGCTTTATTCCTTGAATAAAGAATAATAGATCAAGATCATCAGAGTGGAAGAAATGAAAGGTTGGTGAGATCAGAGCAAGCATGAGTCATTGAAATGAATGTTCATGTCTGAAAGAACAATAGCAAGAGTTTGTGTCATGAGAGGGACTTGTACAACATAAGTGCATTAGGACTATGAATACAGAATGTACAAGCAAAGGGAGAGAAAAATGTGGTTTATTTCTGTGTAAACACTTAAGCAGATGAAACAAGAAGCTTTAAATTTCTTGGATTAATGTTCCAATGAGCATTTTATTTGGTGGTGCTCAAAAGGGTTCTAAGGCCATTTAGTAAGTCAGATATATGAGAAAAATAAATCAGCTATCTGTGGCATCATAAATAAGAATTACCACCTACTAGTCTTTAGTAATCACACACTTAAAAGTCAAAATTTTGTTTCATATGATTTAATTTCTTATTACATGCTTTTTCATTTATATGATCCATTTAAATTTTTTAATAAATGAATAATAATTGATATAAACATTATTTGTTATTGAAAAATGATGAACTTTAAAGTGACTGGTTTCCATTCTACTCAGAAAGAAAGTTGCATTGCTGGCTCAGAGACAGTAGGAAATATGTCTGTAACACATGAAGCAGCATTTTAGTATGTTTTGGAAGCCTCACATTCGTATTAATGGAATTTTTTCCTTATTGTTCACTGCATACTTTAAAGTTATTTTAAATTGTTAGGTTCATAAATATATCTACCATAAATATAGATGTGTGTCACTATATCTGTTTTAAGTAAGTAGTGTTCGCTTACGGTTAAGTTGAAATGTGTCAGCTTCACTTGCTTTGAGGTGCCTAGAAGTTCAGTAAAGCACACTTGTGGCTGTCTGAGTGGATGATGGAGCCATGGCCGTATGAGGAAAGCCACGGCTGTATGAGGAAATCCACGGCTGTATGAGGAAATCCATGGCCAGAGGAGATTCTGGCCCTTTCTTCTCTGCCACTGTGCCCTTGCTGTGCTTCCCAGCACCATAAATGAAGCATCCACATTCCGCCAAGCATTCCTGCCATGGTGGTTCTTCCTGGAGCCAGGTGAAAATGGACCGAATGCCCTGAAACTATGAGCCAGTGTAAACCTCGCCTTTTACATTGGAGATGTTAAGTATTGCATCTCAGCAACAGGAAATTTAAGTGATACTAGTTCTTTCAATGTAAAAAATATAAATTTATCTTTCTTTTTGCTTCACAATAAAAGCTACCTAGAGTTTTTATTTCTTTATAAAATAAATCAATTTTCTATTTGATATCCTGAGGCCAAATCATATGATTCACTATGTTATAGATGACAATTGTACAGCCAAAGTTTGGAACCATCTTTCCAAAAACATATCTCAACATTAAATATCAAGATATCATATTCAAAAAGAGGCAAAAACAATAGCAAAAATAATAAAGGTCACCAAGAAAAAATGAGAAAAATTTTTTCCCAGCTACTATAACTGATCAAAAATAATTCTGGATTTTAAAAAATATCAAATAATTTTAAATACCAGAAAAAATCTAGTGTTTTGCATTTGTTTCCTTCTTCCCTTGCTTTCTGATTCACTACTGTGTGTGTCTCTCACACCCAAGGCAATGCTTAGACCTCAAATAAACATAAAGGGATTTCCTTTAAACTTTTATTTGTGTTGCTCTGAATATAGGAGATGAGAGTTTCTAATTGTGAAGTATTTTTATGTAGCAAAGTATGTTAATGTTGGCATGTGAATATTTTGTCTTAAGGAAAGATGAGATGGGGTGTTGAGATGTCAAAATGATTTTAATATTAAATATATCACTTCAAGAAAGCAAACCTAAGTTTGTGTTTGTCAGTAATTGCCAACAATAAATATGTGCTTATTCCTATATGGTTATATTTTATCTTACTAAGAAAACAGAAGTTAATGAGCTGATAAAACTCAGTCTCCCTCTTCCAGTTATTGAGTTAGAAAGATGCTCTGTGCAGGTCAGGAGCTGTGAGAAGAGAAGAGACTTCTCTAATTGGATTATGTGGTGTTTCCTCCAAACTCCTTGTCAAGACTACGAGTAAATTTAGGTAATACAATGCCCAGAGGTCAGCAGTATACTTAGTTCCTGGAGTCTGACCAGTGGCAAATGACCACAAGAGACCCCTGTGTTCTCCAAGGGGCCTTTAATAGTTCATGAAGCTCTTGAACAATGCAGACCAATTTCTAAGGCTACAATAGTAGTTCTCATGTATGATGAATTTTGTCTGGATTCCTACTTGGACTGGGTCCTGACTCCTATTTATGTGGTAGTAGACATTTTAAGGGTGAAGTCTTCTGTTATTATTTTTATTCATAAAATCTAACTAAGTGAAGGGGTGACACCAATAGAAATGTATCTCAGTAATGAAAGTTTTATTAACCCCTAAAGTTTGCAATCATATTCAAATGAAGGTTTAGTATTTTTCTAACCTTAAAGAGAGAAAATGAACTATTTGTAAATCCAAAGAATTACAGAGCTCTTTCAAAAACAGAGAACACAGTGTTTCATGTTTTCACAACAGCACTATTAATCTTGCATCTTCACAAGACATGAGTGATTGCACATCCTGTCTGTGGCTTTTACTATAATTTCTTCAACAGTGAGCCAAAGATAGTTGTCAAACTCAAAGCATAGGTTCATTTACCTTCATGTACTTCAAGAGAAAGCCTCTGATGTTTATGTAAGTTGCCACCAGAGTTAATTATGAAATGGATGAATGACTTTTAAAATGAGGTTATAATTCAGTGACCGGTCTTGTTCACAATTCTAAAATTAAGGTGGGCCTTTTCCATCTTGGATTAACATTCTCCTTTCCCTTTAATTGATCTCTTATCATCCTTGAACAAGAAGCCATTTGTTAGCACAGAAAGCAAAGTTACCAAGGAGCTTCATAATGTTGAAGGCCTGACTTGCGGAAAGCATGGAGTGCAGGAAGCAGGCAGTGGATAGAATAGAACATACTACTCACACACAAAACAACAGCAACCACTGGGCACAGATTATGTTACTCAAGGCTGATCTCCAACATACGGAACAAACAATGCATCCTGGGCATCAGCCCCAGAATGAATACATGCCTAATTAAAATAAACACTGCAGAGCCTTTTGATGCAACCATGTTAATGCATCTGATTCATTATTAGCTTTGAAGAATGTAATTTACACTCCTTGATTTTATAACCACAATGTCACTGATAACTCTTAAGCAGAACTCTCTAATTCTCTCATTTTCAATGATATTTGTACCATAAACTGAGAAAACTTCAAATACAACAGGCACAAAAGGAATTGAAAACCAGGTAGTGCACAAGAGCACCAGAAGAGGTGTGCCCTGTGAAATCAACGGCAGCACTCCACACCCAGACATATACAGATTCCAATGTTTTTAAAATCTCTGGTCCAAAAATGTACCATACTAGATTCTCTTTCAGGCTCAGACACCATCAAGTGCTGCAATGATCTCTCATTTAACCAACTACCACTGAGTCATGTTGCATTCCCCATGATGGACTGTAACATTATGTCAGGACAGTGGGACCACTCATAACAAAAATAAAAACCAAAGGTTCTTTAATATTTTTTGATTCTAAAAGGATCAGGGACTGTGCCCTATGTCGTCCTGTGTCTAGCAGAGTATTCTTCATTTTGTGTATCATCCAATTCAGAATGAAGAAAAGTTATGTTTCTTTTCTTGTTTGTTGTTTTGCTGCTTTGATTTAAGCCTCTAGTTCTATTTCTACTGAATCAGAATAGAGTAGAAATAAAACAACTATTTCCCAAATACCACGTTAAATTCTGGAGGGTAACAGGGTAATGTAAAATTGCACCACTACTATTTAGCATTATTAAGTAAGCCAATATTTATAGATGTTCTGTGAGAAAATATTAGATATAGCCACAAATACCACAAAAACTTGTCTAACTCTTTTATAAAATGGCCCCATCCACATCAGCAAAAATTTTATGTGAGCATCTTGAAGTCCAGATATCTGTCTGGAATTAACATACCCTGTTTTCCAGAATAAATCAATTCCGTTAATTCAGTTGCATTTCATGAGAAACAGCAAATTTATTAGCACACTATGCATTCGAGGCAGAACTATCTTGAACATAACTCAATCCTTAAGCAGAACCTTTCAGTTATGGAATAAATGTAGAGAAGCTCACAGTTCAGGAGAGCATCGTAGGACATCATGCTTAATTCTCCTCAGGCTGGATAATTCTCAAGCAAATATTACACAACTTAAAAGTCTGACAATTTTATAATTCAAACTTAATGTTTTGCTTTGTGTGTCTCAAACCTCAAATCTACAATTTTGTGCATAAAAATGAATTCAAGAGAACAAGATAGGAGAAATAAATGGAAAAAACAAGGAGGCTAAAGTTAACGTCATATAATGACATCATGGTGGATCACTTTTAAATGTGCAGTGATAACTAACTTCCAAGGTCACTGAACAAATTGGTAAAAACAAATTGCGAATAAAAGTGGGTGGTTTCTAGAAGGCAACAGCAATCAGGGACGGTGATTTCATACCAAGAAAATTCACCAAATAATACATTTTGGGAGCCTAGACTATACAAAATTAGAAACCACACCGTCTATTTCTCATAATTCACTGTAGAAAGTATATTTTGAGATAATGCTGGTCTATCACACTAACTGATGACAGCTCATTTCTTGCTACTATGGCAGCATACATGTGTGCTAGGTGATTAAAGACCAGCATCTCTGTATTTTGACATTTGATGAAGCCTGAAAATGTTTCTCATACAGAATGTGTAACAGCAACATTAATCAACTCTTCAAATCAGCTGATTCTCAAGATGATATTGTAGGTTGTATCCTTCCCTTGTCTACAATTTCCTAAGGGGAAAAATTGCATTGAGTAAAGTTCATTTTTGTTAAATTTTTGTTCTGAAATAAATACCAATTTTCAATGCCTTGATATAAGAGAAATAGCTAATATGTCAAGGAAATCTGTATCAAGGATAAAGTTTTAGCTAAGAAATTCTGTATAGAACAGAATAGCTACATTTATTCTAAAAATATTCACAAAATCTATTTAGAAGACCATCAATTCTGGAAATAATTACTCAGATACATCTTTATTCATGTCAATGAACTCTAGATTTAAAAATAAAATAATCCCACACATTCTTCATTCAATTACAAGACATCAAGGGTACAATTCTGTGTCTGCCACTTAAACTCAATAATAACATGATGATTCTCACATAACTAACAATTTTACAGACAAACCTAATGAATTCACTCCCCCAAACATCCATACATTAAACCAAAGATTTCTACTATCAGGAAAATTCAGACATTGAGAATAACTTTACATGTATACTTACTAAAGAAAAATCAAAATTTTTAGTAGTCTTTAGGACAGATTTAGCCATTCCTACCAAAGCCTAATATGCAGAAATAGTAACACTTTGATGGGAAGTGCACCCAGAACATGATTGGAGTAAATGATGAGGTAATGTGTGATCATCTCTTAAATATTAAATTAATTCCAAGTTAATGTGTTCCAATTAAATTCAGTCAAAATTCCAGTTGTATTTTGAAAAAAACTTTTCCTTATTTTATATTTTGAAGGTATATGAAGCCATAAGGGGAAGCTGTATAATAACATCCCTACAGAAAAGACAACTCATTAGGGTTAAATGATCAAATAAATGGTGATAATAATAAAGCAGACAGAAATGAACTTTTCTCTTCAGCTTAAGAATCCCACTCTGAGAATGACTCAGATGAAAAAAATACACCAGGAGTCTACAAGTTGCACATATTTCTGGAGGCTAAAAGAGTGCTCCGAAGCCAGCATCTAAATGAAAACCTGACTAGTTTGTTAGGTTGAGTGAAAAGTAAAAATCTGGATACTGTATTGAAGAAAAAAAGTGTCATTAAAAGTACAAAAATGTAATGCTTACCTCCTCTTTCATAGTCTCTTGCTCAATTTTCTATGGTGAGTTCATTAGCTGTGTACTGTTATTCTAAATTAAGTGAAACTTAAATTCTCAGAACATTTCACCACTCCTCTTTATATTGTTCTACGTTGATTTTAAATACAAGTAAAAACAGTCAACTCATACATGGCACTACGAAAATTTCAGGATTTGTTTTTTGTTTGGTTTTGTTTTGGGGTTTTCTTCTGTAGTTCGCACGCAAACATGTATATATTTTCTTGGAAGAACAGTGAAAAGTCTTCACAAAAGTGTCACAGGTGCTTTTATTTCACTTCTTGATATGTGTACATTCAAGGAATATTTGTCACCTTTGGCTTATCGATGAGTAAGGAAGAATGGATAAAAAGGAACTATAGACTGCAACATTTTTCTTTCCTTCCCAGTCACCATTTTCAAGATAAGTGATTGACTCATGCAGGAATGTAAGGGAGGACATGATAGAGTCTTGGCCATTGTTTTAGTTACTTTTCTTTTTTTCCTGAATACCCAACACCCAAAGTTAAAGAAGGTTTATTTCAGCTCACAATTCGTAGGGGTTAAGTCCATAGTTGGCTGGCTGCATGACAGGGTAGCAGTACAGGTGCATCACAGAGGGCAAAGAGCATGTCAGGCAGCAAGCAGCAGCATCAGCAGTGGCAGCAGTAAGCCTACCTTTTCTCTCTCCCTTTGTATTTCATCCAGGCTATTAGCCTATTGATTGGTATCACCCACACCCAGGGCCCTTATCCACACCCAAAACTGAGCTAATTCTAATCAGTGGATTAATTTCATACCATACACCCTTAATCCCAGTATCACATGCCCTTGATCCAGCCAGCTCCAAAAAAACCCACCCATGAGCAAATAAGGCTTTGGCGGGAAATCTGAACATAAGCCATAACAGTCATATATGTGTGTTAGTGTGCATTGATTTATTCCACATTCAAACCAAGTTCTGTTTTAAACAGAAACCACACCCTCTTATGATTGCTATCATCCTTAGTTTTGCACTTATAGACAAAACATGCTATATTAGTAACTTTTCCAATGGCACCCACAATTTAAAGAAGGAAAAGTATATTTAGCTCAGTTTCAGGATTTCAATTCATGGTCAGAGGCTCCAAGGCAGACCTGGGCTGGTAGGAGAGTGTGGTGGAGGGATGGTGTTCATTCCATTGTGTCTTGGAACAAGGGAGAAAAGGCAGAAGCAAGAGACAGAACACAACCTTCTAGATCAGGCACCCAGTGACCTGCCCCCTCTGAACAAGTTGGACCTCCAGGCACACAGACTTTTGGGGAACATTTTAGATCTAAACCATAATATTCTTCTCTGTCCCCCAAAAGATTCATGTTCATCTCATTATAAAAAATGTACTTAGTCCATCTCTAAGAGTTGCCAAAGTCTTAGAAATTTCAACATCACTTAAAAGTCAAAGTACAAAGTCTCCTGTGAGATATGAGGCAAATTCCTAATTGTGAACTACTGAAAAATAAAAAAGAAGCTTAAATACTTTTAAATAGATTGGTATTCAATAAGCATTCCCTATCTGTAAAGTATGAAAGAGGGAATAGAAAGGAAGTGCACCCAAGCAAGACTGAAACCCAGCAGGGAAAGCATTACTTTCTGTAACTCCCTGTCTAGCACCCAGAGAAGCCTGTAGTGAGACCTGAACTCCAAAGGACATGGGTGGCTCCATCAGAATAGCCTTGCTAGTTAGAGCCCACAAGGCCTCTGTCTCGGTCTGGCTCCACCTACTGCCTGTGGCTTTTCTCAGTAGAAAACTCATGTTCTTAGCATTTCCATCTTCTTGGCATCTCCACTGCATGTGTGCACATAATTCTTGCGTTCTGCATCCTTAGTGGATGATACAGAGGTCTGCCACCACATTGAACAGCAGCCTGCTTCCACACCACACTCTGGCTGTAGTGGCTGCTACAGGCCTGGATGGCTGAGCACAGTGAAATGAACTCCAGGGAAGCAATTTCGTAGGAGATCCTTCTTGAGTGTACATTCTCAGGACTCTCTTGTCAGATGAAAACTATAGTTTTGTATCCTTGAGCCTGTGAAAGGTAGAATCTGAACAATTGTTGGGATGGTTTCAAGTTATCTTTCCTATTGTCCTCATGCAAAGTAATTGGCTTCTTTTTATGCTAATCTTTTTAGCAACCATATTTTCACTGCTCTCCTGGACCCCAGCTTTACAGACCCTCCTGAGCTACCAAATCTTTATAGGTACTTCCTTTCTGCCCAGGTCAGCCAGCTCTGCTTTCTTGTTTCTCATTCTCACTATAGACCTACATAAAAGCAGCCAGCAATACCCTTACCACAGCTTGAATGTTGGGCTGCTTTGGAATTTTCTCCACCAGATCAATTAACCTACTGACTTTGAGTCTCCTGCAAGGTCTTTGGACAAGCACAGAAAGTAGACAAACATTTGCTGGCATGTAACACACATAGCCTCTGGTCCAATTGGTAATGGAGGCCTTGTTCTTAACTGAAACTTCTTGAGTGTGGCCTGGCCTTTTCTATCTACATTCCTAACAGCAATGACTTCTGACTTTTGACCAGAATCTACCATCAAATTCTGTTTACAACATTCTAAGGTTTCTCTAGTCCTCATTTCCAAAGTTTTCTAAAATCCTTCAGCAAAGCAGCTCCAAAGACTTCTGAATCACATGTTTGGGAAAAACAGCAACAACCTGACTCTTGCTACCAGATTTCTTCATTCTTCATTTTCCTGTCAGCATCCAAAATTTCAAGCAGGAACAGTTTTGTTTGTTTTCTTTTCTCACATTTTGTGGTTTCAGCACATAGTTTATGGCTTCAAGCCAGAAAGAGCATGGTGTACAGCGCAGTGGAGGAAACTGTTCAACCTGTGACTGCCAGAAACCAGAGAGAGGGGAGGAGGCAGAGGCAAGAACACACTGTCTCAGACCATGCCCCAAGTTACCTTCCTTCTCTGACCAGGCCTCACCGCTGAGCATTGTGGAGGAGTTTTGGGTCTAAACTGGAGCACATACTTGCGAAGTACCCACTCTGCATACTTCCACTTGTAGTGGATCATGGTAGGCATAATGCATAAATGCCTTCTAATTTTTCTGCTCCCCGTATGCATACTCTGTATCATTCCCTCTTTAGAGTGTGATGAGAAGCACAACTGTGACAGAATATCATTCCTACAATTACATGATGTTATACAGGAAAGAGGTTTCTGAAGCTGTAATTGAAGTCTTGAATCAGTTGACTTGGGTTAATCAGAATGCTGATTATCCTAGGAGGACCTGCCATAGACAGATGAACCCTTTAAGAGAGGAGCTAAAATTTGAAAACTCCAAGGAACTGCAGACTCTCTGTTCCCCTGTCTTTTCTCACCCTTCCCCCTCAATGCTGTAAAACTTTGAAGAAGCCAACTGCTGTGAACTCTATTGCTACAAGGAAGTTGATCCCTCCAACAACTTGAGGGAGCTTGGAAGTGGATCTTTCCCTCATCAGACCTCCAAAGAAGAATATAGCTTGGTCAATCCTGAATACAAACCTTGTAACTCCACAAGCAAGGAATGCATTTAAACAATGCCCAGACTCTGCACCTACAGAAGCTGTTACAGAATGAATCTATGTGATTTAAACCCCTAAGTTTGTGGTACTTTACGGCATAGTGTACAACACTAACATTTACATCCACTGCAATTCTGTGCTTAGGATTCACTACAGGTGCTCTGTGTAAATGTGGTAAAAAGAAAAAGTAAGTTGTATATATTGTATCAGGTTTGCTCACACATACACTATTGTCCTATCAGAATTTCCTTACAAAATGTAAGTTCAAATTTAAAATTATTAAGAAATTACAAATGGCAACAGTATAATATTAGTAATAAACCCTTCTGATCATCGGACACATGCAAATGCACTTACAGGAGTCCGACCTGGTTTCCAGTGACAGCATATAGTCCTCTGTGTGATCAAGATTCCGTGTTACATGCCTTCCTTTGTCTCCTTCTATGGAAGACACATTGTCTTTAGAAGAGTAGTGAAAAATTAGGATAGCAATCTGTGTGCTATGTGTTATCCCACTGATCGGTTTCAATGGCTATATCATACTAAATACACTAAAATTTATATTTAACTACTTCACTACTTTCTTTTCTCCAATACAAACAAATGAGCTTGGGGCTGGAGATTTAGCTCAGTGGCACAGTGCCTGCCTGGCAAGTGTGACACCATGAGTTCGATTCCTGGTACAGGAAAAAAAAAAAAAAAAAAAAAAAAAAAAAAAAACAAAAACAAACAAACAAACAAGCCCCAAAAGATATATCAGACTTTTAATAAACAACATTACAAAATGCATTTTCTCCTAACTCTAAGTTGTAATGTGAATGTTCATTCTGGCACCATTTTCTTCATGGCATAAGGTTTAAATTATATTTTAAACAAATCCTCTAATGCTATATAACATCTGAAAGAATAAATTCCTTCCCCTCACTCTTTGGAATTTTGTTCAATCATCCTGCTTTTGTCCTTGGAGATTTTTGAAGGCAAAAGATTGCTAGAAAAGATTTCTTGAATAATTTTAAATAAAGTCATCAATTTAATTTCACATAATCAACAATAGTTAAATGCTTGAAATATCACAGAATGTAATTCCCTAGATGCTGTGAAGATAGAAACCACATAGACAGTACTTTTTCTTATTTCCTCTAACTACCTTGGCATTTGGAAAAAACATAAGTGCTAAGCTGTAAGTTATTTTCTTTTCCCAAGGGAGAGAAAGCAACTGAAAGAAAGGAATTGTGATGAAAAGGGCTTCAAATTCATTTCAGTCTCCAGCTCTATCAAGGGTTGCAGAACCCATGTGCATCAGCTCTTAGGTGGCATGAGAAGTTCCAAAAGTCCATCTTTTATATTTTACCATGACTTGGTTCCCCCTGTAGTCAGACTGCAGAGACTCAGCGTCCAACCCAAAGAAAACTTTAGTTGTGCATGTTTCATTCTTCCTGCCTCAAACTTACAATTTTCATTTTTCCTATTTTTAACATTTCCCCCTTAACTCAAAGTCCCTTTATCAATACATTTCCCTTTCTTCTTCTATGACCAAACTCGATTCCAGTGACTTTGTACCTCAATCACTTCAGTATTCCCATTGCCTCTCTAAAGTCTTTTTTGTGGTATATTTAATAGAGCACCACCTAATGTTATCTCTAAAATATAATAAAGGCGAGTTGTTTAGCCTTGCATCCAAGTCTCTTCTCAACCTAGACTCTACCATCTTTACCACTGGCAGCTTCCTGTACACTGAACAGAAAGAAATAGTGCTAAAAGCCTAGCCAGGGTTCCAGAGAATGTTATTTCTGATAGGGAAATTCAATCTAGTTTCACATTTGTGGATTTAATTAAACTCACATTTTTTCTTTTCTACTATGTACCAGGCATGATACTTGACACTACAGAAGTATCAGTGAGTGAGACAGGGCCTTACATTTGAAGAGGTCATTGTGTTGGGGAAGAAAAGTTAAATGGCTCCTCACTCCCATCCCTATTTCAGCCACCAAAAAGTATCTGACATTGCTAGGTAAGAGTATGCATAAACCATTTTGAGCACACAAATGAGGGAAACAATAGAAGTTAAGATTAGACTGAACTGGCCTAGGAAGGACATGTAAAAGATGTAATAGGTTAGCCCACGTATTTATTATCCTTATGAGGCATTTAGACAACTTACTGACTATCCTGTTTAGTTAATTAGGGTTCATATTTATATGTAACGTCCAAGGTAAGAAAAAATAGTCTCACCTATAGTATATGCTAGGCTTTGAATTCAATCAGAAGTTGATGAGTACCTAATTTAGGGTAGGAAAAGAGAAGTAGAAAAGGCAGGAAATGAGCCTGTGTCCTGAAGAACCTATAGGACCTGTGAATGGCTGTATGGACGAGATCAAAAGAAAAGAATTTGCTGGATCCAAATTCTTGGGTCTGAGTGCTAAAAAGAAAAAAAATGGTATCAGTACACAGCAACCATAGTGGAAAAAACTGGGGCGGTGGGGAGGAAGTGATCATTTCAAATACACTGAAGGAAGAACTGCCTTTACCTGTGGAAATTCAGAACTAAATGCAGTTTTGATGGAGATTTCAGAACATAATAAGAATGTTAAAGTAGAGTACAAAAGATGAGCTGAGGTACAAAAACAGAATTTTAAAATTCACCCACATTGCAGCATAATATGGTGAAATCACAATAGGAAAATAAAATATGCCCAGGAAGTTATGAAGAGAAATGCCATATAATGTAGACCCAGTTCATTTTATCATGTATCACATTAAATTAAAGATTATTAATTATTATCTGCTCTGTAAAATTTCCTTTCTAGGTGCACTTGTTTGCTAATAGTGGTCATAGAAATGAGGGTGAACTTTTGAAAACTAGTTTCAAAATATGAAGCAGGGAATCTTTATAGCACACACAAGGGAATGGTTTAATTATGAAATGACATGAGAGAAAATCTGATGGAATAAACTGTAGTTCATTCTTCTCATTTAATGAGAAGAAGGTAGATGCATGGCTTTTTTCCAGCTAACTTGACTGCTCCTAACAGCCACCCTGTGAGAAACTACTACCAGCAAACCTCATACTTCAGTCAAGAGAAAAAGAACATATTAACTTCTACACAATAAATACAGACCTGCATTTAAAACCAATATGTTTTACAATTAGTTCCAAGTACACGTGTCTTTCTTATTGTTATTAACATCTAGGGGGCTAACCACTAGCTCCTACATTCAAGTCCATAGTAATGCATACTGCCTACTGCTACTCAATATTGCAGGTTTTATTGGCCCTCTCTGGGGCAGAGTGCTCAATTTCAAAGGCTGCAGAACTTAATGACTATGACTGGCCAATGTCTGAGGGAAATACAGTTCTGATCAGATTCAAACATTAGCACCAAACAATTGAATTGTAATCTACCCAACATACAAATCAGTGTTCAATGATAATCTCTTTTTCCTAAATGAGAAGCAGTAGGATTTGGTCAGGCAACTATTGAAATTTCAGCTCTGTTTCTTAATAGCTGTGTAACCTTGACAGTGTTAGTAAATATCAGCTTCCACCCATAAGAAGTGGCAGCATTAACCACAGCATCCATCAATTGCCTAGAACAGAGCCCCATGCAGATCTGTGCTATGTGATTGGCTGATATTAGTTTTAAAGAAAAACACTAATTCTTTTTGCTTTCCTCTCTCCAACACAATTTTATCAGCTTGTATTAGCAAGAAAACAGCATTTTTAAATAATCTGATGTTCTCAAGATTGCACATGATTAGCACAATTTCCAGCGAACTGTATTGTTAATTTTTCTAACCTTTATGTCCACTGTGATTAATGCTCCCTTAGGTAGAAATAAATGCGGTAATGTTATGAGTTCTGCAGTTTGAAGCATTACAAGTAGGGTAAAATGAGTTGGTTCATGCCATCAAAGACAAATAGGACACCACAAACTTGACTCTTTTTCAAGAAATATAAAATAATTTATAATAGGACTGTAGAGTCATTTAGGAAAGAAAAAATATATCATGCAAAGGAAAAGGAACTTTAATTTTAAAAGGTATCAGACAATTAAATGCCAATATCTTGGGCTCTGCATGACTAATTTAGAGGTAACAATATGTAGTGTATTAATCTTTATTACCCTCCTATTATCTTGTTTTAAAATTTTGGGGTTTTTTTTCTTTTTAAAATAGAAAAAAGTAAAGGTAGTCAGAATATGATGTTAATTACGTGATATGGTAGACTCCTGGCAACATTGCTTTTCTAAAATTTTATTTTAAAAATAAAAGAAGGAAAATATTAACAGACAGACAACCTTTCACAAAATAGCAAAAGAACAGTACAGACAATACAGGGTTAAAAACAAAGTAGTAGGAAATTAACAATGCTTCTTGTATTACATATTGATATCTTCAAAGTGGTTTCTCATGAAAACAGAGACATGAAATAATGATCAATCAAGAACTTATTGACAGTTTCTTTCAGCAAAGAAATAGAAGACAGTAGCACAACTATGTTAACTATCCTGTATATACATACATACCAAATTTTGCCTTCTTTCCCTTCTCTTTTTTCATATCCCAGTTGCTGTTTCCCATTGAGTGTTTTCCTACCATTTCACAATGTCTATCATACTTCTTAGTTTAAATAAACTCTTTCACATTTTACACTAGTGAAACAATGCGCTGCTTGCACATGCAGGTCTGATACATTTCACTTATGAGTATAGTCTCTAGTTGTGACCATTTACCTATAAAGGCCTCGAGTTTATCTTTCCTTATAGCTGAGTAATATTCCATTATATAAAAGTACCACAATTTTGTTATCCAGTCCTCAGTGGATGGACATTTGGGTTGCTTCCACAATTTAGCAATTGTAGATTGTGCTGCTATGAACACAGATGCATAGATATCACTGTGATATGATGTTTTTAGATCTTCTGGGAAAATACCCAGCAGGGGGAGAGCTGGGTTGAATGGGACCTCTAGACCTAGTTTGCTGAGGAATCTCCAAACTGACTTCCACAGTGCTTTCACCAGCAGTGGAGAAAGGTTCCTATTTCTCCACAGTCAAGTCAGCATTAGTTATTGGTTAATTTCTTAATGCTAGCCATTCTTACTGGGGTAAGGTGGAATCTCAATGTTCTTTTAATTGGCATTTCTCTAATGACTAATGGTGTTGAACATTTTCTTATGTATTTATTTGCCATTAGTCTTTTATTATCTGAGAAGTGTGTATTCATCTGAGCTGCCCATTTTTGGATTGGGTCTTTAAATTTGGGGGAGCTGATGTTTCTTCATTTTTTTTATATGTTCTGCATAGAAGCCCTTTGTCTGAGGGACAATCAGCTAAAATTTTTTCCAAGCTTGTGGGTTTTCTTTTTACTCTGCTGGTGATCTCTTTAGATGTTCAGAAACTTTTCAGTAGGATAAGATCATAGTTGTTGATTCTTTGCAGTATTTCCTGTGTGGTTTGCTTTTTCCTCATGAACTTTCTCCTTACCCCTATATCTTCAAGGCTTTTACCTACTTTCTCTTACAATAGATTTAGTGTCTCTGTTTTAATATTGAGATCCGTGAACCATTTTGACTTCAGTTTGGTGCATGGTAATAGACTTGGGTCTACTTTCAGTCTTTGGTAGGTAGCAAGCAAATTTGTCCAGCACCATTGATTAAAGAGGCTATAGTTCTTCCAATGAGACTGTTTGGCCATTTTATCAAAGATTAGGTGGCTGAGTGTGGTTTTGGTTGTGGCAGTTTCTTCCAGTCTGTTCCATTGATCCTCAGGTCTGTTTTGTAGCCCGTACCAGATTGATTTTATGACAGTAGCTTTGTAGTATAATTTCAGGTCAGGGATTGTGATTGCACCTGACTTGTCCTTGTTGCCCAGGACTGCTTTTGCTATTCTGGGTGTCTTCTGGTTCCAGATGAGTTTAAGGCATGTTTTCTTGAGATCTGTGAGGTATGCTAATGGTAGTTTAATGTGAATGCCATTGAATCTGTACAGTAGTTGTGGGATTACGGCCATTTTCACAACGTCGGTTCTTCCTATCCCTGAGCAAGGAATATTTTTCCATTCACTGAAAGCTTCTTCGATCTCTTTTTTCAGAGTACTGTAGTTTTCATTGAAGAGCTCTTTGACTTCTTTTGTTAGATGGATACCTAAATATTTCAATTTCTTGGGTGCTATTGTGAAAGTTATGGTTTCCTTAATTTCTGTCTCAGTCTGTTTGTTGTTTGTGTATAGGAATGCTATCAATTTCTGGGTGTTGACTTTGTATCCAGCTACACTGCTGACTTTGTTAATTAATTCAAGGAGTCTTCTTGTGGAGTATTTGGGGTCTTCCATGTAAAGTATCATGACATCTGCAAATAGTGATAGTTTTAATTCTTCCTTTCCTATCTTTATTCCTTTTATATCTCCCTTTTGTCTAATTGCTCTGGTTAGTGGTTCCAGAACTCTATTGAACAGGAGTGGTGACAGCAGACATCCTTGTCTTGTTCCTGATTTTAAAGTAAAAGCTTTCAATTTTTGTCCATTTAGAATGATGTTAGCTGTTGGATTGTCATAGATGGCTTTGATCAGGTTCAGGTAAAGAAAATCTGTTGCTATTTTCTGTAGAGTTTTTATTATAAATGCATGTTGGACCTTGTCAAAAGCTTTTTCTGCATCTATTGAGATGATCATATGGTTGTTGTCTTTGGCTCCATTGATATGGCGTATAAAATTTATAGATTTGCAAATCTTGAACCAACCCTGCATTCCAGGAATGAATCTGACTTGGTCGTAATGTATGATTTTCTGCATTGGTTAGGGGTTCCAGAACTAACCAATTGATTATTGATAATTTGCTGCATTCTGTTTGCTGGTATCTTATTGAGTATCTTTCATCTATATTCATAAGGGAGATTGGTCTGTAGTTCTCTTTCTTGGTTGGGTCTTTCTCTGGTTTTGGTATCAGTAT
>NW_004955408.1:39863654-39871410 GCF_000276665.1 Chinchilla lanigera
GGAGTTTTTGGAGTTCCTTTTGTCATTAATTTCCAATTTCATCACACTGTGGACAGATAATATGCACGGGATAATTTCAATTCTTTTGCAATTCAGAAGCTATGTTCTGTGGGCTAGGATGTGGTCTATTTTAGCGAAAGACCCATGTACTGCCGAGAAAAATGTGTATTCTGATGTTGTGGGGTGGAACACTGTGTATGCGTCTACTAAGTCCATTTGTTCACAGCTTTGGTTCAAATCTATTATTTCCTTGCTGATTTTCTGTCCAGTAGACCTACCCCTTTGTGTCAATGGGGTGTTGAGTTCACTGTTACAATAGTGTTATTAATTATGTGAGTTTTCATGCCTGTTAAGATTTGTCTTATATAATTTGGAGTTCCTATATTTGGTTCATAGATGTTTATGATTCTTATCTCATCTTCTTGCAGTTTTCTCCTTCCTAGTATGTCGTGACCTTCTTTATCTCGTTTGATCATTGTTGGTTTGAAGTTTACATGGTCTGCAAACAGAATAGCTACACCTGCTTTTGCTGGTACCTTTTGCATGAAGGATTGTTTTACATCCTTTGACTTTCAGTCTATGGATTTACTTTTGAGTGAAATGTGTTTCCTGTATACAGCATATCATTGGATTTTGTTTTTTAATCCACTCTGCCAGTCTGTTTCTTTTGACTGGAGAATTGAGGCCATTTACATTTTTAGTTATAACCTATATGTATTGATTTATCATTGTGATGTTATTTACTTGTGTTGCTGTCCTACTTTTTCTACCTGTTTACTTGCTTGCTCTTCTTCACATTTCATTTCTACTGTTGTTCTTGAAGTTGTGGTCAGATTTTTCTTTGTCTAGAACATCTTTTAGTACTCTTTGTAATGCTGCCTTAGCATTCATGAAGTTCTTCAATCGTTCTTTGTCATGAAAATATTTTATTTCTCTGTTGAATTTGAGGGATGGTTTGGCAGGGTACATCAGTCTTGGTTGGAAGCTGTTCTATCTCAGCACCTGTAGTACTTTACTCCAAGCTCTTCTCGATTGGATGATTTGTTTTGAGAAGTCTGTCATGATTCTGATGGGCTTTCCTTTATATTCTTTTCTCTAGCAGCTTTTAATATTCTGTTCTTTTGTTGGAGACCTGGGAACTTGACTAGCATATGTCTGGGTGTAGTTTTATTTTGGTTGTGGTTGTTTGGAGTTGTATATGCCTTATTTTCCTGTATATCAGGTTCTGTTTCCATGTTTGGGAAATTTTCTCCTATTATTTCTACAAATATTCTATTTATGTCAGTTGTGTTGCCTCCTGCTGTTTCATTGACTCCTATAAGTTGTACTTTATTCCTTGTTGCCTCATCTTGCAGCTGTTTAATTGACTTTTTTCCTGGATCCTTGTTGATTTTACAAGATCCTTTCTTCCACAGTCTATAGCTGCCACGCTGTCTTCAAAGTCTGAGATTCTATCTTCAGCTTCATTCAAGTGGTTTTGGCAACTTTCAATGGCAGCTGTGTTTCCTGGAAGTCTGTTTGAATCTGATTCATGCATTGTAAGTCCTTTCTATATTTTTCATTTAACGCTTCTGTCCATTGCCTTCGTTCTTCTTGTTTCTTATGTTTCTTCTTCAGACTTTTTGAGCAGCTCCTTCATTATTATTGTCATTTCATTTTTTGCCTGAGAGATTATTCCTGATATCATCTCTTTTATGGCCTTATGGAGTTGTTTCTTTACTTCCATTGCAATCATTTCAGCTATTTCAGGCATGTGTTTACCAAGTTCTCCTCTGTCAATGTCTCCTGGACTTCTTCTGAGTGGGGTGGAGTTCTGGGTTTGTGTTTTAGCCCTTCGTTTTGTCATGTTTGCTACCGGATGTAGAAAGCTCAGTTTGCCTTTTCACTGGCTGCACAGCAAAGGCCACTAGTGTCCCTAGTTTTCCTGTTTGCCCCTCAGTGACCCCTGAGAAACACTACTTAGTCTTGGGTTTTCTGGCAGTTGTTGATTTGTATCTAGTTATCCCAGGTCTCACACGAGGGCATTGGTGTCAGCTGATGGCAGACCATCTGATCCCACGTCCCCTTGCAGTTAGGGCACATGCATGGCCCAGACTTGGGTTGCACTGGTGTGACAATCCTGGTCCAGTGGACCTATGTGCTCAGGCAGTTCAAGGTACAGGCAAAACCTGACACAAACTGCAGGATCAAAAGTTTGTGAACCACCTGATTCTGTGTCTCCAGTCAGTTCAGGATACATACAGGAACCAATTGCAGGCTGGACTGGCAGCAATCACAGACTGCCCATGCCTGTGACCCCCTAGGGTGGTCCAGGTGGAAGTACCACATGGACTCGAAACACTGGACTAGCAGCTCTTGGAGCACTAGCTCACTTGCCGTAGGGTGTGTGCAGGGAGAGGCCACACATTCCCCCCAGCTATAGCACTCCCTGAGGCTTCTGAGTGAGGACCTCCTGTCTGCCAGCGGTGCATAGAGGGCAGAGACTCTGTAATGGCGGTGGGGTCCTGGGTCGCCCACTCTTCCCCCATGAAGTAGATGGGAAATTCCTGGCTCTCTCTGCGAGTTTCAGCTGGGAATCATGGCTGTGGAAGTAAAGTACGGACTTGAACTGCAGGACCAGCAGCTCTTGGAGCACTCACTCACTTGGCCACAACCTGACTCTTTGAGTGAGATGCTCTTCAAATGAGTTATAGAAGTTGTCTTGCCTCAGTTTCCTTGTCTGTTAAATGTTAACTGTAACCCATGCCACTTAGAGTTTTATAGATTAAATGATTAATATATAAGCTATACAACTGTCAAGTATATGGGTATTTTTCAATAATACACTATTGGTATCATTTATTCTTGACTTTCGCAGGGTCCTGGAAATCAACAGAAAACACACCCTCAGGGCCTCCATGACCTCCCAAAGTAACACCTCTGAAAACATAAGGCTTTTGTAGGACGTGTTCGATGCCAACCACACAGGTAATGAAGAAAAATTAATGTTGGAAAACATTGCCAACAAAGTAGGAAGGTTGGACTATTTTCAGAAGCATGAGAAATAATAGGAGACATTGAGAAACTTGGGGATCATCAACCGTTAGTAGGAATCATGACACATTCATCTATATGGCATGTAAGGGCAAGGCCACATCACTACACCTGGTAGTCATGAGGGGGCATAGAACTACAGCACCAGCAGAGGAGGACAGAAGCACCTCCATGCCCAACTGGCACAATGAATAGAAAGCCAGAGGCAAGGGACTATACCACCACGGTGCTGTCACTCATGGGGACCAGCCTATCAGAAGAGTGGGTCTGTGGTGAAGGAGGTTAAACATAGTTTATACAGCCCACATCATAATTAAATAACTGGAATCAAACTACTCCATCTTCATACAGAGTTTTAGCCCAGAGCCTTTATTTTGTTCACTGCATTTCTTCCAGAGTTCCTTGTCCATGCCAAGTATGTGTTTTATTTTTAGGAGAGAGACCTAGTGACAGCTGGGCCACATCTGATACCTTATGGGGTTTTGATCAGTGAAGTGTAAGCCTTTATTTTGAGACATTTCTGCTTCTCTCTCTTTTAGTATTTTAGTTCATAGTCCAAAGCAAGAAAATTCTTCAAGATTAAAAAATGGCATAGGTCTGAAAAATTTAAGTTGTTGATTCATTCATGTGAAAGGCAGAGGTGTTAAAATCTATTGAACATTTTAACATTTTTTTGGTGAGTGTTTAGCAAACAAAGCAATAGCTTGCTGATTTGGGTCACTTCCTATATACCTTCCTCTAGAGGGTGAATCATAATGCCAAGGTTCACTGTTAGTCAAAGCTTTTGCATTCTATCAGAAAACTGACTTGAATCTTAATCACATTGATATGTTTGTGTTTCATGTATTAACACTCCTGATAATTAAACCAAGTTCTTTGAAGGATCTCACTTACTAATCTTTATTTACATGTATACTGGTCTCTATAACAACTAAAATGTAAGGCATTTTTTGATTTTATCATAAACTTCTCAATAACCTGTCCACTTAGGTATTTAATAAAGAACTGCAGAGAACATGGAAATGAACCAAAAAGGAGTAGTGGGAGTCCTCACTGGAAAGTTAGGCATTTTCTTCCTACTTATATAATTCTATGAGATGTGTGCCTTTCATTGAAAACAGATGAATTCTTTCTGTAGAGGGACAATTGACTTCATCCCTACCAGTGGGGAAAAGCCAATATTACATCTGTTAGTAAATTCATTTTAACATTCCCAATTCCCATATCTGTGTGGTATTTTGGATGCTCCTTTGAAATTATTGTAACATCTTTGTGGTTTTCTCAATAATTAAAGACAAAGTAAAATCACTGACATATGTTGACTTTACATTTCTAAAATAGTCATGATTTTATTTTGTGTAAAAGTTGTACTTTTCTAACCTTTGTATTGTTCCTAAATTTCACACATGGAGAAATAAGGGTTAGAAAAATTGGGTAACAAGACTATTGTGACACACTACAAATTTTAACTTATGATTTTGAAGTGAAAGTGTATGCTTTTCCCCTGAACTAATGTTTTGTTAACATAAACAAATACACATGAAATTTATATACTCAGCATTTAATACAGTGTTGGATCATGTACACCATGGAAACTCAACCAAATGATAATTACTCTTGATTAGATAATAATGACAAGAATCATTAATTACATTTCAACATAGCTGCTACACAGTAATAAAGTAACAGTCATAGCTCAGTGATGCGTAAACAAAGCAGCATTATTTACATCCAGCCATCAAATCTATCAGTGATTCATTTTAATTACAGTTTTCAGAATTCTTAAGTATGTCCTTTCTCCACCGACCCCTTGGATTAATGGACTATTAGGTGACTCATTTTTCATGCTTAGCAAAAAGACAGAAGAAAGAGAAAGGAAGCAGGAAAACAAAGCAGAAGTGGAAGCACTGGCTCTCAGCGAGTGACAAACTCGGAGTACCCTCACATGGCGTGAAACACTCTGTTTTGTGACACTGTGCAAGGTGTTTCTTCAAAGTCAAGCCCTCCATGTAAGACATGGGGACAAGACCACTTAGCCCTAAGCTATAAAATAAAATGGGGAAGTGATTAATGAACCATCGGAGGTTTTCAATCCATTTAAATCCCCCTTTCTCAACCTACTTCTGACCCTAAGTCACCCCATAACCCTTGAAGCATAATAACGCAGCACATAAGAAAACTTAAAAGTACATTCTAGTGCCACCCTTGCCATAGAGCAAGTAATAAACCTGAATATGTCTAATTTTTGAATCTGTACCTGTAGCATGTACATTATCAATGATACACTTACAAAACAAAGAATCTTAAGATTGACATAAATGTGATGAAGAATGTGTTTGCCTTTAGAAAAAAGTAAGACAAGCACATACCAGATGACTCAGAAGTTCTGATCTCCATCAGTGTCTGAGGAAAAGATTCATGGTGATTACAGTGTGACATCCTGGAGGAACAACTTTTATGTTACTGTTATCTTTTCACACAGCTGAAGTGTCAAGACAATATATAATCCTGAAAGCTTTTGGAATGATATAGTGCTCTATGTTACCCCATTCAGCTACGGTGTATTGAGGGATATAGATGGATGTTTATTTTAAATCTGAAACCAAATTTAGTTTTTGGAGGATAAGTGACAAAGCATTAAGAACCTCAGGGTTTTATTTTCTTAGTTTATTTCTTCATCAGTGATTTCTCAATTTAACCCTTCCCTCAGTTCTTACCGAGCTTCTCACCCTCATGAATCTTTCTGAATAAATGAACGTAGAAAACAAATCTAATACAAGACCTGCAAACAAACCATGCCTTCATATACTATACTAACGTAAGACAAAAATATAGAATATTAAGGAAAATATTATTTTAGAGTGGGATAATTCATAAAGTATTAGCAACGATAGTTTTCCATCCTATTTAGAGAAAGGGAATTGCCTGAAGGACAACCAAAAGAAAACACAGTTATTGAGCCATTCCTGGATCTTAATCAATCAATAACAGGTTAAAATACTTCTTGGTCACAGAAATGCTAAATACAGAGCAGTTTCTTTTGATAGGGGATTTATTTAAAGTTTATTGCAATTTGACTGGATTTGAATACACAATCACAGTAGTCAACATGTAACTGTCTGTCTATACATATGTGAAGACTGCAAAGTCTGAGTGAGTCTTATCATACATTCTTGTCTGTTCCAATAGTGAAGGGGATTGGTTACTCATTACTAACCAAAGCCATGGACCAACTCTGTCACTGTGCTCTTTTCTCAGCACTCAATTCCACATCATGTTGAGGTGAGTGCTCAACCTGCTCAGAGTTCTACTGATCATGTTTTTCAGGGAGCCATTTTAGCTAAACTCAAACTGTCACAGTTACACACCAAGCAGAGTTAGGCTTCCAGTCATAACTACCTGAGAAAATAACTGAGATTAGAGTGGTACAAGATAATTTCTGTTCAACTGAATATTTTGAAAAATAGCTACTCTAGCTGTGTTGTCAATCTTGATCAACAAAAGGTTTGTCATTGGACATTTATTAATTTATTTTTCTTACCCTTTGGGGGCCCTGTATTTCAACTCCACTTAAGTTTACACTGCCTAGTGTACTGTGCATGTCTTACATAACCCTCGATAGCACACACTATAAGGTCAGATAGGGCTATGGATGTGCTCTGTGATTGAGGAAATATTTTCTCTACATGACTACCTTAGCAGCACAGATTGCTTCTGCACCATTTCCTTCCAAAAGTGTTATGAAGCAAGATTCTCACAGTAATTACATGATTGCCCTTAAAGGGCAGTGTGTCTCCTCTGACCAGGTCCCAACCTTAAACGTGGCTCCATTTCTAGACACTGAAACAATCACCCTGTGCCAACTCCCATTAAAGAAGAGTTACAAGCACCAAGGAATTTCATCCATAGCATATAAAAAAGGATGCACCTGAAATCAGCTACTAAGGTCATATACTTCCTGGGTAAGATCAGGCATCATAGGAGAGGCAGAGAGGAGAGAATTAGAGTTAGAAGGCCAGAATCTCTGAGAGGAGACTGATACACATTATCTAGCTCTACCATGAAAAAAGCAATCAAACATCAAAGGGGAAAGAAAGACCTTCCTTCTCATCAGGTCAATCTTGCTAAAGTGACTTTAATGAGCTACATAAGGCAATTGTAGAGAGAAAAAGACCACTGAGACAGCTGACGTACAGTGAACTCAAAAGGTTCAATTGGAGGAAGGGCAGAGCTCTGAAACATGCTAGAGGCTTGTGAGATAAAGGTTGTGACTTACAGGTTTGTAGATTTTCCTCCAGACCATGGTAGCCTTTTTTAAGGCACACTTCAGGCCTGCTGAGTGTTTGCATGTTAGCTACCTATGAAAATTTATACTCATGAAAATCCACACTTACAACAGTGTACACTGAGGAGTTTTTATGGTATGGACCTGAAATGCCTCTCAGAAGTCTCAAGTGTTAGAGGTAGGGCTTTCAGAAGATGATTGAATGAATCAAGGTGTGAGAGTGAGTCAATGGGTTTACACATTGATGAGCTGAATGAGGTAGGGCCCTGTTCCAAGAGATGGGTTACTGTGATGTGCCTTTCAAAGGTCATTCTCTCTGTCTCTGTCTCTGTCTCTCTATATATACACACAGACATATATATATATATATTTGGTCAAGAATGTATAGGTATGTGGTCATCAGAGAAAGTCCACATAAACATAATACATTACAATATG
>NW_004955408.1:39871510-39912215 GCF_000276665.1 Chinchilla lanigera
TGTGTGTGTGTGTGTGTGTGTGTGTGTGTGTGTGTGTGTCTTTCTCTCTCCTCCACTTCCCCCACCCCCGGACTTCTCCAACATTGAAGGTAGAACACAGGGCTTTAACACTGTGTTACATCACCAGCTTTTTGTATATTTGTTTGTTTGTTTTTGATATAGGGCCTACTCAAGTTGGTAAATTACCTCATTTGGGCTGGAATTAACAATCCTGCATCAGCCTCCCAATAAGCAGCTTTACAGGAGGGCCCCACCACACCCAGTGTGTAGAACATAACTCCTAATTCTTGTCCTGCATGCTGCTTCCATCTGCCATGAAGTGGAAAACTTTCTTTTCCACAGCTCTCTGCATTGATGCTTCTGCCTTGGAATCTGCAAACCATGGAGTGGAATCTCTGAAACCTTGAGCCAAGATAAATTCTTCCTTCTTTAAGTTGTGTATTTCAGACATTTTGGGCAAGGAATTGGACAACTGACTAATACAGAAGTTAAACACTTGAGAAATAAAATAAGGTTCTGATGTGCAAGAGGATGGAAACACCAAACGAGCCAAAGAATCAATGAAAAAAGACTTGTTTTAACGATCAGAAAAAGCAAAATGATCTAAAACAACACAGTCTATGAATATGAAATTCTGCTGCTATTATCTGATAGACATGTGAAATAACTCCCACTTTACAGAGGAAAAATTATATCATGTTGATGGAAAAGCATATGTGTCTAAAGCAAAGTTTTTCTTACTCTTAAGTAAATTGGTGCTGTAAGCAGAAAAATTACAAATTCAGACAAGTGTTGGGGAGAATCTTACCATCCTATCTCTTTATGGGGGCTACTATTTTATTATCATTTCTGCCATGTTTTCTATAGATGTTTTTAATGCTGAATATATTATATATGAAATATTATATCCTACTTTTTTAGTTGCACTAAATGCTTTCTAATAACCTTTTTATTTTAATGATACCTAGCTCACTACAAATGATTTCTTTTCTTTTAGATCATATAAAGTGCAATATATTTTACCGTGTAGATGTTAGAGTGATAAATTAACATAATCTGTGAGCCTCTGTGAGATCAAAGTTACAATGCTCCGGTAGAAAGTTTGCATCCAGCAGACTAAAATACCCAACTAGCCATGCATGGAGTGTACTGATGCTATTCTCTCAGCACTCTGTGAAGCTGAGGTGGGAGGATCATAAGTTTGAGCTCAGCAATTTACCAAAACACTGGCTCAAAATTTTAAAAAATCAAAAATGAGCTGGGAATGCAGCTCAGTACCAAGGTCCTGGGTTTAATCCCCAGTGCAAAAAACAAAAAAAGACCCAGTCACAGCACATTCTGTCCATGAGGAGCAATGACATGACTTATAAGTTAAGTCAGAGCCTCAAGAGACACCTACTGTTTCATTTTCTGGATGTTTTGGCTCTTTCATTCAACGAAAGAAAAAAAAAATTGAAACAGTTCTTTTGTAACCGCTCTATCATGCTTCTATAATTTTCTAGTGCTTTTTAAAACATGCTTCAACCTAGATTTCTAAAACTTCCCCTGATTCCTTCACTCCTAGAGAAACTCAATTGTTTTGCATGTGTGCTCCATGTAGCTTGAACTAGAGCTCTACATACACTTATGACATTATTAGCACGCTGAAATTGCTTGAAAAATCTTTGAAAAGAGAAATAATATATTTATTTTTTCCTAAAAAATGAATGACTACTAGAATAAGATCTCCATAATTTTTGAGCAATTATTATTGAATAAATTTAAAGTGAAGCATGTTTTTTGGAAATATGCCAAAGTTACACTGCATAATTTCTATTCACAGATTTTCAATATATGTGAATTATAGAGGTTTTTTGTTGTTGTTTTTGTTTTTTATTTTAAAGAGAAAAAATAAAAATAATAACAAAACAGTTTCAAAACACACTAGTAGGACAGTAACAAAAATTAGTACATTGTGCATTGTTTACATAGTAGTTATTCAGAATACAAGATATAGGCATGAAATACTGTCCAAGCAATCTGAGCACAGACCTTTCTTTAGTTTCTCTTTTCTTTTAAACAGTTTCTTCCCAATTCACAGTATCTATTGTACATTTTGGATCTTATTTACTCATTCAGCTTCTCACATTAGTAAGACAATGTGATGTTTACACATATGGGTTTGATTTATTTCACTTATGAGTATGGACTCAAGTTGCATCCATTTACCTATAAAAGTCTCGAATTTATCATTTTTTATGGCCTAGTAGCAATCCACTGTATACAAATATCACTTCTTTTTTATCCATTCCTTGGTTGATGGGCATTTGGGTTGTTTCCAAGATTTAGCTATTACAAATTGTGCCACTGCAAACATAGGTGCACATATATCACTGTGGTATCATGATTTTAATTCTTCTGGGAAGATAGCCAGAAGGGGAATAGCTGGGTCAAATGGGACCTCTAATCCTAGCTTTTTGAGGAATGTCCACACTGATTTCCACAGTGGTTGTACCAGTCTTCACTCCACCAACAGCATTTGTTATTGGTTAATTTCTAGATGATAGCCATTCTTGGATTGGGACTTTCACTTTGAGGGACCTGGTATTTTTTTCAATTCTTTACATGTTTTAGATATAAGTCCTTTGTCTGAGGGAAAAATGGCAATAATAAACACATTTTGTTGGTTTTCTTTTCACTCTGTTGGTGATTTCTTTTGTTGTGTAAAAGCTTTTTAATAGGGTGAGATTCCATTCGCTGATTCTTTGTAGAATTTCTCATGCACTCTGAGTTTTGTCCATGAACTTTCCACCTAGACCTATGTATTCAAGATTACTACCTATTTTCTCTTCTAGTAGATTTAGTGTTTCTGCTTTAATATTTAGATCTTTCAACCAGTTTGACTTTAGTTTAGTGCATAATGATAGACAGGGGTCTAGTTTTGTTCTTCAGCATGTGGAAAGCCAGTTTTCCCAGCACCATTTATTAAAGAGCCTATCTTTCTTCCAGTGGACATGTTTGGCTTCTTTGTGAAAGATAAGGTGGGAGAGTGTGTTTTGAGCTGCATCTGCACCTTCTAGTCTGTTCCAATGATCTTCAAGTCTGATTTTCCTTTTTCTTTTTGCCAGTACCGTGCTGATTTTATCACAGTTATTTTGTAGTATAATGTCAGATCTGAGAGTAGGACCATGTTCACTGTGTTGGTTCTTCCTATCCATGAGCAAGTGATATGTTTCCCTTTTCTGATATCCTTTTCAATCTCCTTTTTCAGAGTACTGTAATTTTCACTGTACAGATCTTTTACTTCCTTTGTTAGATTGATTCCTAAGTATTTCATCTTTTTAGATGCTATTGTGAAAGGTGTGGTTTCCCTAATTTGTTTCTCAGTGAGTTTGTTGTTTGTGTACAGGAATGCTATTGAGTTTTGAGTGCTGGTTTTGTATCCAGCTACACTGCTGAATTTGGTTATTAAATGTACAGGTCTTTTGGTGGAGTTTCTGGGGTTTTCTATGTAAAGCATCATGTCATCAGCAAATAATAATTTAACTTCTTCCTTTCCTAACTTTATTCCTTTTATTTCTTGCTCTTGTTTAATTTCTCTTGCTAATGTTTCCATAACTATATTGAATAGCAGTGGTAGTAATGGACATCCTTGATTTGTACCTGATTTTAGAGTGAAAGCTTTCAGTTTTGACTATTTAATATGATTACAAATTCAGGACACTAAGCTATCCAAGGTTATCCAGCTCTGTGTGCCATATTTTTACACACTCATTTGTTTATGTGTCTTCATCATGTTTAATTCTTCCAAGTCTATCACATCTCAGAATCCCTTAAAGATACTATTAATTCATAAATTGGCTTAGTTGATAAAAGACAGATGTTTCAAAGAACATTTTTGGGGAAAACAGTCACCTATCTTGAAAAGCAAAATACATTGTTCATGTGCCTTTTGCCTGTAAGTTGAGCCCATGTTGTCTACAGATTTAAAAATTTCACAGATTTCCATCCTCAAAAATACATAAATACCCCCAGCTCCAGACTGTAGTGTCTCTCTTGAGGGCTCCACTATATTTTCTTTGACTGTATATTTTAAATTCTGCCTAATTAAACTCTTTCTGCCTCTCACTGAAGTGTCTTGAGATTACTTTTTGTAATGGTGGAGACCCTATTTAGAAGACTGTGTGGGGGTTATCACCTCCTCTTTGGGGGTAACATTTCAGTCTATTTGATGACAAAACCAATGTTTAATGTGATTGTATCTCTTTCAGTTTTTGAAATATACTAAAAAGATGCACAATACTTGTGTTTCTAGCGTATGACATATTAATACTTTAAATATTTTCTTTTGCACCCCAAATTGAACCTAGGCATTTGTGCATGCTAGGCACAGACTCTACCTCTCAGCTACATGACCAGCCCTTTCATTTTTTCAAAGTATAACATCAAGGGAAGGCTGTACCCCATGCCATGCTACACCACTGTAACACCCAGGGGTGGACAGCAAGCCCCTGCCCTGCTGGAACACATGGCTCCTGGTGATCCTAAATCCAGTGTTGGTAAAAGAATGAAAAAAGTGGTTTAAAATAAAAGACACTGTATTTGAAGGGGTAGGAGAAAAGCAAAGCAAGAACAGATGTGCAGGACATCTATTCTAGAGTAGAAGAGAGTATTCAAAAGTGAATAACTTGTGGATCTCTTGTCTGCAGATCCTTTTATTGAGATGCTTGTATCATGTAGGCTCCCGGAGTCTGATTGGCTGCCTAGCTTGTCTTATATCCTAATCTGGGATTTTTTTCCCACCATGCAACATTTCCTTGTCCTTTGGAGGAGAGTAAGATCATGGATGGAGGCCTCATGGACACTAGTTAAGGCTAAAGGATTAAGTGAAGGGAAAGTTTGTGGATTCTTGTGCTAATCACACTGCCTAAGAATTTCCCAGGTCTTTGGGTCTTTGCCTTTGTCTTCCCAATTACCTGAGTCTTGGTGTCTCCTCTTTCTAATTCCTCAGCATCTACCTGCCTTTGGCCTTCTGATTGCTGGAGTCTGGCTGCAAAAGTTACAGCTGTCTATGAATTTTTAATAAAGCTTTTCCCTACCTACGTTGCCACCATCCTGACAAAAGTTTTATTTTTGAGATGGGTCTCTCTAAATTGCTCAGGCTAGCAACAAACTTACAATTCTCCTGCCTCACCCCCTGGTAGTGCTGGGATTATTGGCAGGCACCACTAAACCTGACTTAAATATCTATTATTTTGTGAGACTATCAGTAAATTTTCATTGTGATGATTAAATACATACAGTCAGGAATGATAGAAGCCACA
The DNA here is from genome assembly GCF_000276665.1 of Chinchilla lanigera. NCBI lineage: Eukaryota > Metazoa > Chordata > Mammalia > Rodentia > Chinchillidae > Chinchilla > Chinchilla lanigera. The sequence goes on from NW_004955408.1 coordinate 39,876,814, forward strand.
AGAGAGAAAGACTCTGGTTTGACAGAGGTTTAAGAATTCCCTTTAAATCAAGAGTACCAAATAGTAACACAAAGTTATTTATCCATTTTTAACTATCAAACATCTATTTCAATAATTTCTAAACACTTTCCATCTTAGACAACAGAGAAGAGATTAAAGGTTTATCCACAATGATCGCAAATCAGCAAGGATGTGGTCATCTGTGATGAATGAGATTGCTAGCCCCATACAAACTATGTAAAACTGAGCTGTTGTCTCATGAAGTTTAAGAATGAAATCACGGACTAAAAGGAGGAAGGTATGAGTGTGTCTATTGGAAATGACAAGAATAAAAAGTTCCCAGCTAGAAGGGGTAATGGAAAGTAAGGCACTTGGAATGCTTTCTTTGTCAAAGTCTTGTACAGAGAAGCAGAATACAGGAGTGTGTTCAGTTGTCCAGGGGTCACATAACACAGGTGGTTCTGCGGGTATAAAATGACTAATCAGAACTCAGGGTCTCTAAATCAGTTATTCAGCATGTAGAGTTGAAAGGAAACAGATGTTCAAAGAAAATCAGTTATTCTACATTTTTACATTCCTGGAAATTCAGGCCTGGATGTACGGAGATATTGCCTTCCATTTTGCAGGAAGAACTCCTTCTCTGGTTGAAGTCCCGGTTTCATTGCCTATTCTCCTTTCAATTTCTCTCAGTATAACTGACCACCTATACTGCCCTGGGGCTCTGTTGTTTCATAAGCTTAATAGCTAAATTGCCTCTTACATTAATAAAACATGTCCTCATAAAATTTGGGATGCCTTAGACCTATTAGAAAGATTTTTAATCTGGTGGGGAGGGCATATCTCTAAGAATTAAAGGGAAAGATGCCAATAGTGATTTTTTATCCTTTTTCTTTTTCTTTTTATCTGGCTTTATTTAATATTTAATTCCATTTATTTTAAATTTTCAGAGAACATTTGGAAATATTTTTCATATGTTATCGTACAATGTAAATGCATATCTTATAAATAACGTCAAAATGTGGAACATTAAAATAACATGCACAATATCATGATATACCATTCAGGAATACATGAATTTCCACATAGACATCAATTTATTCTCACCAAATAAATTCAATTTTAATTTTATTTAGCATTGATCTCAAGTGAGGTTAGGTAAGGCTCATTAGAGTGGAGGTATCTATTACAGCAATCACCACAGATGGACTAGAGAAACAAGTAAACCCGAGAAACTATTGTCAAATGGCCAAACAAAATGACAGTTTTGGACAAAAAAGAGTAACACAGAAAGTATACTCTTTTCTGCTAATGAGAGTGGTTTCTTTTCTGCTAGACCATATGAGGCTGATTTTGTTGTCATAGCAAAGCCATTGAAAGGCTTGCAAAATGCACTTCTGTAAATGGCTTTCCTTTTGAGGCTTTGCCACACCACAAACATCCCTACATAGTAGGAGGAGATGTCCCTGCAGCCAGTATACTTCAATTTGTTAGTTTCCCAGGTAATAGTTTCAGTTACAGCTCCTGTTACTTTTGTCTCCTAGAAATGGCTGATCACTGTGATGCATAGCTGGTCACTATGACGCACCTTGTAAGAAACAGTCCTCAATATTCAAGCCATTCTGCCTCTGTTTTTCCTGCTTGCTCATCCCATATAAACCCTAGACCACCAGAGATCAGGAAGAGATTGACTGATATTTTTGGAATGATCCCGATCAATGCCCATCAACGTAAGTAAATCTGCCTCACAATCCTGGGTGTCATTTCGATATTTCTGCTTGCTGTGGCATCTTGTGTGTTGGCTAGGAAGACTGACTATGCTGCCTTCTTCAGTCACTGGTCATGGCTCTTACAGACAGAATAAGGACCTATTTAGGTCCTGATGGGAAGACATGTCCTTGAGATTTCTTGAGTCCCTCAGAAGTTTGGAGATGGATTCCTGGATCCCCACTTGAGTGGCTTACATTGGACCCCAAAGGGAGGAAGATGTAGTCTGTCTGTCTGCCTGCCTGCCTGCCTGCCTGTCTGCCTGTTTGATTCTGGTAAAACCCCAGGGGCACCCCAGTTATCAGTCTTGCTCAGCTCAAGAAAGGGAGTCTGATCAACTCTCGTTAGTCAGAACCACCCTGAAAGGAAGGGGGTTGAAATGTTTAATCTCTGAGCGCCTGCTGAAGGAATGTGTGAGTGAGTGGCACAGACAGTGCAAGGAATAGGCTGTTCCATCTGTGCACCAAGACTGGGAAGCACCAGTCACAGGGGCTGACTGGGCCCTCACTTGTAGCTCTGTGGTGATCGATATATGGCATAATGGAGGCCTTGAGCCCTACCTAGCTAAGTTGTGCCTAAGTCCTTATGAGGAATATAGGCAGGCAGGCATCTGAATGGTCTCTCTCTAAGGTGTACTCACTCTTTGTCTGTTCAAGGGTACATAACACATACCTAGGAAGTCAGAGATGGAACCTAATTAGTCAAAACTCACAGTCCCTGATTGTAGCATAAAGGGCTTTTACAGAGTTAAAAATGAAACCAAACTGATCCCTGCATTTCAAAGAGAACAAAAGGAAAGAGGTCCACCTCAACCTAAACCTCTCCTTGCTCTCTTGGGTCTGGATGGATAGGACAGACCAGGTTCTACCAAATTGGGCCCCCTGAGAACCCACAATCATTGAAAATGTCAGAGGCAAACCTGTGACTTTCCTGACAGACAATGGAACAGAACCCTCTGCTTTCAAAATTTCCCCCTGTCAAAAAGTTACCGTCATTGGGGCAACTGGGATTCTTGCCTATTGCCCCTTCTTCCAGGCCCCGTCTTGCAGCTTGGGAGAACTTCTCACCAAACATAAATTCCTGTCACCAAGCCAGTCATCCACCCTCTTGTTTAATCTTACACTTTCCCTGACAGGATGATGACACCTACATCAGCCTGAGATAGATAACCACAGTCTTGAAATTCTGAAAACTCTGCTCCCAGAGGTATGAGCCAAGACTCACCTCTAGGCCTAACCACCAACCATGTCCAGTTACCTTTTAGCCACTTGAAGCACTTCAGGAGCCTGATAGACTGTCAATCACCTTGGGCACGATCTCCATGCCATCAACAATGAAGCCATCACCTTGCACTCTGCAGTTCATAACCCATACACTCTTTTTGGACTGTTACCTCCAGATGCCACCTGGTTTACATGTCTAGATTTAAAAGATGTCTTTCTCTACTTTCAATTTGTTCCCATAAGCCCCTTCAATTGGGAAAATCCTGAGACAGCACATAACTCACTTGGACTCAGTTGCCACAAGGGCTTAAAAATTCTTCCACAATTTTTGAGGAGACACTAACAACGGATTTGGCCAAACCACCAGCACCTTTTCTCCAAGACAGCCTGATTCTCCTTCCCTCCTGCTTGCCATCATGGTGCCCCAAGAAAAAATAATAGACTGTTAAACTGCTAAAGCACACTTCTTCTGCTGTAAAGCCAGTTCAAGATCTCTGAGCTGCCAATACTGCTGTGGCTACCCTCCATATACATTGCCTCAGTCTTCTGCCACCCACAGCCTGCTGGTACACCTTCCTGGACCTAAGGAAGGCCTTTTTCTGCCTTTGATTGGCTCCTGTCAGCCAGCCTCAATTTGCAACTGAAATGGACTCAACCTCCTAGAGGTGAAAAACTTGTTTCCTCTTTGAAAAGGCACTTTGATTAATGATGCCCATGCTGCCTGCTGGAAAGACACAAAAGCTCGGCTACAATCTTTGGCAGAAGTTATTTATAAGGAAAAACTCCACAAATTTCTTGGAGCTGCTGGCTTCTCCAGAATCTAGATCCTTGAGTTTGCAAAAACAATGATGCTTACTCAAACTGTCACCTCCCAGATGACTTGTGCAAATACTTGGATCCAGTCACCAAGGGTTGTGTTATGGCTGGTGTCTGGATATACCCCCAAAACCTCATGCAGTCATGGGGTGGGATTCTAGAGTTATGATTCAGTCATGGTTCAATGTTGGGATTATGGATGTGTGTGCTACGCCTGCTCTGGGGCAGGTAGTTTGCATACAGTGTAAGGGAGGGAAAGAGCCTTGCTCTTTGCCTCCTCCTTGTTTTGCTCTTCTGCTTTTTCTGTTTTCGGCTACCATGAACTGTTGCCCTCTGCCATGTGCCACTGTGCCTTGGAGCCAGCTGATTATAGACTGAAACTTCCACAAATTGTGAGCTAAATAAACCTTTCCTTCCTTAATTCTGGGCATCAGGTATTTTTTCTCAGCAATGAGAGAGAAGTAACCAAGACAGGTTGCCTCCCTGCCTTTGCCTTCACACTCCAACAGCCACTGTCTTTCTCATCAAAAAAGCTGATAAGCTCACCTTAAGCCAAGACCTAACTGTCCAGGTGTCATATGCTGTACTGGACCTGAAAATAACCACCTGACAGCTACTAAGTATACCCTGTTTATGCATGAAAGTAGCTCCATTAGGAATGAAGTACAGTGGGTTAGATATTCTACGTAGACAACTTGGACAAAATTACTTTGGCCAAAGTTCTCTTGCTACTGCTTCCTGCTGCTGTTTGGAAAGCTGCTAAGCCCCCTTTGGGGATCTGACTGACTGAAACATCATCCTCAGCCAGAAAATCCTTACCTGGTACTCCAGAAAAATCAGAGCTAGACCTGCACACACCATTTGTTCTGGAAGCTCCAGCTGCACTGCAGGGACCCATACCCCTGTGGTTAGCTCAGGCTTCATCATCTGTGTCACTGGCCCTGACCTCAGGCAATACAATGGACTGTCCTCATTTAAAGATATATAGATAAATTACACAGAAAAAAACACATAACCCTACATAAACAGCTTGTAACCAATTAAAAGCCTAGCTATACCTATACACATTCTTGGGCACATATATAACCCAGGTACATATTAACTACCTCTACAAGTCTCAGAAATCCAACCTTACATCCACTGGAGACTTTACCTGGACAACTCCTCTGGGGCTCACTCTAAAGAGACAGCACACTCAAAGCCCTGCTATAGTCATTCTGGATGCTGACCTGTCCATGCACAGCTGAAGCTTCAGGACGATTTTCACAGGATTGCTCTTGATTCTTGTGCTGCTTGTCCCATTTCTTGCTTCCCTGCCCCCCAACTGTGGTTTTTGTCTTAAACTCTATAGATGGTTGTCCCAAGTGAATGGAACAATCAATCAAACACTTGGCCAAGATTTGATGAGCATCCAAGGCACATTGGACTCTCCTCTAGATCTCATTAACTCTCTCCCTACCTTGCAGGAGTAATGTTACACAACGGACAGACCTAAATTATGTCTCTGCCTAAAAGTAACTTAGGAAAAAGCTCTATAAGACAATCTTGGAAACTTTGGCTAGGGCCCATCCTAGGATCACTGACAACTGTAACTGTCCAGGTACCACATGCTGTATTGGACCTACCAATAAACCCTCTGACAGATGCTGAGTATACTCTGTTTATGGATAAAACTGACCCACCTTCCTTCTAGCGGTCCAACTCTCCCAACCAGGCCCTACCTCCCAACATCACAGTTAATGTTCAGTCACCTTCAATAAACCTCACCTAGAAGTGCATGAGATTTTGGGGGAACAACCAGATAGAAAACAGAACATGAAGTTACCACCACCCTGGTGTTACTACTTCTAGTTGGGCCTTGTCTCCAAAGATCACATGTAATATGCCCAGCAAAGATTTACCAGGGAAACTAAAAGAGGGGGAAAATGAGGCAGAAGATGCCCCTGCAGCCACCATGCTTAAGTTTGGTAGTTGCCCAAGTAATAGTTCCTATAATAGTTCCTGTTACATTTGTCTCTTATTTAGCTGTTAATTTTGTCTGTTACTGGTCACTGTGAAGCATAGCTGGTCACTGTGATGCATATTTGTAAGAATCAATCCTCAACTGACAAGCCATTCTGCCCCTCTACTTCCTGCTTGCTTATCCCATATAAGCCATAGGCCACCAGAGATCAGGGCCTGATATTCTGGGAGTGATCCCAATCAGTGCCCATCTATGAAAATAAATCTGCCTACCAATCCTGGGTATAGTTTTGATATTTCTTCTTGTCGCTGCATGACAGCCTGGTATTTACACAATGTTTTCATACTACTTACACTTGCAAGTAGTTTTCTTTTGAAGATGGCAATGGCAACTCATAACATGGCCAGACTAACATTTTCCAGGCTTAATCAAAAGCCATTTCTCCAAAAGAGGTCTGATCCTCCTGGAGAGATCACTGGAGTCAGGAGGTATCTGTGGAGAGCATTCTGAGAGCCAGGCGCTGGCTGCCTATTAGAGAGAAATGAGCAGCTGTCCTGACTCAGTTTTAGTACAGGTTATAGATCTAGGCTGACATTCTGAGCCACAGAAAACCTAAACTAATAAATCAAGCATCCCACTTATCATGAGTACCGCCATTCCTATGGTTCACTTTGAACCAAAACTAAAAAACATAGGCAGCAGTGTTATAGAAACTATTCAGGGCTACGTGTCATTTCAACATTTTTTAAAACTTAAAATATTTTCTTGACCTATTGTGGGCCAAAGTGAAGGACTAAATATTTTTGTCTCCAAAAATGTCTAAGTAATAGCCAGTAATGCTTAACTTTTGCTCTATTTGTAAAGCTATATTCAGTGAACAGTATCAGTCTCGGAAAGAAAAACACATTACTCCTGTTTTTGTTGTTTTGGTTTTTTGTGTGTGCGTCTTTTTGAGACATGGTCTCACTATGCAATTCAGGCTGGCCTTGAGCTCACTTTGTAACACGAGCTGGTCTCAAACTCACAATGATCCTCCTGCCTGTTTTTATTTAGAAAAAAAATATATCATCAATATAAAATAACTACTTACAAGTAGATATGCAAAAAGTAATGATAAAAATGAATATCATAAATTCTTCACCCAACTTCAAAAAATAAAACATTGAGTATTTTTGAAGCTCTTTGTGAACCCTTCCCAATCCAGCTCTTCATGTCCACAACATTTAAATTATCTCATTCACTTTCTAGTCACTGGGACAGAATACTTGACATCCATCACTTAAAGAAGGAAAAGCTTATTTTGGTTCATGTTTTAGAAATTTTGGTCAATGTCAGACAGGCTGAAATACAAAGCAGCACAGGAGAAAGTTCTGGGAGGGGGGAAGCTCCTGCCTTCACAGTGGCCAGTAGCAGAGAGAAGGGGAGAGCTGGAGAGGGAGGTGTACCTTTCAAGCCACCTTCCTCCCACTGGTTCACCTCCTGGGACCGGGCCCTGCCTCCCCATATCAAAGTTAGCACTCAGTTACCTTCCAAAACCTCACCTATGATCACAGGAGGCTTTAGGGGGACAGCTAGATAGAAAACATAACATAAAGTCACCACCTACCTGAATACTATGTTTTCACTTCTTTACTATTCTTTGTAGGCTAACTACATAATTTTAAAACTCCAAATAATATATTATTTATTTTTGTACCTGGCATAATGCATTAATTTTCTATGCATTCTGTGGCTGAACTCAATATTGTGATTAAAATATCAACTATGTTGATACAGCTATAACAAACTCATTTCAAGTGTTGTATGTTAGCTCACTCTACAGCATACAGCATAAAGTACTGTATAACAACAATTTATATAGTATTTGCATTCTATCAGGTATCATAAGTTACCCAGAGATGGTTCAAATATAGGAATGGTGTGTACAGGTCATATGCAAATGTGAAACTCTTTTGTGTAAGAGATGAGTATTCAATATACCTGAGCCTAAGGACATCATCTGCAGATATTGAGAAGCAACTAACTTAAAAATTATGTTATTTTCAATTTTTTAAAATAATAAGTGATGTCACTTTGAATGTTCTGGTGGATACTGGTAATAAATTCTTAAGAACTTATCTCTAGAAGTAAATATTCTAAGGCATAGACTCTATATCACAATGTTTTGAAAAATGTCAAATAGTTTTCCAAATGTCGACAATAATTTATAGTCCCACAAACAGTAGATACAATATTTTCTATTTTTCTACATAGTCATCAACACTTGATATTAACTAACATTTTAACTTTGCCAATCTGGTAGAGTTGAGCTGTTATTTCATTGTTGACAACCTGCATTTGAGGCTGATCACATTTTTATTCATTTGTTTTATTGATAATACATGTCTTTCCTCCTCTGAAATGTCTGCTATTACCCTTTTGCCCATTTTTTGTTTGTTTGTTTGTTTGCTTGAGACAGAGTCTTGCTATGCAGTTCATGACAGCCTTGAACTCACTATGTATCCCAGGCTTACCTCGAACTTATGGCAATCCTCCTGCCTCAGCCTCCTGAGTGCTGGGGTTGCAGGCATGTGCCACCATGCCTGGCTCCGCTTTCTTGTATTATTTGCTTTGTTATTAATTTATACTAACTTCAGAATTATTATGTTAATTCACATATTCTATGAAAATAACCTTTTGCTAGTTGTATATGCCAGAATATCTTCTATTCTGTTGAATATTTTCCCATATCTTGACTCTTTCCTTTGACAAAGTTCTTATTTTAAAGTATAAGAACTTACCAATAATTTTCTTTATGGTTTGTGTGTTTTAGTGTCCTAAAATTTTCCTTTGAATTCTGAAATTATAAATGTAATTTAGTATTTTTGAATTTGACCTTCATTAATTTTTTAAGACACAGGCCAACTTTATATTTTTTATGTTCATAATTAATGCCTGTACCGTGTATTAAATAACCTGTCCTTCATTCGCTGTTCAGTGGTGCCATCCCTCTGAGTCCAGTCTTCACATACACAACACCAGTTCTGGGCTCCACTTTGATTTAGTGCTCAGTTTGCCTTTGTGCATGGGGCTATAATACTGTTTTAACTGAGTATGTGTTTTAATAAGTTTTGTTTTTTTGGCAGGGAAAGATCCTCATGTAATTCATCATCTACAGGAGCATCTTACTGTTTTATACCATACATAATAAGACCCTGTTTTTCAGATTCTGTAAAACTTGTAATTTTGACTAAATTTACAGCAAAATATAAAGTGAATATTAGACTTTGTCCCTACACATGATATATCCTCTCATTTAATTTGCTGCTTTTCATTATGTTCAAAGCACTACTTATATTTTTATAAAGATTGTGTATGCATTTTTAGTTCTGCTCTTAAGCCTTACACCCTTACATATTTTTTCCTCTTTTGAATGGGAACTAATTTTGCATTAAATTTCTATTCTTCCTAGTATATGTAACTGACTCAAATTGATGCTGTACGTGGAGATTTTGCTAACATTTCACTTACTCTCTTAATTTTCTGAACACAACTTTTTGTATATGTACAATAATAAAATCAATCAATGATATGTCTATTTCTTATATTTTAAGAATTGAAACTTGTCTTTTTTCTTTTGACTTTCTTCATTATTTAGGATTTCTAATAGGATGTAAGGTGCAGGTGATGGAATGATACCTTGCCTTGATCTTGATGGGAAACAAAGTGATTTTAATGTTTCATTATTGTGTTCCATAATTTCATCAAAGTTCCTTGAATGTTCCCACTCTCCTTGATTTCCTATTGGCTGTTAGTATACTGTATTGTGCATTTAATTGTATGTGTTTTTTTAATGAAAATCAATTAGTATATGAAATCAACGCATTACACATTGATTTTCTGACATTTAATCTCCTTCTAGGCCATTTCTTTTCCACAGTTCCTTTGTAACATTGCTGGATGCAATTAGTTAATAAGCTGTATAGGCTTTTTGTATCTTTGCTATGCATGTGACAGCTTTTAATGTTCTGTTTCTTCTTTGATGTGTTCATAATTACGTTAGCTTTATGAAGTGGGTGGGAGGATGTTGTTTCATATTATTCTACAGGAGATTTCACATAAGGTGAGATGAGTCATTCCCCAAACATTTGACAGAACTTGCATGTAAAATGTTCTGGACCTGAAGTTTTCTTTATAGAAAAATATTTTAAAGTAATGGTTTTTATTTCATTGAGGAATTGAACTCAAAATAATTGACATGAGTCAGACTGGGTGACTTTTTATCAAGTTTTCATATTTTAAAATTGTTTCATATGGCTTATTACAGAGATCTTCATAATATCTTTACAAAAATAGTTACTGCAAACAGGTTTATACCCTCATGTTCTATCCTGGTACTGCATCTGAATTTTCTTTATTTAATGACTTTTGACAAAGATTGATCATATTTCTTAGGCTACTGAAAGTATCGGCTACTGACTTCTTCGGCTTTTTATACTGTATTTTGGTCATTCACTTGACTCATATTTATGATTCATCTTGGTTGACTTTATTGTTCATTAACTGCTTATAAAATTTATAATTTCTTAAGTTGAATGCTTAGTTTTTATTCTGTCCTGTTTAATAACGTAAGTATATAAGATAATAAATTATTTGAGAACTGTGCATTAAATTTTATTTATTATTGAGGTGTTTTCATAGGATAAAAGGTACAAATGAATCTTCAATAATACCATCCACAGGGACACACCCAAAACATGTCTCTCACACCATGATCTTCCAGAGTGTCTTGTCAGCCCTGCCCTTCCAGAACCATCTTTCTCTATGGAACAGATGTTAAATGTAATACTGCATTATATGCACTTAGATGTTAAATATAATACTTCATTATAAACTACCTTGTGTTCACCCTGTGGCATACACCAGTAAATATTTTATTGTAATATTCTATGGTATGAATGTACCACAATGTGTTTATCTGCTTATCTATTGATAGACATGTCATTCTCACTTATGACTTTCAAAAAAATATTTTTGTTAATCTTTCATTGCTTTTATCCATGTAAAAATTAGACATATTGGAAAAATTAGATAATTGTAAGGAGTGTTGCAGGTTTTCTGAATACAATTATTTACACGTACATGTTTTGCAATTATTTTCTCACAATTTCTGACTCAAATTTTTGTTTTCTGAATAATGCTTATTAGATAAAATTTATAATTTTGGGAAAAAATTAGTATTTTTACTTTTGTCTTTATGTTTCTCTGTTCTGTCAAATATCTTTGACTACTCCAAAGCAGTGTTTATTTCTCCTAGGAGCATACTTTATGTACATGTCAGATTAATTTGGGTATAAAACGACAAATAGGTCAAATTTTTAACCTGTACTTTGAAATTTTTCTTCAATTACTTTCATTTCTAACTATTTTAGTTGGATTATTTTTAATTTGGTTAAATTTTACATCTTTTTTGATACTCTTATTTTTAACATACTAAACAAATGTTTTCCATTTAGTGCTTATTAATTTTACTAATTAAAATATTTGAGGATGTTATTTCTGTCTCTTCATTGAAAATGAAGTTAGAACAAATATTCCATGCAAAGCAAAAACAAAAGTGAGCAGAATAGCTGTACTTACATCAGAAAAAAGATAAATAGATTTTATGTCAAAAACTGTAATGACAAAAAATATTCACTATGCAATGGCAAAAGAAACAATTCAACAAAAGGATATAATAATTGTAAATATATAATATGCACATATGTGTACTTACACACACAAGGTTAGAGCACTTTGAAAAGTTTCAAAATGTGAGATATAGCAAAAAGCCGTCCCAACAGGGATTTTATAGCAATACATAAAAAGGTAGAAATATTTCAAATAAACAAATAAAAAGGCACTTCAATCAATTAGACAAGCAAAAAAAGCAAAGCAGTATTAAAAGATCAGAACAAAAATAAATGAAAATGAATCTAAAACTAAAGGTCTATAAAGCAAAGATTTGACTTTTGAAAAGATTAAGAAAATCAAGAGACTTTAGCAAGATGATAAAAGGCATAGAAACTAGTATTCTTTTTGAGCGACCAATGAGTCAATGAAGAAATCAAGAAGGAAATTTTTGAAAATTAAAACAAGTGAAAATTTTAGTGTTACATACCAAAATCTACAACTATCTGTCTTAATTACTTTTCTCTCACTGCTGAGACAAGATACTCAACACCCAAAATTAAGGAAAGAAAGGTTTATTTAGCTTACAGTTTATGGAATTTTCAGTGCATAATCAGCTGGCTCCAAGGCAGAGTGGCACATGGCAGAGGGCAACAGCTCATAGCAGAGAAAAACAATGAAAACAGCAAGAACAAAAAGGGAGGAGAAGCAGAGAGAAAGCCTCTTTCCTTCCCACATATTTTATGCAAGTCACCTGTCCCAGGACAGGTGCAGTACCCACACCCACAATCCCAGCATCAGACCATGAATCAACCATAAACTCTAGAAACCCGCCCCATGAATGCATGAGGCTTTGAGGGGACATCCAGACACAAACCATAGCACTATCACAAAAGCAATACTAAGATGAAGTCTAGAGCAGTAAGTCTTACAAATAATTGAAGGAAGGATGAGAGCAAAACAAGTAAAAAGTTTAAATAAGTAATGTAGCAACCCAACTCAGGAAATAGAAAAGCAAGAACAAACCAAAGTAAAGCTTAATAGAAGAAAAGAATCAACGGAGACCGGAGCAGAAATAAATGATGAGACCAAAAGCAATAACAAAGTATTAATGAAACAAAAGTATTTTCAAAAGATAAAAAATGACAATTCTTTAATTTCAGTAACCAAGATACAAAAGAGAAACTCTATTTAAATAAAATCATAGATTATAAAACAAATATTAAATTTAATATCACAGGAATACAGTACATTGGATACATCTCTACACCAACATATTTGAAAACCTACAAGAAATATATAAATTTCCACATATCAGTCTCCTACCAAAATTGAACCATGGGGCCATAAATTATCTGAACCAAGAAATAGCACCTAGTAACGTTTGGTGAGTAATAAAGTGTCTTCTGACAAAGAAAAGGCCAGGAGCAGCTGGCTTCCCCTAATGGTTTAATGTTATCAAAAATGAATAGAATAACTAATGGTAATTTTCCTTAAAACTATTCAAAACAATTAATAAAAAGGGAACTCTTCCAAACTAATTTTACAGTGTTAAAATTACCTTGATTCTAAATTCAGACAAGAGTATAACATTAAAAGAAAACTACTGACTAATATCTCTGATGAACGTGAAAGCAGTAATTTCTCAGTGAATCAAATTAATAGCAAATAAAATTTAACAGTACAGAAATAAGAAAATGCACCATGATCAAAGCTGGATTTATCCCAAAGATGTAAAACTTGCTTAAAATATTCAAATAATAAGAATGAAAAACCAAAATCATGCAATCATTTGCATAGATGCAGTAGAAACATTCAATAATTTTGTCATCCCTTCAGTAAAAATACTTAACAAATTAAATGTGGAAGGAATGTATCACAACACAGTAAATGTTGTATATGACAAACCCACAGCCAGCATAATATTGAATGGGAAAAATTTAAATCCCTTTTTTTAAGGTCAGCAACAAGACAAGGACATTCACTTGCACTGCTCTTAGTGTTGGAAGTCTTAGAACACTAAGACAGAATAAAAGTAAAAATATTAAAATAGGAAAGAAGAGGATTAAATTCTCATTGTTCATGGATGACATAATTTTATACATTAGAAAACACTAAAGAATCCAGCAAAATCTGTTAGAACTAATAAATGAGTTCAGTAAAGTAAAATCACCATATAAAATTTAGTTGTCTCAATATACCAATACTAAAGTTGCTGAAAAAATCCATAAAGCAATCCCATTCACAATACCTACTAAAAATGTAAAATATTTACAATAAATTTAACCCAGGAGGTGAATAACTTCCATAATAAAAGTCATAAAACTCTAATGAAATAAATGGAAAAGATCTCTTCAGAATGGACACATATTCCATGTTCATGATTTGGAAGAATTAATATTGTTAAAATATTGTTCACCAGAAAGATCTATAGAGTCAGTGTAATTCATATAAAAATACTAATGACATTCATCACGTAAGTAGAAGGACTACTGAAATTTAAGTAGAACCACAGAAGAACCTGAATAAGTGTGGTAATCTTGAGCTAGAAGAACACTGCTCGAGTTATTACACTATCTGACTTCAAAATAAACTACAAGTTTACAGTAAGCAGATAGCATGATAGCGGCATAGAGAGAGAAAAATAGACAAATAGAATAAGGTACAGATCTCAGAAACAAATCTATGTATTTACTGTCAAGTGACTGTTGACAAGGGAAACAAGGCCACACACTGGAGAAAGAAATGTCTTTTCAATAAATGGTGCTGTGAAAGCTGGATATCCACAGGCCAAAGGAAGAAAAGAGGACCTAGTCTCTCATAATATACAATCAGGTCAAAGTGGATCAGTGATTTAAATATAAGACTCAAACCTCTGAAACTGCTAAAAGAAATCATAGGGGGAATGCTTCCTGACATTCATCTGGGCAAATAAGTTACCAACACACAACCAAAGGCAGGGCAACAAAAACAAAATTTGACAAGGGAATTACATCAAGCTAAAAAGTATCTATACAGCAAAAGAAACAATCAACACAGTGAGAAATACATTCTACAGTTTGGGAGAAAATATTTGCCAACTACTCACAAGAGATTAATATCCAGAATATATAAGGTACTCAAACAACTCAGTGCTGTGGTAATAATTCAATGAAAAGTTGAGCAAATGACATGAATAGTCATTCCTCAAAAGAGTGTGCACAGCCAGCTGAGCATGGAAGTTTTCTCCACTTCACTGATCATCACAGAAATGGTACACAATGTGACATCATCTCATCAGAGTTAGAGTAGCTACTATCAAAATGAAAAAAATAACAAACATTGAAAAGTATGCAAAAAAAGAACTGTGCTACACTGCTGAAATGAATGTAAATGGGAAATTATTGAGGAAAACAAAATGAAATTTCCTCAGAAAACTAGAAATAAAACTACTATTGGTCCATCAGTCCTACTACTAAGCCCATATCTAAAGAAACTATATTCAGTATTTCAAAGAGATACCTGAGATAACTGTATTTGCATGTTTAATGTACTACTATTCACAGACTTCAAGGTACAGTATCAACACAGGTGCTGGTTGAGTGAGTGAATTAAAAATGTGGTATGAGTGCTATGGACAAAGCTCAGTTACAGAGCACTGACCTACATTATGCTGAACCCCAGGTATAATTCACACCACTGCAAAAAAAAGTAATATAGATGATACATAGGTAGATGATAGATAATAGATAGATAGATGTTAGATAATAGAGATAGATCAATAAATAGACCAATGGATAAATAGAGAGATGGTAGATTGATAGATAGATAGATGATAGATGTAGGTAGATAGAGATATGAACATTATTTAACCGTCAAAAGTGAAATGCTGTCATTTTCAGCAATATGGATGAAATTGAAGGACATTATGTTAATGAAAAACATCAGATACCGAAAGGAAAATATCATACATCGTGACAGGAGAAAACCAAATCTTTGCTCTCATAAAAGTTGAGGTTGAGGATGGAAGTGTGCTTCCCAGAGCCTGGAATGTCCTGGAGGGAAGAGAGAATGGATGGAGAATGGCTGAAAGGTTCCAGAATGTGGCTGGACAGAAGAAATTATTTTTATGTTCTATACATAGAACAACAAGATAATTATAGTTGGCAACAACTCAATATTTCAAAATAGCTAGTCGATATTTGTGCAAATCTGCATTTATTCACCACTGGTGAGTAGATTAGATTCACAAATTGCTAAATCCCTAAACCTCTTCTATGTATCTCCAGAGATTTTGACGATGTAGACTTTAGTATCATATGTGTGCAAAAAGGCAACAAATAAAACCAAGTGAATAGAAAATCTTTCCAAGGCTTCATTTGTTAGGTCTGATGTGAATCTGAAAAAAATGTAGATGACTGATTGAGGATTTGTAGGTCTATGACCCAAAAACTTTAAAGGCACTATTTAACCAGGGATGATATGTTAACAGTACTCACCAGAAACAAAAGATGATCATTGCACTCAGGTTCTTCTGTTATTTGACTTTAACTTAGATGTCTATAGTGATGTGTACTCTGCCCACAGTGAGCATAATAAAAGAGGCCAAAAGGTTGATGTTAGTATCATAAGCATTGAATGATCTATTGCCTAGTGTTATGTGAGTATAATATTTGGTATGTTTAAAATATAATGAGAATATTGGGATACTAGCAATTAGCATTAAAGTTAATATTATTTCCTTCTGAGCTTTTTAACTTGCTTCCATCATTAACCTTTGCTGCTTAATACAAAGTATCTCATTATGTTTTAGATGATTTCTATATAGTAATCAATGACGTACTTAGATCATTTTACAGATAATTTGGCCCCTTCTCTTACAGCAAATCATCAAATATTTAGCAAATACTGTGAAATGGGCACTGTGATTTAAAAAATATAAATTTTGGAGATTTTCATTATGCAGTCTGTCTATCTACCTTAATTGAAACTATTCACATTATAAAATTTCTCTATCTTAATGGAAATTAAGAGATTTAAATTAAATAACTAAGTAAATATTTGTTGATTTTTTTGCTATGTTCTCAGCACAGAGCTAGTTAGAGTTGATACAAGAAGATGAAAAGTCTTTGTTCCTTTCCTCAGGTTGTTAACAATATAACTGGAGAGAAGACACCCACACAGATAAAAGCACAAAACAGATGTCCCAGAGTAAGCATTGCAAGAATTAGAAAACATAAGAAACTGTAGAAGAACTAAGATTTTAATTGCATTTTGGGAAAACTAGAAAAACAATTGACACGATAACACAAGTTAATTAGACAGATGTTAGATAGATAGATGATAGATAGATAGATAGATAGATAGATAGATAAAGATAGATAGATCAGTAGGAGACTTTTTTTTTCAAGAAACCAGCATGACTGTATCTATATTTTTTGAGCATCTACTCTGTGAATGATCTTGTATATACTCCTTTAGGTCTCACAGTAGCTATGAGGATATTATTTGTTATTATTTTATAGATGAGGATTTTATTATTGTTATTATTTGTTATCATTTTATAGATGAGCATGTTGAGGATCAGAGAGGTTGAATAACAACCAAAATAAATGAACTGATAAGTAGTAAAATCAAGATTCAAATTCAGTACTCTACCCATCCAAACTGTGTGTTCTGAACCACTATGCTTACAACAAATAAACCAACTGTCTTTAAAGAATGATATTCAAAGAATGAGATAAATTTGGTGAGACCAACAGCCAGGCAATGAATGCCGCATTCCACTTTTTATTGAAGCTGAGTTTTGGTACAAGAGAATTTACAAATTTGTATGCAGGGTGTATGTGAGCCACGAGAACAAGGCAAGATCCTGGCGCTAATGGAAACCCTTCCCGTCCCTCGGCCTGGAAGTTGGAGTAGGGAGCAGATGTTACCAGCACAGATGGGGAAGATCTTGTGAAATGGGGTGCTTGGCAAGATTCATGATTATTAAGAGAAAGGAAGAAGCTGGGGAAATAAGTTTCCTGGTTTCCCTCTTTCCCTTCATTCTTACTTCCCGCCAGAATTACCACTCATGTAGTTTGTGCAGATCAGTCACTGAAGGCCAAGGAGAACCTGAGGAAGAGTGGAGAAGCAAGGAAAAGAAAACAGCTTTGGATGTTCTGAGAAAGTCTTGAGTGTCTGGCTAAAGATTTTACTTTGTTGAGAATAAAGGACCAACACACATGGAAGAGTGAGGAAATTGTGTGGAGATACTATATCATAAAAGCTATGTTTTCATCAATGAGGATGAAATGAAAAGGCTGGCAGCAAAAACCATCTGAAAAAAAAAATGCAGGAAGTTTTTGTAGAAGACTTATTGGGCCAAAAGCTCATGAAGAACAGAAAAAGGGTGCCATTGTGAGCCACTCCAACATCACAGGAAGTGGACCTGGCATTCATTCACACAGGCGGCATGGCCCACCGGTGAGTGCTCAGTGCAGCCTTCTGTTTTCTACTTTTGCCCATTGGGCGGATTTATTTTGACAGAGTAACATTCGTACCTTCTGTCCATCATCAAAGTCCTGTATAACAGACCGGTTTATTACAAGATTGCCACTTGCTGAGTGGGTTAGGACAATAGATTGCATATGTGATGATTTAATTTATAGTATTGGGATCAAGGAGAGAAATTAAAAGATAACACAGTGAAACATCATGATATGCCACTTACTGTACTCAACAATTTTACAGTAAATTTTTCAGTATACCTGTGAGGAAGGTATAGTTAGCATTTTACAGAAACACATTCAAGATTCAAGATCATATAGATAATAATATTCATTATAAATAATCATGATAAATTATATAAAAGATTATAAAATATGTAAATACTAGTGTAAACTGAGTTCATAGGTTTATGTGTATTATTTTGAAATTTAGTAACCCTGATTAAAACCCCCTCACAATGTATGGCTTGGCTTAAAATGACATGAAACTTTCAAGATATACCAACCCAATCCTTAAAATAATCAAGTAAGATAATTTTAAAAAGGGAGAAGGATCTAGTAAGTAAAAGGATTTTCTTAAAGATGAAGTATGTTAGAACAAATATTGAACAGATTTTTTTTATTTTTCTGAGACTGGGTTTCTCTATGCAGTTCAGATTGGACTTGAACTCACTTTGTAGCCTAGGCTGGCTTCAAACTCTCAGCTATCTCCCTGTCTCAGCCCCTGAGTGCTGGGATTACAGGTGTGCGCCACCTCGATCTGGTTCTTACATGAGTCTTCTGCTGCACTGATAACATATTATAGTCTTCGCAAGTAGTATCATATCAATGTGCTAATGTTACACAGAATGAAGTTTTATAAATCCCTACACTACTGCATCCTTATCAAAGCAGTTTAGTTCCATAAATTCACACACACACACACATACACAACAACAACACCAAAAGAACAAGAAATTAATGATGGAAGTTGAAGTTAGGGGGAAAATTGAAAGGTATATATCAGGACTCCAGCTTTTCAACATCTCTTATTGATGTTCCCACATCTCTGATTGATAGTACCATGTGAAGAGGTCACTGGAACGACAATTAAAAGAATAGGAAAATGAACAGCCTAAAACCAAATAGTCTGAGTCTATTAGTTTCACCATCCTTCTATTGGGAACAGTGACCTTGCTGAGAAACACATTGAAAAACATGGGACTTGAATATGACAAGGAAGTGATATTTTCCAGCACAGGTTAAGGTAGAAAAATATTTGTTTTAGGGATCGAAACACCATAACAAAAAGAGATCAAATTCTGTTCAAAAGAAGTTTTAAACTTTTCCAGGTGTGTGATAAGTGAGTGTGTGCTTTAAATTTGTGCTATAACCATCAAACAAAGAAAGTCTTCATCTTCCTAGATTGTCTGTGCAGTTATTTTTAAATGAAATGCCCATAGAAACTTTCTTGTCAAAGTAAAATAATGCCCTGATCCATCCACTTCTCTCTTATGGAAGATGTACCACATGATTGTTCCTTTCACATTCAGAAGTTCAGGACCCTCAGTTCTAAGTTCAAGTCATGAAGAAATGTTTATATAAAGTAAATTACTTTATATAAAGTAAATTACCCAATAATAGGTGAAAGGTGCAGCACAGATTTTAAAAAAAACATGAAACCTATACAATTAGAACAGTAACATGGCAAAGGAACAGGCAATCTTAGCGTTATCACCAGGCAAGCTAATTAATGTTAGCTGTGGCTAATAGCTTTCCATCCAAGACCCAAAGCACCAATTTCTTAAAACTAAAAAGATAATGATGTTCCCATGGTTTCATAAATACAGTCTCAGGCTTACCTTCTTGAAGTCTTCAGGTAAGACCTGCAAGGTGAGTCTAAGAGACACTCACTAGGCACCTCCTGCATCATCAAAGAATCTAATGTCCAAGAGAATATGGAGAGCTAAGTAAGTCCAGAAGACTGGGTATAACTGCACAATGAACATTGTAAGGACAACAAGTATAGTCTTGCTATACACATGCTATTATGCATGTTACAGATTTTTAACAAGTTTTTATCATTGTTAGTACACATTTGCAGTATATGATGATTACACTTATCATGGGGGGTTGGTACATGTGAGTAGCGTGTCTTAGTTCTTCTTTCATTCACTCCCTATGTCCTCCATTCCACCTCCCTCCATATCTTGGCTTTCTTTTTGCAAAAGATCTATCTGTTTCCTATTGTTTATTTCATGTTTTGCCATTGAATTTGTTTATATTTTGGGTTTCACATATAGGAGAAATCAAGTGATAGTTAATCTTGTGTGTCTGATTTATTTCACTTAATATTATTGTCTAAAAGTACCTCCATTTTTTGACAAATGACTCGTTTATCTTTCTTTATGGTAAAACATTATTTCACTTTGTTCAAATACTATATTTTCTTTGTCCACTCACCTGTTGACAAACATTTAGGCAGCTTCCAATGTTTAGCTCTTATGACAGGAATTTGTAAAAACAGATATTTGTAGTATTAGATTATAACTACTCAAAATCTACCACACACATGTACATGTACATGTTCATACTGATATCAATAAATAATTTAATAAACAAATAGAGAAAAATAGACAAATCTTACAGAAGAACATCAAACAATATATGTGGATACTCTCCTCTCCATGAAGTAGTTTGACCCTTTCCTTAAGGGTAGGCTATATATAGTGATGTACCTCTGACAAATGGTTTGGGAAAGAAAAAGAAGAAAATGCTTAACGTTACCATGGAGAAACTTGGTAAACTGTTCCTTAACCAAGTAGTGATGGCTAATATCACCATTGATTGCAAACAGATATCTAGTAGCCTTGATGCGGTATGACAAGACGGTGCCATGTTTTTGAGATATTCTTCCATAAAACTATGACTCCTGTTCAAAGAGAAAAATATCAGCAAATCCTAGACAGGGATATTCTGTGGGGTGCCAACCCAGGAGTTTTCAAAACTGTGAAGGTCATGAAAAATAAGGAAATACTGAGAATATGTCACAGATTAATAACACTGGGGTGCATGACAGCTAACAATGTGGTCACAAGTGAGGGCTGGATCTTGGAATAGAAAAAGGCTATCAGTGAAGAAAAGGGTGAAATACACATAAATTCTGGACTTTATTTAATATAGTCCTGTGCCAATGTAAGATTCTTAGTTTTGAGAAATATGCTACACTCATAAAAGTTACTAACAGGAGGAAGGGGATGTTAAAGAGAACTATCTACAGACTCTCGTACTATCTTTAAAAGCTTTCTATAAATTAAGAATTACTCCAAAATGGAAATATTCATTTTTATAAATCAATGTATATATAAGGATCAAAACCAAAATATATACAAAAATAATACACCTGTCATGAAATCATACTGCCTAACATAATTGGGGATAACCCCTGTTCTGGAGCATCCACAGACACATTTCAGTATATGAGCATCTGATGGAAGACAGACATGATCACTACAGTGAGCAGCAAGACCTGGAAGCAGCTATCGCAGCTTCACAAACCTTTTCTGTGGTAGTGTCTAGTCAACACTGGTATCACTAAGGACTGGAATCGGGGAAGAGGAAGGTTTTGATTAACTTGTGTAAATTTAAAAAAAAGTTTCATGGGGCTGGGGATTTAGCTCAGTGGCAAAAAGCGCCTGCCTGGCAAGCGCAAGGTCGTGAGTTCGGTTCCCGGTACCGGAGAAAAACCAAAAAAAAAAAAAAAAAAGTTTCATGTTGAGCAATTATCTAGGGTCAAATTCCATGGGAGCAAAAACTTTTCTCCAGTCAGTTTTCAGAATAATGTTAGGTCATGTACCAGAAATTCACCCACTGAAGGGACCAGTGTCCTCTTGGGGAAACAGGTTACATATATATAAATATGTATATAATAATGTATATATATAATATATATATATATATAATGTAGTTCATTTTTTCTCTCAAGAAGTTTGTAGCCATTCACTGAGGTGAGTAGGAAAGGTGATTTTTTAATTTTAATTTTAATTTTTTAGTTTGAATTCACACATAAATGTTGGATATATTTATGAAGCAAAGAATAACAATTTAATGTGTACAATGGGTACAGATCAGATTAAGTTAGCAACTTAATCTACCTATACATTTATCATTTTGTTGTGTTTAGACCCTTTGAATTTTTCTCTTGTAGTTGTTCATGAAATGTATAATAGGTTGTTGTAAATTATCCTTTTTATATCTGTTAATTACTAGGTTGAACTCTCATTGCTAACAAGGCACTCAAAATGCCAACACATGTCTGCATATATCTCATGCATTCAGTTAAGAGAAAAACAGCGGTAAAGATTTTTTCCAATTCTGTCTCACAGTAAGTCTGTCAGGACCGAAGGCTCACTATGTAATCACATGCCAATCTCGGAACATCTACTTGGAATAAATGCTCTGCGTAACTAGAAAACAGAGTTCTTGCATTAGTTGAACAACCTATAGAGTGATGTTCATTGTGACAGGGGGAGCTATGTGGAAGCTGCTGGAACCTTTCTGCAGAGAGACCAAAAGCGGAAATAAAAAACAAAACTGAACCTGCAGAATACTTAGAGATAACAACTAGTATCACAGTCATAAGATGTAAAGGGTGATGGTCTCAACTGAATGACTCTTATGTGATTGTGATCGGTCCCTAATAAAACACTAAATATACCATGAGTACATAATATGGGAGGGGGCTAGCATACATACAATCAACTAATGGTCTTTATCAGTCACATGAAGTGTTATAGCTGGATAGGAAATTCTTACTATGACTGCTTGTGTTAAATAAATGAGTATTTTCATACACATCAGGAGGGACAATAAAAACCAGTTTGTTTTTACAAGAGAATGGCAATAGTATATATTAATGTTTTGCCACAAAGATTTGTTAATTCTTTATCATAATTTCTATCACAATTTAGTCTGCAGGAAATTTATTGACTTGATATTCCCCATAATACTGAGTTGACTCATTATAGTGATGACATCACCATCACGCTACCTAGCTGTGTGACCATAAAAGTCAAGTAGCTTACATGTCCTAGCACTTGTACTTTGGAGGGTCTAATATTAAGTACTTTTAGGATTCATGGGCTGGATGTAGCATATGTTTTTTATTGGTTCACTTAACTGATTAATGTAGGAATGTCTAATAAAGAATATGAAAAAAGGTTCAGCCCATATATCTTACCATTACGCTAATGTCATAACATTTAATGGACTTTAGTCAAACTGGCGGCTGATTATACCACACATGAAAGTATTTCTTTGACTCACTTACAGCATAAGCTACAAAGTCAACTGTTTTGAGTGGAGCAGAGAACTAAAGGTTTTGCAACACGTTTAGACTATGGCACTAGCTGCCCTGTGTATTGAACCAAAACTGAAAGTCTAACTGTGCCTGAAATATCTGAAATGGGTAAATATACTCTTTCTGTTCTGTATTAGGATCCAATTAAAAAAAGAAAAAGCAAAGTACAAACTCAAGGACATCTGCTTCTGGCCAAGGTGTAATAACAAGGGCCAGAGTTACTCTGCTGCCAGAAATCAATTAAAATGTCAGACAGAATTACGGCACTTGTTTTTAAGATGTGGGCAGCAAAAAGAAATCAGTAATCCCAGGAGAAGTAAAACAAATTATGAGAGCACCAAAACTGCCCCGTTATTGCCCTTAGACAACTTAATGACTACAGAGGAGGGAGAGGGAACAAAGGCACGAGTGCACAGCAACTTTTTCGTATGGGACTAAAGCTGAAATCTTAGGGAGATAAAACTGGTCAAACATCAAAGAAAGAACTTCAAAGGGAGAGAGTTTGGGAGATCTTCAGAATGTTACAACCAGGTCTTCAGTTACTTATTGATCAGTATAGGCAGGTTATGGATTTACTTAAGGAAACAACCAATAGAAAGGAATTAAAGATTATATAAGTGTGTGTGTGTGTGTGTGTGTGTGTGTGTGTGTGTGTGTCTTATATAGGGTCCCAATACTTCCTGTTTTGAGCTGCCAGAATAGAGGCATGGACTAGCATACAGAGGGAAATTGCCTCATTTGAACAGTGAGGCAAAGTAAACACCCAAATAAATGCGGTTCGGGTCTCATCTGACATCATAAAGCAATACTCAAAATATTCAGCCTATCTCTAAGTAATTTACTGCAATTATATTTAACAAGGCCTGTAAAGGTCAACAATATCAATACAGGTTCAAAATACACATTTCCAAACAGGAGAAAAATCACGATTTTTTTTTGCATCCAGTAACAAATCTCCAGGTGAGTAAAAAATAACACCAATTATTTGAAGAAATCAAACTTTAAAAATGGCAGGGATGATTGAATTAATTGACAACGACATGTTCCAGCCATTACAGCTGAATTCCACGTGTCCAAAAAGCTAAACAAAAGATTATCATAATATGTAGAAGTATAGATTATGTGAAGAGACCTAAACTGAATTTTTAGAGATGAAAACAATGCATGATGTGAAAAATACAGAGGATTAGGATTAACATCAGATGAAGCAATGCAGAAGACAGCTGCTAAAATGAAGAAAGTGGTAGAAACTATCCAAAATGAAACCGAAGGAGAAAAATTTTAAAAAATAATCAGATCATTGATACTTTAAGAAAGTATTTAGTAGCCTAACATGGATGAAATAGCTCAAGAAGAACAGGGAAGACAAATTAAAGAACTAATTGCCAAAAACATCATTATGAAGCATATATCTTAAAAAATTAAATCTCCAAGTACAAAATATATGAAGAAAACTATGATACTCTACAATGATTAAATTGACTGGAAAAATAAAAAAAATTACTTTAAAAACTTTTTATTACAAAAAACTGAAATATATACAAAAAAGTGGAAGAGGAGAACAGACCTCTGTGTGACCGTCACTCAGTTTTGATGATTATGGCCTCATGGATTCTCATTTCATATATATCCCTACCCACTCATCTAGCCCACCGTGTTGGAGCAAACTTCATCCTGAAAGAGGAATGCTCCTTAAGAAGAGAAAAACACATAAACAGAAGGAGAGAAAAATGATAAGACTCCCAGTGAGTAACAATAAAAGCCAAAAGATTATGAAATATCATTTGAAAATGTGCATAAAACAAATTTGTCAACCAAGAATTATATACACAGTCAAAATTACTTAAGTGACAAAAATAAAATAAGAATTTTAGGGAAAACACTCCAGTTCAGTAGTGAGTTCACCCAATAATCCTCCTCCTGGGTATATGCCCCAAGGGAATGAATTCAGTATGTTGAAGAGGGATCTACATTCTAATGTGATTGCATCAATAGTCATAATAATCAAGAAATGAAAACAATTTAAATGGCCATCAGCTCATAAATGGATAAAGAGAATGTGAAACATATGCACAGTGGAATACTTTTCAACCATAAAAATGGTAAAATACTATCATCTGCGACATGGCTAGAACTGGAGGTCATTACTTTAAGTTGTTAAGTGAAGTAGCTTGGCACAGAAAGACAGATATTCTATTATTTGGTTCATATATGGAATTTAAAAATTGATGAATAGAAATTGAGAGTAGAATAGTGGTTACTAGAGGCCCGGAAGAAAAGCAGAGAAGGAGGAAAAAGTTGATCAACAGGTCCTATGTTCTAGTTATATGGGATAAACTTTGCTGTCCTACTGCACAACAATGTACCATGACTATATTTCAAGAAAAGCCAGAAACAAGAATTTTGGATGATTTTCCCAGAAAGAGATGGTAAATATATAAAGAGATGGAGATGCCTGATTTAAACATTATATAATAAATACATGTAAAGAAACATCACATGGTACCACATAAACATGCACAAATTTTATATATCAAAAGTATGTAAATTTGTTTTAGGACGTTCAGAACCAGAAAGTATTCATCACCAGCAGTCATGCTATACAAGAAACAGTAAAGAAAATTTTCTTTTCAAAAAGGTCTACACAAAGGAATATAGAAGATTAGACTGTAATTCACTATAGAAACACAATTTTGCTAATAGTGTTGAATATACTTAAAATACACTCCCAGGCTGGAAATGGTGAAGACTGAAATTTGAGTCCATCTCACCACAACAACTCTCCCTCCTCTCTCTTTCTCATTTTGCCTGATGCCAGGGCTGCTCTACAGCCTTTGCCTGTGAGCTTTGGCCTGGATTCCAGGTACAGAGTCTCATCACAACAGGCCTGGCGCTGGGCTCCAGTACAAAGCCCTGTGATCACTTCTAAGCCCAGCCTCCAGGTAGATGTGAAGCAGAGCAGTTCCCTACAAACCAGCTGTTCAAGTGGGCATGATCTGTGTCAGTCCTGGCCAGTAGGCAGGCGTAGAACAGTTTCCCGAGCCTTGCACCTGACCCCACAGTATACTCTCTGCACTTCTTCTGGCCGCAGACAGAGCATATTTGTGATATGCTGGCCCGATTCTGACATCAGAGCAGGTGGGGATAGATGGCAACCATGGACCTAAAAGCCCCTTCCTGGCTGTTTGACTTTTCACTTTCATTGCCTATATGTCAAAATTGCCTTCAGGAAGGAAGCCAAGGTGATTGGCTCCTGCTTTGTTTTGGAAATCACATTTTGTTTATTGTTGCTTCTCAATATTTGAAAAGGTGTTTTATTTATCTCGTCCGGTTTTGTTACTTATGCACTGGATGGTTAGTCTGTTTCTGTTCCTTCATTATGGTCAGAAGCAGAAGCCTAAATAATCACTTTTAGCATAATGTACTCAGATATTATTGCAGCCACTAAATCTGTTGAGAGTAACTTGCTTAGTTTGTATTTATTTGCATCTTACACAATCGCTATAATAATTACAGTTGGTCCTCCCTTATCTACAGAATTTACATATGTGTATTCAATCAACTTCATCTTCAAAATACTTCAAAAATGCATCCATTCTGAACATGTACAGACACTTTCCTTGTCATTATCCCCTAAGCAATATAGTATAGGAAGTATTTACACAGAATTTACATTATATTATAAATTACAAGTAACTTAGAGATGTTTTAGAAGAACATGTTTAGGTTACAAAAAATGAGCAAAATATGTGTAAAAATATAAATAAAATAATTTGTTATGGTAAAAAACAGCCTTGTCATTCTTCTGCCCTCAAAACACCCTCACTTTATTGGCATTCTTATCACTTTCTGAAACAGTCTTGAAGTCCTTTTTCAAGATTGTCTTTATAACGTTTTATCAAAAATTTGGTGAATGCTCCTACTGAGTACTAGCCAATGGCAAAAACAAACTCATCCATACACAACAACACTGTGTCCTCATCCACCTTAGACTGGATCTGGCAAAATATCACTTCTCATTCTTTCCCAAAGTCAATATGACCACTAAAGGTAAACATTATGAATTGATAGAAGACATGCAGGAAGCCACAGCAACACCACCAACCATATAAAAAAGAACTTCCAGAGCTACTTCAGAAATTGCCAAGAACAATGGGATGAGTATGTTCAAAGCAAGAGGGAGCATTTTGAGGGAAATTAATGGAAAGATGTCTTTTACTGGAAAAAAAATGAAATTTAAACATTTACTGTATGTTTAAATCACATTTTTGCATAGGCAAACACTATGCCACTTTATATAATGAACTTGAGCTTCAGATGTTTGGGTTTACACAGTTTGCAGAACCAGACCCTGTGGTTACTGAAGGACAACTGCACTTTCTTAGTAATTGCACACTTGCACTTTTTTCAGATTTTGTTTTTTTATTAGCATGTGTTTGCAATACATAATGATTACATTCTGGCAGGGAGTTGGTACATGGCCATAACTCACCTCAATTTTTTTCATGCCCTGCCTCTCTTCTCCCACCTCCTCCCACCCATCTTTTGGTCCCCTTCCCTCTTGCAAAAGATCTCCACCTCCATATTTCCTATTACCTATTTCTTATTTTGCTCTTTATTTGTATTTCCAATACAAGAGAAACCATGTATATTCAAGCTTGTGTATCTATTTCAAATTTAACATCTTTACAAGGTGCATGACTGTTCCTACAAATAATTCAAGTCTACTTTTCTTCTTTCTTTCTTTCTTTATTTATTTTTGTCTTTTTGAGATAGGTTCTCACTATGCAGTTCAGGCTGGCCTTGAGCTCACTTTGTAGCCCAGTCTGGTCTAGAACTCAGAATAATCTTCCTGCCTCAGCCTCCTGAGTGCTGGGATTACAGGTGTGAGCCACCACACTTGGCCAAGTCTACTCTTCTTCATGGCAGGGTAGTTCTCCATTGTATATAAATGCCACTTTTATTCAAGTATAAATTCAACCAACAAATATGAAAGACATATTTTCTGAAAAATTTTGAAGTGATACATTTTAAAAGACAATGGAGAGATTAACCTTTTGTTAGAAAGTTGTTCAAAGGAAATAAGATTTGCCATTCTTCAAGACAAAAGACTGCATCAAAAATGATAAAATGCTCCAACAGCATACAAGGAATTTATCAAAGATGCAGTCAATGTTCTGTCTCCATCTGAGAGAAGGTTCATTTATGGCCATCTTTCTCTCTAATTGAAGAAACTACAAGGCAATTCACTGTCTAGTACCCACCAATGCATAAAAAAGAGACAGCTACTGTAAACTCAAATCAGTTGGACTCAAAATATTTTATAACACTCTCTGCCCCCTACCCTACCCTTGTGGGAGCAGAGCTAAACCCCAGGCAGTTTAAATAGCCTTGAAAACTGTGCCCTGACCACTGTCCCACTAACATGGGAACTGGGCTGGGTTCCAGGCATTATCTGGAGCCTTGACCATGCCTTGTCCCCCACCACACACACACCCTTGCAAAAGCTTGTTTCAACCTCTTCAGGAACCTCAGGAAGCCTCTCCCACCCCTCCCTCACCAACGTGCGGGCCAGGTGGAGCCCTGGACAGCTTCAAGGGCCTTGGTGGCCGCTCCCCACCACCCAGCCCCACACCATCATTGGAGCTGAGTTCAACTCCAGACACCTTCAGCAGCCTTGGAGATTGCACCTTCACCACTCCTCCACCAACGTGGGAACAGGCTAGGTCCTGGACAGCTTTGAGAGCTTTGGTGACCACAATCCAGCCATGCCCACACCCGCATGGAAGCTGGGCTGAATCCTGGGCAGCTTTGGGAACTCTGCATGGGAGCCAACCTCAGCCCCAGACATCTTCAGAATCCTTGATGACTGCACACCCACAGCTCCCCCACAGGAATGGGAGTCAATTTAATCCTGGAAAACTTTAGGAGCATTGACAACTGCACCACACCACCACATACCATCATGGGAGACATGCTGACTATGGAGGACCTTTGGGTCCTTGCCCTGCCACTCCCACATCATTGTGGGAGTGAGGCTGGGCTGCAGGGACCTCCACATCTTCAAAAATGACAAAATGAAGGAGCAAAATAAAATCTCAGACTTCCACCCCACCCAGAACAAGTCCAAGAGACATTGACACAGAAGAGTTTAGAAGTCATACACATGGAATTTATGAAATGATGACTACTGAAGTAAAGAAACAACTCTATCAGTCCATAGAAGATATCAGATCAGAAATAACCCCTCAGGTAAAAAAAAAGAAATGACAACAATAATGAAAGAACAGCTCAGCACATCTAAAGAAGACATAGATAAGAAAATAGAGGAGCATAGAAAAACTATGGAAGCATTGAATGAACAATATAGGAAAAAATTACAGTGCATGAAACAGATTAAAACAGACATCGAGTAAATTAAAAATTAGATTGAAAGCTGGCAAAACTGCTTGAAAGAAGCTGAAGATAGATTTTCAGACCTTGAAGATAGCACTGCAGATAACAATCGTGAAAGGATCTCTTACAAATAAGAAGTAACCAGGAAATAACAATTCAATAGCTGCAAGTTGAAGCAAAAAAAACCCAATATAATACTAATAGGTGTCAACAAAGAGCAAGTGTCAACACAAATGACATAAAAAGACTATTTGCAAAAGTAATAGCAAAAAATTTCCCAAGTATGGAAAAAAAATCAGACATATAGATTAGTGAAGCATAGAGAACTGCAATTAGCCATAATCAAAACAAATCTACACACAGATATTAGTGATCAAGATCTCAGAAATTCAGCAAAAGAACACAATATTAAAAGCTGTCAGAGAAAAGAAACAGATAACCTATGAACGAAAGCCCACCAAAATCATGAGAGATTTCTCAGCACAAACCATAAAGTCAAGAAGAGCTTGGAGTGAAGTATTTCAGGTCCTGAAAGAAAACAACTTCCAACCAAGACTGCAAAACTACCCTTCAAAATTAATGGAGAAATGAGCTATTTCCGCAATAAAGAACAACTGAAGAAATTCATGAATGCCAAATCAGCCCTACAAAGAGTACTAAAAGACATTCTAGCAAAAGAGAAAAATGACTACAATTTTAAGAACAACAACAGAAAGGAGCCACCAACCAGAGCAAGCAATTAAACAGAGGGAAAAAGAAGGAACCAACAGCAGGGAAATCACACGACAGAAAAAAGGTAGTACATATCTGTTATAACCATCAATGTAAATGGTCTCAATTCACCAATCATATGAAGCAGACTGGCAGGGCAGATCAAGGAACAAAATGCAGCAATATGATGTATACAAGAAACACATTTAACTCAAAAGTAAATTCATAGACTGAAAAATCAAGGGATGGAAAACAATACACCTTGTGACAGGAACCCAGAAAAAAAGCAGGGGTAGCTATTCTGTTTGCAGACAATGTGAACTTCAAACCAAGAATGATCAAAAGAGATAAAGAAGGTCACTACATCATTGTTAGGGGGAAAGTTCAAGAGGAAAAAATAAGTATATATGCACACTGGGGCTGGGGATTTAGCTCAATGGCACAGCATCTGCCTGGCAAGCACAAAGTCATCAGTTTGATTCCCGGTACTGGAAAAAAACAAAAAACAAAAAACAAAGAAAAACAAAACAAACAAATATATATATATCAAAGACAGGTGCACTCAACTATACAAGACAAATTTTAACAGACATTAAAAAATGAAATAAGCAGCAACACAATCATAATAAGAGTCTTTAACACACCATTGTCAGAAAGAGGTAGATCAAATAGTCAAAAAATCAGCAAACAAATAACAGAACTAAACTTCTGAACAAATGGAATTAGTAGAACTTTACAAAGTGTTCCATCCAACAACATCAGAATACACATTCTTCTCAACTGCACATGGGATGTTCTCTAATAGACCATATACTAGCATATAGAACATGTGTAAGTACATGAAAAGGAATTGAAATTATCCCATGCATACTATGTAATCATAGTGCAATATAATTGGAAATTAATGACAAAAAGAACCACAAATACTTCATAAACACATGGAAATTAAGTAACACCCCCTGAACAATGAATGGGTCACAGATTAAATTAAAAAGAAATTAAACAATATGTACAATCAAATGGAAATGCAGACAAAACTTACAGGAACCTGTGGGATGCAAAGATAGCAGTTGCCAGAGGGAAGTTTATACTGGTGAATTACCACATCAGGAAAACAGAACAAGCACAAGAAAACAATCTTATGCTGCACCTCAAGCCTCTAGAAAAAGTAGAGCAAGTCAAGCACAAAGAAGGGAAGAAATTATAAAGATGAAAATAGAAATTAATGCCATGGAGACTAAAAAAAAAATACAAAGAATGAATGAGAGAAAGGATTGGTTCTTTGAAAGAATAAATAAAAATTAATAAAGCCCTAGAGAACCTTATCAAAAAAGTAAAGGAAAAACTGAAATTTAGGCAATGAGAAATGAAAGTGATAAAATCACTACTATGGAAATTCAAAAGATCATCAATACTGACTTTATAAATCTTTATTCTCATAGGATGGAAAGTGCAGAGGAAATGGACAGATTCCTAGATACATACAAATTACCAAAGTTGAAATAAGAAGATATAAAAATGCTGAAAAACTCATTATCAGCCAATAAAAATGAAAATGAAAGAAAAAACTTACCAACAAAGAAAATTCCATGTCCTGATGGATTCACTACTAAATTCTAAAAGAAATTTTGAGAAGATTTAATGTCAGTGCTTCTCAAACTCTTTAAGGAAATTGAAAATGGAAGGAATTTTCGCTAACTCATTCCTGGAGGCAAGTATTATCCTAATTCCAAAACTAGAGAAAGATCCAACCAAAAAAGAGAACTGCAAGCCAATCTCCCTAATGAATACAGATGCAAAAGTTCTCAATAAGATACTAGCAAACAGAATGCAACAAATCATCAAGAGGATTATGCACCATGACCAAATGGGATTCACCCTACGAATTCAGGATTGGTTCAATAAGCACAAACTAATTACTGTAATACACCATACCAATAGAGTTAAAGACAAAAATCACATGACCATCTCCATTGATGCACAAAAAGCTTTTGACAAAATCCAAAATTCATTCAGGTTGAAAACCTACAGAATATTGAAATCAATGGCTAACAGCATCCTAAATGGGCAACAACTGAAAGTTTTCACTTTAAAATCAGAAACAGGAAAAAGATGTTCACTGTGACCAGTCATATTCAGTATAATTCTGGAAACAGCCACAGCAGTTACATGAGAGAGAGAGAAATAAAAGGAATAAGACAGGAAGGGAAGAAGTGGAATTATCATTATTTGAAGATAACATGATTCTATACATAGAAGACCCCAAAAACTCCACCAAAAGGCTGATAGGTATAATAACTAAATTCAGCAGCATAGCTGGATCCAAACATAACACTCAAAAATCAATAGAACTCCTACAAAAACAACAAACAGACTGAGAGAGAAATTAAGGTAACCACGCATTTCATAATACCATTTTAAAAAATGAAATACTTGGAATCAATCTAACAATGGAAGTAAAATATCTGTACAGTGAAAATTACAGTACCCTGAAAAAAGAGATCAAAGAGGATTTCAGAAAATGGAAAGATATTCCTTGTTTATGGATTGGAAGAACCAACACTCTGAAAATAGCCCTACTCCCAACATTGTACAGATTGAATGCAATCCCAATTAAAATACTATTAATATACCTCATGGATCTAGAGAAAATTTCCTAAAATTCATCTGGAACAAGATGAGGCTTAGAATAGCAAAAACAATTCTGAGCAACCAAGGACAAGTAGAAGACATCACTTGAAATTATACTACCAAGCTACTGTAATGAAATCAGCGTGGTATTGGCAAAAAAAAAAAGACCTGAAGATCAATGGAACAGACTAGAAGGTGCATACACAACTACAAACACACTCAGCCACCTTACCTTTAACAAATAGTCCAAACCTGTTCACTGGAAGAAAGATAGCCTCTTTAATAAGTGGTACTGGAAAAACTGGCTTTCCACATGCTGAAGACTAAAACTAGATTCATGTATATCACCATGCAGTAAACTAAAGTCAAAATGGACCAAAAATCTAAATATGAAAAGAGAAACACTAAATCTCCTGGAAGGGAAAGCAGGTAAAAATCTTGATGACATGGATGTAGGGAGAGAGCTCATAAACAAAAATCAAACATGGGAAATACTTCAAACAATCAACAACTGGGGTCTTATCTTATTGAGAAGTGTTTGCACATCAAAAGAAATCACCAACAGAATGAAATGAAATTTCATGAATTGAGAAAAAATTTTAGCCAACTGCCTTTCAGACAAAGGACTTCTATCTAGAACATGTACAGAATCAGAAAAAATCAGGCCACCATATTCAACGACCTGATCTAAAAATGGCCATGAGGTAAATACACACTACTCAGATGAAGAAATACTAATGTGAATAAATGTATGAAAAATGTTCAACATCATTGGTCATTCAAGAAATGCAAATTAAAACAACATCTCACCCCAGAATGGAGAAGCTGTGGGGGAAAAGGAACCCTTTTTCATTGCTGGTGGAAGCATAGATTGGTGAAAACACTGTGGAAATCAGTGTGGAGATTGCTCAGAAAACTAGGATTATAAGTCCCAATTAACCTAGCTATTCCTTTCTGGGTATTTTCCTGGAAACATTAAACACATCATACCACAGTGATATATGTGCATCCATGTTTATAGCAGCACAATTTGTCACAGCTAAATCTTGGAAACAACCCAAATGCCCACCCACCAACTGAGAAATGGATAAAAAATATGTGCTATTTTTATACAATGGAGTAGTACTTAGCAATAAGTAAAGATAAAGTTCTTATAGGTAAATGGATGCAACTAGAGACCATATTCATAAGTGAAATAAATCAGACTCATATGATCATATTTTCTGCCTAGTGTAAGAACTTGAAATAGTAAATAAAACCCAAAACGTACAATAGATATTATGAGAAGGAAGGAAATTGCTCTAAGGAAGGAACAACTGGGATGAGGGAAAGAAGAAAAAGAATGAAGGAAGGGAAAAATATATATGTATACAGAAGGATAGCTGGGATAACTGTACTGCTGATTTCTAATGGTTTATTGAAAGGAACAGTTAATACCTATTTTTTTTTCTTTTTGACCAATTTTGCACACTTATATATGGTAATCTGAACAATTACTTTGAAGACAGCAATATGAAATATAACAATCATTGGTGAATTCCTACCATCTTGTCTAGTGGTTGTTGTGATTTTATTTTTTATTCTTTTTTTATGGTTTGATCAATCTTGCATTGTTACATCTGGTAATCTGAATAACTTTGTTGAAGAAAGCAATATATAATATAGCAACCACTCTTAATTCCTATCATTTTGCTCTGAATCCCTGTGTCATTTTTTTTTTTTTGCTTTGCTTTGCTTTTTTCTATGTTGGTATTTTGCTTTTTTAGTTATTCTCTTTAAACTAAAAAATTGATAAATTGAATTAGGAAAATTTAGAGTAAGGCAAAAAATTAAATATAGTCCGTAGAGTCTAAATTGATAATCACTAATCAGATTTTATTATGCAAAGTAAGTTTATTTCTTCTCTTTAAGAATTTTTAGTAAAGGGAGAATGGTGCAGGATGAAGTATATTTGTGCAGAATTACATCCTCACATGTTCATTTTTCATTATTCTCATTTTCATTCACTTGCCCTGTGGGTCAGACTCTGGAATTTTAATCTAAAAAAATTGAGAAATTAATTTTCAAAGAGAAACTACACATTGAGAAGTATGTGGTTGTAGATATTATTCTGATTAGGAACATATATGATTGCTTTTATGTAGACAAGGGGAGAATGATGGGCTAGGGATTTATTCATATTTTATTTTTTCTTCTTTTAAAAATAAAAGGAGGAAAACATTAACAGACAGACAACATTTTACAAAATAGAAAAAGAGCAGTACAGACAGTACGGAGTTATAAACAAAGTCGTAGGGAATTAACAATGCTTGTTGTATTACATATTGATATCTTCAAAGTGGTTTCTCATGAAAACAGATGTAGACATGTAATGCTGATTAACCAAGGACTCATTGACAGTTTCTTTCAGCAAAGAAATACAAGACAGTAGAACAGCCATG
>NW_004955408.1:39917140-39925626 GCF_000276665.1 Chinchilla lanigera
AATTTGGAGCTCCGATATTTGGTGCAGAGATGTTTATGATTGTTATCTCATCCTCTTGCAGTTTTCCCCTGACTAGTATGTAGTGACCTTCTTTTTCTCTTTTGATTGTTGTTGAAGTTTACACTGTCTAAAAATAGAATAGCTACCCCTGGTAGTTTCTGGGTTCCTGTTGCATGAAGGATTGTTTTCCATCCTTTGATTTTTAGTCTGTGGGTTTCCTTTTCAGTGAAATGTGTTTCCTGTATACAGCATATTGTTGGATTTTGTTTTTTAATCCACTCTACCAGTCTGTTTCTTTTGACTGGAGAATTGAGGCCATTAACATTTATAATTACAACCAATATGTATTGATTCATCGTTGTCATGTTATTTACTTCTGCTGGTGTCCTACTTATTCTAACTGTTTATTTGTTTGCTCTTCTTGATGTTTCTTTCCTATTGTTGTTTTTAAAATTGCAGTCAGAATATCTTTTAGTACTCTTTGTACTGCTGGCTTGGCACTCATGAAGTTCTTCAATTGTTCTTTGTTGTGGAAATATTCTATTTCTCTGTTGAATTTGAGCTATAGTTTGGCAGGGTACACCAGTCTTGGTCAGAAGCTGTTCTGTCTCAGGGAGTGTAATATTTCATTCCAAGCTCTTCTCGATTGGATGGTTTGTGCTGAGAAGTCTGCTGTGATTCTGATGGGCTTCCCTGTGTCGGTAATCTGTTTCTTTTCTCTAGCAGCTTTTAATATTTTGTTCTTTTGCTGGAGATCTGGGAACTTGAGTATTCTATGTCTGGGTGTAGTTTTATTTTTGTTGTGGTTGTTTGGAGTTCTAAATGCCTAATTTTCCTGTATATCAGGTTCTGTTACCATGCTTGGGAAATTTTCTGCTATTATTTCTGCAAATATTCTTTTTTTATGTCAGGTGTGTTGCCTCCTGCTGTTTCATTGACTCGTATAATTCGAACATTATTCCTCTTTGCCTCATCTTGCAGCTGAATTGACTTTTCCTGGATCCTTGCTGATTTTACAAGATCCATTCTTTCATGGTCACTAGCTGCCATGCTGTCTTCAAGGTCTGAGATTCTATCTTCAGCTTCATTCAAGCGGTTTTGGTAGCTTTCAGTGGCAGCTTTGTTTTCCTGGAAGTCCTTTAGAATCTGGTTCATGTGTTCTAAGTCCTTTCTATATTTTTCATTGAACGCTTCTGACTCTTGCCTTTGTTCTTCTATTTTCTTATAGATTTCTTCTTCAGACTTTTTGAGCATTTCCTTCATTATTCTTGTCATCTCACTTTTTGCCTGAGAAATTATTTCTGATCTCATCTCTTCTATGGCCTTATGGAGTTGTTTCTTTACCTCCATTGTAATCATTTCAGCTATTTCAGGCATGTGTTTACCAAGTTCTTCTATGTCGATGTCTCCTGGACTTGTTCTGATTGGGGTGGAGTTCTGAGATTGTGTTTTAGTCTTTCATTTTGTCATGTTTGTTATCAGTTGCAGAAAGCTCAGTTTCCCTCTTCAGTAGCTGCTCAGCCAAGACCACTAATGTCCCTAGTTTTCCTGTTGTTCAGGTTTGCCACTGGGTGACCTCTGAGTAGCACTACTTAGTCTTGGGATTTCCGGCAGTTTTTGATTTGTATCTAGTTATCCCCATTCTCAGACATGGGCCCTTGTGTCAGTTGATGGCCAACCGTCTGATCCTGGGTCCTTGCAGTTCAGTGCACATGCATGACCTGACTCAGTTTGCACTGGTGTGACAATCCCGGTCCAGTGGACCTATGTCTCCAGGCAGTTTAGGGTACAGGCAAAACCCTGACAAAAACTGCAGGGTCTACAGTTTGTGAACCACCTGAGTCTATGTCTCCAGTCATTTCAGGACTCATACAGGGACCAGATGCAGCCCCGATGGGTATCAGTCACAGAGTTCCCAAGCCTTCGACTCGCTAGAGGGTCTGGGCAAAGGCAAAGCACAGAGTCAAATCCATGGGCCCTGCAGCTCCCGGAGTACTCGCTGTCTTGGGGCAGGGCACACGGGGTTCAATGAGTCTGCTCGCCCAGCCCCCAGCCAGAGAATTCCCCGGGGCCTCTGAGTCCTGAGTTACTCTCTGCTGCGGCAGCAACTCAGTCTATAATGTCCACGGGGTCCTTGTTCGGTGCTCTGCCCTCAGGGATTAGAGGGAAAACACCTGGCTCTCTCCATGCACTTCAGCTGGGAACCGTGGTGGTGTGGGTCGAGCACAGATTCGAACCCAAGGGCCCTGCAGCTCCTGGAGTACTCACTCTCTCGGCGCAGGCCGCGAGGGGCCCAGAGAGTCTGCTTAACCGGCTCAGGGTGGGCTAGGGATTTAGCTCAGTGGCACTGTGCCTGCCCAGCAAGCACAAGGTCGTGAGGTCAATTCCTGGTACCAGAAGAACAACAACAAAAAAAAAAAAATCAAAAATTAAAAAAGGGGAAGAATGAAACTTGATCATAATTCTGGTAAAGCAAAATGATACAAATGATACCTCCTTGCTCACTAGTATAGCCGATATATTATCTATGTAGGTTGAGCTAAGGAAGTACTATGCCAATATATAGTGCCCTAGATTTTAAAAATTAATTTACATTAAACTAAATATGCTTTTAAAAAATTAAGTTTACAAAAGTAAAGAGGAAGTAGGGAAAGTGAAAGGAAAAGGAAGGAAAGAAAAAGGAAATGCTTTTCTGAAAGAAACCCAATTTGTAAGAATCACTACGTATCAACATTTCCCAGGACTAGGGGATGGAGATTTAGCTCAGCGGCAAAGCTCCTGCCTGGCAAATGCAAGGTCATGAGTTCGGTTCCTGGTACCGGAGACAAACAAACAAACAAAACACATTTCCTGGGACTACTGACTGTACTGAAAAATGGTATATCAAAGAAAGTGCCTCCAAGTTCATAGAACTTATATTTTATTAGCAGAAATTTTAATGCCAATTACTATATTATTAAAAAGTTATTTTTTATAAGTTGTATTCAGAAGCACCCAATTAAATTAGAACATTCCAAAATTTTAAATTATATATTAACATCTGAAATAGAGAAAAATATTAAAAGATTAAATGATTTTATAACTAATGAATTAATTTATTACTATTCTGTTATCCTTTTATTGAACAGAATTGAACTTTTAAAAATGTCAAATAAAATTCAAATAGATATCTTCTGTCATTTTAAATGAAACCTGTACATTTGAAAAAGTGATAAGTTCAAATTTCAGATTACTATCTGTGTAACTTTTGGTTGAGGCAAGATTAAAAATTGAAGATTTGAAATATTATTTCTAAACTTGTTTCAGAGTTGAGTTTTATGAGCACAATCAAAATCTGATTCCGAGTTCAAGATTAAACTTTCTAGATTGGTAAATAAATTCTATCTTGTTCAATATTGATGATATTGGTGATACATTTTAGAAATACAGATATCACAGCTTTTTTAAATTATTATTCACTTATTTGTCTTTCTAATGATTTTAGTCTTCAGTGTTTGTATTCAGTTGATATTTTGAAATAAACAAAGCAATACTTATACTCAATAATTTAAATAATAATTAAAGGTCATATCAAGTTTTTTGCAGTAATTATTGAAAATGCTACAAAAACACTGCATTCAAAAAGCTATTTTTGCATTTTATGGTGCTGAAAAATAGCATTAATGACATGTTGAAGAAAAACAATTTGGAAGACTGGTATTCATATAATTTTTGTAACTCTCCTGCATCTTCATATGAAACATGTATACTTCTGAATGTCATATATATTTATATGTATATAATCTCCACAATGAAGAATTGTTCATAGTGATATTAGATTAGTCTTGTATCAGGTTAATTTCTTTAACATTTATCTCCAGTTGCTGCCTATGTATTATGACAAATATAAAACTCTGTAGAAATATTTAGATAAATAAAATTTAACAAAGATCTGACTAAAACCCAAACCATTTTGACCAACATATTTATTTCATAATGACTTGGAATCTGGCTCCATTCAGTCAGCACATAGCTCTTGAAAGTTTTGCATTAACTTTATGTGATACACAGCCCTTAACATTTGTAAATCCAGCCTAAATTCCTTACTCTGATGGAGTTGTGATAACAACAGCTGAAACATATTTTCCTGCAAAGTTAAATCAGTGTGAGTGGTTCCCTCTGGGATTTTAAGCAGATTAACTGACAAAACTTCAGCACAGAATGGAGAGAAGATCTCATTTATTTTACCATGTATTACCAATGCATTCTCCTTTTTAATAAAATGTTCATCAGCCAGCACAACTTTCTTTGGCACTTTGAAGAATAGGTCTATTATCAACAACATGTAAATTCTTTCTCTTCCCAATGAATGCTTTGAAAAACTTAGTCATTACACTAATGGAAAACACCTTCCAATAATTAGAGAAAAATAACATGTGCAATGACAAATTGCTTAACGTAAACCTAAAGTGTTTGTACAATATTTCTTAGACCTGGTAAATATTAGGAAGTTTGGATATGCAAATGCAAAGTACATTTTCTGATTTTAGGTAATAGTTTATGTCTTGAAGCACAAAATTTTAGATGAAGTAATGGCATTGTATAAATGAAAAGTACAGATTTGCCAGAGAAGCAGTGAAGTGGATATACTTTTAAAATAACTGTTTTGAAAGTAGGAATGTGTTATTTACTCTAAATTAATTCTCAGCTCTGTGTATTTTGAAGATGTTCCAAATTTATGAAAATATGTAAAATATGTACTTTGCTTATCTACTCGTAGATCCTACAAATTGAATTACTTTGAAACTATTGATTTTCAGTGTCTTTAGAACCACAAGCAAAAAACATAGAATTTTTAATTAAGTACTAATCAATTAAAAACGTTAAATGTTTTTAAAAGGCATTTTATCTAAGAAATTCCTATCAGGGACCCCTGAGGAGAGCCCCAGTCTCCTGCCAGGTGTTATGGCATACAGACAGAAAGAAAGAAAGAGCAAGAGACAAAATGTCAGCACAGCTGAGCTCTGGGGTTACCAGTTGTTCCTGCGGAACAAAAGGCCACAAGGCAGCCAGAACCTTGACATTTATTGACTGAGGAGGGGATTACTGACGACTCAGAGTGGAGGTGATCTTATGCTAAGAAGGATCTTGTTCTGGAGTCACTTATAATCTTAATGGTCTTTGTTTTAGTCTTATTGGGTGGGAGAGGATGACCCACCCCTAAAGAGATAATGGGAAATCACAAAAGGGTGATGCTGATCATCTCAAACCTCTGATTATCCCTTAGGAAAGTATGGAAAATTAGCCATTGGGAATTTGTGGTCCCCAACAAATATTGATGTTAACTTGTTACCAAGACTTTCTTATTATCTCAAATGGATTTCTTTCCTAAGCAATTCTTCTTTCATTGCCTCTTAAAAAGAATTTAGTGGATAGAAGTAAAATGGTATAGATATACTTCTTAAAATTATTTCTAAAATTTATGAGGGGCTTTGTCCTTACCATTTTACTGAAGAATTACAGGTATAGTAAATAACAGTTATCTGGAAACAGTACCTTGTCACTGCTACTACTGTAACTTCCACAAATGTATTCATTACTGCATTGAAAGATGGTATTAGGCCATACCAGAATTTCCAGTATATAGAATTTTTGTACTGATGAAAATGCTAGATAATTTAATTTTTAATGTACAACATTAAGAGCCACACTTAGCCTATCCTGTATATCAGGAAACTTAACTTATCCTGTCTATCAGTATTTGAATATCAATCATAGGTAAGGTGCTATGTAACCAGCTAGGAATGGATTCTGACCATAAAACCAATTAAGAAAGTTAAACAAGTACACAGTGTAAAAGAAGAAATATGGTGATGAGAGACAAGGGTTCATGCTTTTAAAATTTATAGATATGAAGATAGTTTCAAGCTAAGAAGCCAGCAAAATGCAGCCACTAAACAAACAGTAGGAGTCAGTTGTTTATTGGTTTTCTTAATAGAAAGAATCTGAACATTAAGTTTAAAGATATACAAGGTGAAAAACTTTTAAAAATTCACATAGACCTCATAAAGACATTTTCAAGTTATTAAAAAGTGCTAATAGCCTTTAAATGTATATTTTTACTACACTCTGTAAGTACTAAAAGTATGTCTTTCCATTTATGTATCTCTTACAAAACTGCACCTTACTTACAGTTGTTGCTCAATAAATTACTGCTAATTTGATGAAGTTCCTAATGTAAATCTATTTCATGGAATAATTATATAACAGTAACTTATATACACTATACCAAGAAATGCTAAGCTTCCATTGTAGAATTTATTTACTTATGTTATCAACTTGTATGTTAGGGAAAATAAATTCATTGTCAAATAATTTATGATACTATATTCCTAGATTACCATCAACATATAAAAATTCTACAGGTTTAGTAAGAACTGGATTGCAATAACTCGGGCATTGTACATTTTACATTTCACAAGGTTTTATAGTGAAGCTGTCAAATTTTGTTCCATTTGGGTAAATAGACAACTAATTTCATTTGAAAACACAGACTTCCATATCTATGTGCACCTTCTGTCACAAATAAAGAAAGATTGTAGATATAAGAAGAAAAAGAATGTTAGGCTTTTTTTAACATAAAAAGCAATAGTAATCAGTTTGAGTGCTTTAGGAGAGATTATAACAAACGTATCCTCAATTATATTTATTATATCTATGGAACATGAAGTACACCAAATTTGCCCTTAGAATAGTTTATTTAAATTTTTCAGAGGGAATGAATAAACCTTTTGTTGTGGATACTATTTTTATTTTGAAATGTTTGGAATTCTGCACTTACTAAAATTTTAATGGTATACCTAACTGGGCATGGTGTCTCATGGCAGATTGCTGTGAGTTTGAGGCCAGCCTGAGCTACAAAGTGAGTTCAGTGCCAGCTTTCACTGAATAGTGAAACCCTCTCTCAAAATAAAAGACAAAAAAAGAACAAAGAATGGAATACAAAATATTAACTTTGATAAGAGAACTACAATATTTTACTAAAAATAAACTTTTGTATGATGTAGTCTATTTAAGTAGATTTTAAATATGATTTTTCATTTTTAGTATTTAAATTACTGCTTTATTTTTCCCCTAAGCTTTAGAAATTTGACAAATGTCAATGTTTTGAAAGAATAATTTTTAATATATCTTTATCTGAGAATCAAATAAATTGACTTATTTTTTCCTGCAGAATTGAAGAGTAAGTACCATTACTGGTTCTCCTATTGGAAAAAACAAAGTTTAAATATCAGATAAAGTATTATTTAAATATACACAGATAAATGTATAAATTTAACAATGGCAAAAGTAGAAGATGAAAACAAACCAAAAATCAAACAAACAACAACATCAAAAACAGATGAAGACTGTCTAGGCATGGGAAAGAGCTCTAAAGGCAGATACCCCAGAAGGTCATGTGCCATGCATGGATGGCTTTGAAATATGTTTAGCAATGGCCTTACCATGTGCAGAGAGCACAGAAAAATGTAGACCATCTGAGATTGGATGTCTAATTCAAGAAGCCCTGTATACTAGGATCCTAGAATTGTGTGTCCCAGTATAGTAGCCACTAACTGCATAAGGACACTGAATACTAAAAGTCTATTCCCTGATACCAAGGAACTTTACCAAATACTTTAACATTTCTTCATTGTAATTATTTTTTATTTAACAACTAATATGCAAATGAGTTACTCGAAATTTTGAGCTATGCTTGTAACAACTTGAATGTTCAAATCTACTTTTTTAACTGTAAATTTTTTAAAACATAAGCATATGTGAACTTTTGTCTATGTAAATTTAGTCTAAACTGATGTGCTCTCAGTATGAAGATCCATATTTCAGAGATTTAATATATGAAAAGAATATACAGTAAGTCCCAAGCTTACGAACATTCAAGTTGCAAACTTTTACAGTATGAACTCATCTCGCAGTATGAACTGATTTCGAACACTGGTAGATATGACAAAA
This sequence comes from Chinchilla lanigera, assembly GCF_000276665.1. NCBI lineage: Eukaryota > Metazoa > Chordata > Mammalia > Rodentia > Chinchillidae > Chinchilla > Chinchilla lanigera. The sequence goes on from NW_004955408.1 coordinate 39,925,133, forward strand.
TTGAGGAAATAGCTCCTGTGTCTGCGGAACACCGTCCCTGTTGCGCTATTGTACACTCGTTCTGCAGTGCAGTGGTGCACACAGTGCAGTCGTCGGTCAAAGCCCAGGGTGTTCTGAAGCAAGAGGAAAAGGTTTGCATTTTATATTTGTGTCAAAAGTGTGTAAGACTCACTGTGTCAGACTAATGAACAAATCTGATTTATGGACATTCTCCCAGAATGGAACTCATTCATAAGTTGGGGATTTAACTATAAAATCCTCATTACAATTTCTTATTGATTACTTAGTAAAATGTTAATTTAAAATATATGACCAAAATAAATTTTATCTCTTTTTACTCTTTAGTATCAATGTGTGGATAGACTAAAAATATGCTTACACAAAACTACTAGCAGGAATTTTATTGGTCTTGAATTTTTTTTTTCTTTTTTTTTTTTTTTTTTTTTTGGTTTTTTTCCGGTACCAGGAACCGAACTCACGACCTTGCGCTTGCC
>NW_004955408.1:39925726-39931186 GCF_000276665.1 Chinchilla lanigera
CCAGGCAGGCGCTTTGCCGCTGAGCTAAATCCCCAGCCCCTGGTCTTGAATTTTTGAGAAGAGAACAAGAGAAAAGAAACAAATAAGCACCTCTCACATGAAGATTTTGTGACCGCAATTCACACTAGTTTAGTAGTCGGAAAAGCAGGAAGCCATCTTTCTTATGTGAAACGGTTTCTACTTGACAGTGCATTCAAGGAGCTGCCAGAAATACACTTAAATTCTTTTGATAGAAACATAAATGTCATGAAGTTCCGAGGACTATTAGCTTAAATCAAAACTAGCCAAACACAAAAACAGTGCCATGAATAAGAGCAAGAGAAAAAGCAAGCAGGAAATCAGACATATAAATATTTTTGAATCAGAAATGTCAGACAGAATATTTTATCATATTTATCAAACAAAGAATTACAGGTGGTCTTCTGTTCAATAAATACTGTTTTGTGCTCTGAAAATAAAGCAGTGAATAAAACAAAGAAAATACTTTGGTATCAAGGAGCATGTATGAAGAGAATTTTTTGAAAAAATTAACAAATTTATTTCGAAGATCTAATTTGCTTTACTAGAATGTAATGGTCAGGCAGCATCTCTTCTATGGATTTAGAAAACGTGTTCAAATGCACTGAGCAAAGGCTTTCTGCAGGCAGGAAAAGGCTAAATAAGGAGAAACAACAGAAAGCAAGTTGCTTGCTTTAAAGCTGACTTTTTATGTAGTTAAAGCCCGGGGGGACTGTCTCATGCAGGTTCAGATACATTGGGCTCTTTTAGTTGAATGCTGGGAATCTTCTGTTTTGCTTTTGTTTGTTTGACTTTCTTTTCACTTTGTTATAAGATGATCGTCCTAAGAAACTTCCTGTTTTTTAAAATTTCGGTTTTATTACTTGGCACTAAACACAAGTGACTCCATTTCGGTCAGGTCTATTAGGTCTTTCACAACCTCAGTCCTAAACAACTGCTCCCATAAAACTTATGTAATGACAGATAGATCTAAAATTGTTCAAAGTTTATCTTAAAATATGAATTATAATATATTCCAACATAGACAATAATAATATAAAATTAATATTAAATAATAAAAACCAAACAGCCAACAAATGTAAGAAATGACAAATTATAAAAATAATCATACAACTCTTGTAGAAACCAAACTCAAAAGTTTTAACATTGATGTCTGAGTTAAAACTTTCACTACACGTTATATACACAAATATATATAATAATGTAAATATGTCATTGCTATGTGCATATAATGCAGAGAGGCAAAGAAATTAAAATATAGAAAAGAATTTAAGAGACATGAGAAAGTTCACATAATTTCAGAATGAGGGAAATAATAGAATCAAAAATAATAATTTTCAAAAATAAGATTTATGAGATTTTTAAAAATTTTATAAAATACCATGCTGATCTAGGAAAAGCAAAATTTTATTAGGTACTGTTCTGATTCAAGGAAAAGATTATGCAGATCACAATGAAAATGAAAGGAATCCACATAGTTTAGAGTAATAAGAAAAATATGGTATAATATAGTAAGAAAAATTAAGCACCAAAAACGAAAGAAGAGTGAGGAAAAATTTGAAAGGAAAAATTCTCTACATAGAAACAAGAAACAAACTGAGTGATAGTTTCTCAACAGCAAGACAATACTAGGATAACAAACAAATGGACTCTTTTATGCCTAAAGAAAGCATATGTCAACCTGCCAAAAGTTGCTTGTCCCAAAAAAGTAACTTTGAAGAATTAGAGTACAAACACATTTTTCCAAAACAGAAACTACAGTGTGTGACAAATAAAACTGAGAAATTAAACATTTTCAGGAAAAAGGAAAGTAACCCAAAATGGTAATCCAAAGCCCATGAAGCAATACTAAACTGAAAACAAGATAAATACAAAAGTTAATCTGAATGTTGACTGAATAAAATATAAATAATATTCTTTCATGGATTAAAAATGGAATAGAAATAAAATTTGTCACATGAAAGATGAAAAGAATGTCATGACCATTAACTATTTAATAACTGCAAGTTTTTCAAAAGGAGCATACATTCATTGATAAACTTTATATTTTCAAATAATAAATATGAATATTAAAGTGTCTAGGATAATTATAGATTAAAGATACATTGAATATATAGCTTCTCTAAGAACAAGGTTTAAAAACAAATGAATAAGGTTTTAAATCAACTGAAATGAATAAAACTGAAATGAATAAAGTTTTAAACACAAGCTTAAAAACTGAAAACTCACACACCAAAAGCACAAAGAGAAAAATAAGAAGTCAAGGAAGCAAATAGAAAGTATGATGAAAGATGAGAAGAACATATCCAAAACAAGTTAATCATAATAATAAATGCTTCACTTAAAAGCAAACTTCTCAGATGAAGGGAAAATACTGTTGCCATCCATTTAAAACATAATGGTAAAGAAGAATATACAAAATATAGGTTGGATGTATCCATATTCACTCCAAAATATGAAGCAACCTGATAAAAATTTTGTAAAAGAATGTGAAAATTTACCTAGATGTGTTTTCTTTCATTTATCTTGATCAAGTAGAATAATAAAACTTTCTAAGTTAAAACAGTTTGTAAGTTAGAGACAAAACACAATTTCCAAATTTGAACTAATAGGACATGACAAATGGAAGAGACATTCTTTTCAAGAACATGTAGAATGTTATAATAATTAACCACTACATGAAGCAAGTATCAATAAATTGGAAAGATTTATATATTATGACAGACTTAGTTTATTAATAAAAATTCAAATAGAATGCTCCACTAAAATATATGTAATGTAGAAATATAATGAAAAGTAGAAAATACTGTAGGTGCTACTATAAAAATATATAAAAATCCAGATATCATGAATATTTTAAAAAGCTTAAAGCAATTCTTATGGGAAAAAGGAACAATTAAAAGTTATACATTAGACACTCAAGTCAAGAGATTAAAAATTGAACAACTCAAAAAAGTATTTCAAATAAAATAAGAAATAAAAAGATAAACAAAAGAAGAAAATTTGGCAGAAGGCAATGTGTGCATAAAGTATAGTGTATGTACATGAAGAGATACAAAAATGAACACTTGGTTCTTTGAAACGCATTATAAATTTTACTAAATTCTGCCTGAAGTGACTGTAACAAGAAGAGACAAGGTGCTACACAAATGGGTGACTTCAGGATCACAGAGAAAGCTGGGTTGCTGTTGTCTGCCGTAGTTAGCATCCTTTACAGCTAGGTATTTATTTTTTCTATACAAAATTATTTTCCTGCTATCTTCTCCTTAGGTTATTTTTTGGACTTGGAGGGGGAGGACAGAGAAAAAGAGGCTTCATATAGATTCACACCATCAAGAACCATTTCACTCAGCAGAACATGTCAGGGAGTGAACAAAGACCTTTGCCTCATCTGCAAAGCTTTCAGGTCATCTCTGAGGAGTCAAGCCTCATTTCCAAGACATGAAATGTAAACGGGACTTGGCTTTGTCTAACCACTCTTCTTGGTGTTCTTCTCAGATCTGATTTTTACTAAGAGATAGACTAATCAAATCTGATAGTAAAGGCTCAAATAACAACATTAGAAATGAAAAAGGAAAATCATAAATTTTTGAGTGAAGCACATATTAAACAGACAAGGTATCAAAACTATCTTATAGACGTAAACAGAAAAAGTTAGATGAAATGAGTGAGTTCTAAAAAACTTTAATTTTCCAAATTGTACTAAAAATATATAGAAACCATTCAAATACTATTAACATTAAGATAAATGAACTAATAATTTAATGCTTTCCCAGAAAATTTTATTGGAAAACACAACTGAAAATCAAATAACTGGAGTTTTAGACAGCAGGATGACTATATTAAGCAGGAAAGCAGTCTCTTGTTCATTAGAAGGATCTAGTATAATCTGATAACAAAGCCTAAAATAGAAGATATGAAAAGAAAATTATAGGAAAACATCACTCATAAACACAAATGCAGAAATTCCAAAAATGTAATGAAACTAACTTAATAATAAATGAAAAAGATACTATATTGTGACCTAATTGTGATTTTCCTAAAGATGCAAAATTAACTTACTCATCAACAAATAATTGAATTTGCAGCTTTAAAAACTAAAGGAAAAAGAATTATTTCTACAGATGCAAAAATTTAACACACTATAAAAAGAAGGAATCTTTATTAGATGAACAATATCTATTAAACACTAACAGTCAGCCATACATGTTGTAAAGTTGAAATTGTTTCTTTTACCATCAAAAATAATATGTGTACTATTATTTTAATTTTACCATTACTCTTCTGTTCTTAATGATGCATTAACACCAAACATTTGATAGCCATTATTATTAAAATAGTAAGAAATAAATTATACTATTCATCTATGGTAATATATTTCTGTGTAGAAACCAAAAAAACTATGTATAAATTCCTAGAGTAACTAACTATAACAGCTTTATTCGTATTAAAATTAAAGAGACCTTTAACACATTAATGATAATCACAGAATATAATTAAAAATTAATATTATTGTGAGAATCAGCATTCAATATTTCATTAGCCCCTCATGGATTTGAGGTGACCCAAACAATGAAATTAACTTAATTACAGAAATTAAATTAAAATTTCTTAAGCAAGTGTTATATAGCAAAATAGTTACATATCCTAGGGCATAGGAAAAAGTGGGAGATATCCAGTATATATGTCCCCTCTCTCAAGAAAATAATACTTCTTCTAAAACTTCTACATACATCTCATTAGCATAAAGCCTGTCACAGGCTCACCTCTGTCTGCTGTAAAGCATACTTAAACAGTAACATATAATTTACATTGTATAGGATATTTACCACTGAAGGTATGATATTTTCCCATTTCTTCAGTGAGAAAATTTCACTTAGTTACTTGTGAACATAAGTGCATAGTTGTTTTAGTTTTATATTTTTTACTTTAGGAACCTTTTACACATTGTTCCAGTTTGAAGCTGGAACTAAGTGAACCCCAAGGACAATTGTAGTTCAAATTCTTCTGTCTAGGTAGATGAAACTACTTACATAATACAGCCTCAGAGAAGTTTATTAAATATTTTCTCGGTCCCATTTTTCCCTTTCAGGGCTTCCTCAATACTCAGTACTCCATTACTAACACCTGTGTTAAATACATATGTACTAGTCAAGACATAAACGTCCTATACACCAAGAGCTCAAATAAAAGTGGTGTAAATAATTTACTTGTAAAAACAAAGATTTTTTTGAGTTATGCAACCTTAAAGTTCCAAGAGGACATTAGCTTCAAATAATGTGGAAGAATCTGTATATCTACTAGTTCTGTTCTTCTCTGTTAACATCATCCTCAACAGCCTCTTTACTGCAGATGGTAAGATGGTTGCTACCATCTGTAAGTCTGCATCTCTAACCACCCTACACAAAATAAAATATATGATATCCAGTAGTTGCAACACAA
>NW_004955408.1:39932201-39956356 GCF_000276665.1 Chinchilla lanigera
CTAACCACCCTACACAAAATAAAATATATGATATCCAGTAGTTGCAACACAATGTTCAGAAATAGATTGATTTAGGAGACATGCCTTCAGGGTTTTTTTTATTTTAAAGAGAAAAGAACAAAAAATAAAATAACAAAAACAAAGACATAAACAAAACAAAACAATACAGAATTTCAAAACAAGATGATAGGAAATCAACAACACTTTTTGTTATTACTTATTGTTATCTTCAAAATAGTTGCTCAGATTACCAGATATAGATATGCAAGATTGATCAAACAGTTAAGCATTAACCGTTCCTTTCAATAAACCAATAGAAATTAGTAGAACAATTATCTTACCTATCTTGTGTGTGTGTGTATATATATATATAAATATTTCCCTTCCTTATTTCTTTCTATTCTTTTTTTCCCCATCCCAGTTGTTCTTTCCTATCAAGCAGTTTCTTGCCTTTTCACAATATATATTGTACCTTTCACTTTTATTTACTGTCTCACTTTCTTATGCTAGGGAGACAATACGGTGTTTACAAATGTGGGCCTGATTTATTTCACTTGTGTGTATGGTCTCTAGATGCATCCATTTACCTATAAAAGCCTCAAGCTTATCTTTCTTTATAGCTGAGTAATATTCCATTATTTAAAAATACAACATTTTTCTTATCCACTTCTCAGTTGATGGGTATTTGGGTGGTTTCCAAAATTTTACTGTGACAAATTTTGCTGCTATGAATATTGGTGCACGTATATCGCTGTGGTATGATGTTTTCAATTCTTCTGCAAAAATATCCAGAAGGTGAATGGCTGGGTTAAATGGGACCTCTAATCCCAATTTTTTTTAGGGATCTCCAGACTGATTTCCAAAGGGGTTGCACCAGTATACATTGCCACCAACATAGAAGAAGGGTTCCTTTACCTGCAAAGCCCCTCCAGCATTGGTTGTTGCTTAATTTCTTGATGAAGGGGCTGGGGATTTAGCTCAGTGGCGCAGTGTCTACCTGGCAAGCACAAGGTCGTGAGTTTAATTCCCGGTACTGGAAAAAAAACCAAAACCAAAAAAAAAAAAAATTCTTGATGATAACCATTCTTTCTGGGATGAGATGAAATCTCAATGTTGTTTTAATTTGCAGCTCTCTGATGACCAATGATGTTGAATATTCTTTCATGTATTTATTTGCTATTTACATTTCTTCATCTGGGAAGTGTGTATGCCCATTTTTGGATTGGGTCTTTAAATTTTGGGGGGTCTGAGGGTTTTTTCAACTCTTTATATGCTCTAGATATAAGTCCTTTGTTGAGGGACAGTTACCTAAGATATTGCGCTATACTGTGAGTTGTCTTTTTACCCTTTTGCTGATTTCTTCTGAAGTACAAAAGCTTTTTAATAGGATGAGATCAAGTTGTTGATTCTTTGAAATGTTTCCCGTGCAGTTTGGGTTTTGTTCATGAAAACTGTGCCTACCCGTATGTCTTCAAGATTTTGACCTACTTTCTTTTCCAGTAGATTTAGTGTTTCTGCTTTAATATTTAAATCTTAGATCCATTTTGATTTTAGTTTAGTGCATGGTGATAGACATGGATTTAGGTTTAGTCTTGAGCATGTAGAGTGTCAATCTTTACAGTACCATTTATTACAGAAGGCAACTTGCTTCCAGTGAACATGTTTGGGTCCTTGTCAAACATAAGGTGACTGAGTGCGTTTGTAGATTTATCTGCATATTCTAATCTATTCCACTGCCCTTCAGGTCTATTGTTTTTGCCTGTACCTTGCTGATTTTACCATAGTAGCTTCATAGTATAATTTCAAGTCAGGGATTGTGATGCCTCCTGACTTTGTTGCCCAGGATTGCCTTTGCAATTCTAGGTCTGTTCTGGTTCCAGATGAAGTTTAGGAGTATTTTCTCTACTTCTGTGAGGTATGCTAATGTTATCTTGATTGGGATTGCATTAAATCAGTATAACAATTTTAGAAGTATGACCATTTTCACTATGTTGGTTCTTCCTATCCATGAGCAAGGGATATCTTTCTATTTTTTTTTTTTTTTTTTTTTTTTGGTTTTGGTTTTGGTTTTTCTCCGGTACTGGGAACCGAACTCACGACCTTGTGCTTGCCAGGCGGGCGCTTTGCCGCTGAGCTAAATCCCCAGCCCCCCTTTCTATTTTTTGATACCTTTGTAAATCTCCTTTTTCAGAGTACTGTAATTTTCAATATATAATTCTTTTACTTCCTTTCTTCAATTGATTTCTAAGTATTACATTTTTGGTGGTGTTATTGTGAAAGGTGTAATTTCCCTAATTTCTCTCTGAATATGTTTGCTTGTGTACAAGAATGCTATTGATTTTCAAGCATTGACTTTGTATCTAACCATGCAACTGAACTTGATTGCTAACTCTAAGAGTCTTTTGGTGAAGTTTTGGGGTCTTCTTTGTAGAGTATCATGTCATCTGCAAATAATAATAACAAGTTCTTCCTTCCTTATCCTTATTCCTTTTATTTCTCTCTCATGTCCAACTTTTCTAGCTAATGTTTCCAGAACTATGTTGAACAGCAGTGGTGACAGTGGACAACTCTTGTCCACTGTCCACTCTAAAATCATGTCTTGTTCATGATTTTAGAGTGAAAGCTTTCAGTTTTTGTCTATTTCTTATGATGTTGGCCATTGGTTTGTCATAGACGGCTTTTATCAGGTAGAGATGAAGATCGTCTATTGCAATTTTCTGTAGGGTTTTTATCATGAATGAGTGCTAGACTTTATAAAAAGCTTTTTCTGTATCTATTGAGATGATCATGTGATTTTCTTCTCTGGCTCTGGTGATATAGTGTACTACAGTAATTTATTGGTGTTTGTTGAAACATCCCTGCATTTCTGGGATAAATCCCACCTGGTCATGGTTTATAATCTTCTTGGTGATTTGTTGAATTCTGTTTACTAGTATCTTACTGAGGATTTTTGCATCTATATTCATTAGGGAGATTGGCAGATAGTTCTTTTTTCTGGTTGGGTCTTTCTCTGGTTTTGGTATCAGGGTAATCCTGCCTCCAGGAAAGAGTTAGGGAGTATTGCTTTCCTTTGACATTCATTAAAGAGCTTGAAGAGTATTGATGTTAGATCTTCTCTAAATTTCTTGTAGAAATCAGCACTGAGTCCATCAGGACCTTGGCTTTTATTTGTTGGTAAGTTTTAAATTACATTTTCAGTCTCATTAATTGATATTGAGTTATTCAGAATTTTCATATCTTCTTGAATCAGCTTTGGTAATTCATATGTATTTAGGAATCTGTCCATTTCTTCTGTGTTTTCCATCCTAAGAGAGTAAAGATTTTTTTGTCTTTTTTTTTTTTTTGAGAGTGTCTCACTATGCAGTCAGGCTGGCCTTCAGCTCACTTTGTAGCCCAAGCTGGTACTGAACTCATAAAGATCCTCCTGCCTCAGCCTCCCAAGTGCTGAGATTGCAGGTATATACCATCACACCTGGCTATAAAGATCTTTTAAGTAGATATTGATAATCTTTGAATTTCCACAGGATCTGTAGTGACTTCACCCTTATCTTTCCTCAATGCATGAATTTGAGGGTCTTCTTTCCTTTTTTTAAATAAGGTTGGTGTATTGGTTAGTGTTTACTAGAGAAACAGATATAACACAAGATATATAAATGCATAAGAAATTATAAGTTTGGCTTATAATGATCAGCCACATAGTTGGATGAGGAAGTGTGCAGAGGGTGTCTACATGCTGGAAAATGAAGAGCCCAGCCCCAGACCTGGAGTTGACTGCAATGTCTGTGTAAGTCTGTACCAGGAGGCTGATAGTTCTGCAATGGAATGCTAAAGAATCTGAAGAAGGCTGGAAAGTCTATAGCAGAAGGCTGAAGAGTCCCAGGCAGAAGCTGAACAGTCTGTACCAGAAGTCAGGAGATGACCAAGCTAAAGGCAAAGATTGGAGCTCCTCTGAAAAACCAGCAACCAGTCCTTTCTCAGTTTCCTTTTTTTTATGTAGCCTGCCCACCCTTGGGCGGGGGGGAGTCCTCTATATTTTTTGTACATCTTTTTTTTTTGGCACAGGCTCAGGATGAATATAAAGTAAGCACCCTGGATCCCTGCTGAGTCATATAGTTAACCTTTTAAACTTGTTAAATTGGCACAGTGAACAACATCCTAAAAGGGTAAGGGGATGTCCTTTTCACCCTAAGATGTAGAAAACTGTTGAGTCACTTAGCCAAACCTCTAGACTCCCCAAGTTGACACAACGTATCAACCATAATAGTTGGCTAAGGGTTTATCAATTTTATTTATTTGCTCAAAGAACCGACTCTTCAATTCATTAATTATCTGTATTGTTTTCTTAGTATAGATTACATTAATTTCTGCTCTGATCTTCCTAATTTCCTCCCTTCTATGGGCTTTGGGTTTGTCGTGCTTTTCTTTTTCTAGAAGCTTGAAGTGTAACATTAGATTGTTTATTTGGACTCGTTCTGTTTTGCTCATGTGAGAATTCACTGCTATAAATTTCCCTCTTAGGACTGCTTTCATTGCATCCCATAGATTCTGGTATGTCGTGTCTGCATTCTCATTTAGTTGTAGATATTTTTAAATTTCTTCCTTTATTGCATCTATGGGGATAGGGATACAGCTCAGTGGCACAAGTGTCTGCCTGACAAGCACAAGATCCTAAGTGCAATTCCCAGTACCAAAAAAAAAAAAGGGAAATTTCATCTGTGTTCCATTGGTTGTTTAGGAGGGTACTATTTACTTTCCATGTATTTATGAAGTTTTTGCAGTTTCTTTTGCTATTAATTTCTAATTTCATTACACTGTAGTCAGATATTATGCATAGAATAATTTAAATTCCCTTGAATTTACTGAAGCATGCTCTGTGGCTAGTATATGGTCTATTTTAGGTAATGTTCCATGTGGAGCTGAGAAGAATGTGCATTCTGATGGTTTGGGTGGGACAGTCTAAAAACATCTACTGAGTGCATTTGTTCACAGGTTTGGTTAATTTCTGTTATTTCTATGCTGATTATTTGTCTAGTTTATCTATCTTTTTATAACAATGGGGTACAAATGTGTTATTTCTTATTTGATTCTTCATGTCTATTAATAATTGTCTCATACAATTGGGTGTTGCTGTGTTTGGTACATATATATATATGACTTATCTCTTCTTTGTGAAGTTGCACCCTAGCAAGTATGTAGTGACCTTCTTTATCCCTTTTGATCATTCTTGGTTTGAAGTTGACATTGTCTGCAAAAAGAATAGCTACTCCTTATATTTCCTGGGTTCCTGTTACATGGAATATTGTTTTCCATCCTTTGATTTTCTGTCTATGAATTTCTTTTTGTGTTAAATGTGTTTCTTCTATACAGCATATTGTTGGGTCTTGTTTCTTGACCCACTCTGCAAGTCTATTTCTTTTGATGGGAGAATTGAGGCCATTTATACTGATGGTCATAATTAATATGTATTGGCTTAACTTGGTCACAGTATTTTCCTACTGTTGTTTCCCTGCTTTTCGCATCTAGGTAATTGCTTGCTCTGCCTCGTAGTTTCTTTCCCTTGTTGTTGGAATTGTGGTAATTTTTATCTCTGTCTAGAATATCTTTTAGTACTGTTTGTAGCAATGGTTTGTTGTTCATAAATCTCTTCAGTTGTTCCTTGTCATACAAAAGTATCTTATTTCTCTATTAATTTTGAAAGGTAATTTTTCAGCATACATCAGTATGGGCTGGAAGTTGGTTTTTTTTTTTCCAGGACATGAAATACTTCACTCCAAGCCCTGCTTGGAGGGTTTGTGTTGAGAAGTCTGCCATGATTCTGATGGATTTTCCTTTATAGGTAATCAGTTTCTTTTTTCTAGCAGCTTTTAATATGTTTTTCTTGTGCTGAATTTCCAGAATCTTGATTATTATATGTCTTAGTCTAGTTTTATTTTGTTCAGGAATGTTAGGAGTTCTAAATGTTTCACTTATTTGTACACCAAGTTCTTTATTTACACTTGGGAAATTTTCTGCCTTTATTTCTGGGTAGAGTTTTTTTAATGTCATTTGTGCTGTCTCCAGTTTTCTCTTTGACCCCAGTCAATCTAATGTTATTCCCCTTTGATTCATCTTGTGGCTGTTGGGTGGATTTTCCATGATCTCTTGTTAATTTTAAGATATCTTTCTTTTCATTATCACTGTCAGTATTTCTGTCTTCAAAATCTTAAACCTTATTATCTCCTTCATTCAAACTGTTGCATATAGTTTCAATGGGTTTTTAATCTCTTCAATTTCTATTTGCATCTGTTTCATGAATTCCATTTCTTTACTATGCTGGGGAGTATTTGTTTCCATCATTTTTGTAAGCTCATCTGTTCTTTTATCTGTGTCTTCTCTAGTATCTTTGATTTTAACTACCATTCTTTCTGTATCTGAGAGATTATTTTCTCCATAGACTTTTCCTCTTGTGTTTTTCACTTCTGCTGCTATCATTTCAGAAAGCTCCAGTGTTTGATTTCCAATTTCATCTATCTCCTTAAATTCTGGGCTTTTCCTGGGTGAGCGTGGTGTCTGGAGTTGGATTTTACTTCTGCATCATTATTTTCTATTTTGTCTTTTTATTTTCTATCTATTTTCTATGTTGATACTTGCCACTTTCTTATTATATATAGGTTTATCTCTAGTATTTACATGTCCCTAGAGGGTTTCTGTCCCTCAGGGATGTCTTCTAGATGTGGGTGGTTTCTTATAACTATCTCAAGGCCCAAGTTTCCCAGTTTGTAAAGGATGCAAGGTTACTATTTGACTCAGCTCTTAATTCTTTGATACTGTGCTGTGGTGGTGATTATGACCTCATACAGTCACAGTGTTGTCATACAGGGGAGGAAAACTGTTCATAACAAGTATGGCATCCTGGGTAAAGTAGTATAGTTAGTAATAACAATAGTTTCAAGGGCAGTTTAACTACTGATAAACTATAGTAACCATTTACCTGTTACTTCTGACCATGGGAGTGAACTCTAAAATTATATAACAAAATCAAACATATACTGCACACTAGTATGCAGTGACTTTCCCCTTGGTCATGTGATTTTCCCCTTCTGTTGGGAGCAGGGAGACTAAGATGGTTAGGGGATAGGTTAAAGTGTTGAATGAGGCACGGGGAACCACAGGCAGGGAGAGCCGGTCTTCCAGCTGGCTCTCTTCCTGCCTCGTAAGGGCCCAGAGGGAGGGCCTCTGGCGCCACCGGGGAGCCACAGGTGTGGAGCGCTGGTCTTCCAGCTGGCTCGCACCCTGCCTCATAGGTGCCCAGAAGGAGGAGCACAGGCAAATGGGGAGCCATGGGCGGGGAGCACCAGTCTTCTGGCTGGCTTGCTTCCTGCCTTGTAGGCACCCACAAGGAGGGCCCCCATGCACGGGGAGCCACGCCGTGGCTGACGCTGTTGCATGCCGGCCATCAGGCCAGCTGCCGCTGCTCAATTGAGAACTACCATGACACAGAGAAACAATGACATAATTGGCCCACCATGCACAGGCTGCAGATGCCCACCCACGGACATGTGTGAACCATTCAAACATGGAAAAACCTCCGGGAATACGTGCCATACAATGGGTCACTCTTGCTCCTGCCATTGAGAACCAGAAAGGTCCAAGTCAGTGGAGGAGCAGCTGCTGAACAAGGACTCAGAGAACAGGAGAATGCAGACTAAGCAAGAGGAGTCAGAGGTCCTGTGGACTGGGGTCATGAGAGCTGCTCGGAAGCTCTAGACCAGGAGGACCTTGCACAATACCTGCAGAGACTCATTGGAAGCCCTTCTTCCCCTGACAGTACAGGCTGTGGTGGAGCTCCGGAGAAGTCTGCAGCAGGATTCCCGCTGCCCATGCTGACAGTTGGGGAGAGGACACTAACTGGTTGTGGGGTCCCAATGCGATGGAAGGCTGGAGAGAGAATGCTACAAAAAATGCTTTTGCCCCAGATGGCTCACTTGATTTTTGACAGCCCTTAGGCTGTAACTACTTGTTAGATCCTTCTTGTGTACCTCTGTCTTCCTGAGAAACCACTTCAAATATACCACCATGTATTACAGCAACCATTGATATTTTCCTACTAATCTATCCATAACTCTGCAATGCTTGTATTGTTCCTATCCTATTTCATAAATGGATGCATGTCTATCATTATGTGTTTCCTACAACAACCATTGAGAAAAGTTAATGATTATTCAATAGGTCACTCATGTATAGCTCTATTTATTTTCTTTAGAAGCCACTTCGAAGATACCAAAGTATAGTACAACAACTATTGGTAATCTCCTACCTCTTTTGTTTGTAACTCACTGTTATTTGTCTATTTGTTTTCCTGAGAAACTATCTTGTAGATAACAATATGTAAAACAATAAGCATTGATAATTTCCTACCACTTTGTCTGTAATTTGGTAAGCCCCCCCCCATTGTTATGTTATCCTTCTTTTACTCTTTAAAATTAAAAAAAAATAAAATAGAGTGTTGAATGAGGTGAAATATAGTAGAGTCAGGGCTGGAAATTAAAGGATGATCAACCAAGATGGGGAAACTGGAGAATACAGGAGAAAAAGAATGAAATAGAATACAAAGGAGTAGTCAGAAAGGGCAAAGACAATGTCTACTCCCTTGTTAGTTTAAATTCAAGAAGTACTTGAGGAAAGAGAGAAAATGAGTCTATAGAAGAGAATGAAAAAAGATAAGAAACCTAAACATTGATAAAAGAAGGGACAAAGTAAAAAAGAACAAAAATGAGCCTAATAAAAAAAAGAGAATGAAAAAGGAGATGAGAGAAAGAGAGAGAAAAATAGAAAAAGAAAAAGTAAAAACCTCAAATACAAAAATAACTACCAAATACAGAAGAAAATAAGATGACATCTTATAAGGCAGAAGAGGGATGTCCAATCAGACAAACAAGGGAGAATGAAGGTAGTAAAATACTTCTGGTGCTTACAGCTTTGTGATAGTGTCCATATTTAATCCCAGATATGTGTTGGATATGGAGCTGATCTTGGCTTCTGAATGTGGGGCCTGGGACCAGCTTCTGCTGGTAGAGTTCTCTGGAATTCAACTGCTGGCTCCTTGCTGCTACATCAGAGACTTCCATGCTGCTGGTCTCACCAACTACTCTGCCCTCCAAGATTGTGTGTGTGCCTCTACATTTGGGTCCTGGTTGTTGTCCTTGGTCTCAGGTCTTGAGGTTTCTATCAATTTATTTGACAAAAGTGTGTGTCCTTACATTCCTCTAGCAGACCCCGCCCTCCCCAAGACAATGGAGGAAGGAAGTGCAGAGCATTGACTTACACTCTGCTTGCAGGCCCCGCTGTCCCATAGAGGGAATGCTCTCAGGTTTTGATAACAGACTCTATGCTTGAAGTGGTGAATTTGTATCATGACTCAGGATTTGGTAATTGTTTCTCTTTGTTCAAATCATTTAATTTTACTGAGTTTTTATCTTGTCATTAGAAGGATTAAATTAATTATACAGGTAAAGACTTGGAATAGTGTTTGCCACCTGGTATGTGCTGTGCAGTATCATTTCTGATATTATCTCTGAAGCAAATTCTGTTACCTGAAGGATGGGAAGGAAACATGTTAAGTAAGTGTGGAGAAACTATGGTTTCCCTGGACTTCACTTCAAGAGAAACAGTGTCCACACAGAAAATGTCAGATGTTCTTACTAGAATAGGAAATAGATCCCCTCTTAGCATCAGCAGAGAGGTCCACAACAATGTGGTCTTGAACAGTCTCATAGCTTTGTGCATTAGCACCATTAACTCTTTCTTGAAGCAGTTTAAATTTGATATTTCAGAGTGGCCCTTGGTAAGTTCATGTCTGTCTTCACCTATTGCATTAGAGTTTACCAAGGGGAACCATAAAGGTGTGTTGACTATTAAGGAAACCAAGGAGTAAGGATCCTGTCATCCTCTGGGCCAGGAAGGAGCTTGAAAAACATGATTTCTTCAAGAAAGTCCTGCAGAATGTTGGACTTCTTTGAATAATTCTGTAGGATTTAACAGCACAACCCTACATTTAAGTTTCTCAGAATCATGAGAAGTTATTTCTTTCACTCACAGACATGTTAGAAGTGGCTTCGTTCTGAGATGAGGGAAAGGAGAAAAAGAAGGAAGGGAAAAAATATATATATGTATACAGAAGGATAGCTGGGATAACTGTACTGCTGATGTCTAATGGTTTATTGAAAGGAACAGTTAATGCTGTACTTTTTTGACCAATTTTGCATGCTTATATCTGGTAATCTGAACAATTAATTTGAAGACAACAATACAGAATATAACAACCATTGTTGAATTCCTGTCATCTTCTTTAGTGAAACTCTGTGTCGTTTCTCATGCATGTTTGTTTTTATTTTTTATTCTGTTTAATGGTTTGATCAATCTTGTATTCTTACAGCTGGAAACTGAGTAACTTCACTGAAGATAAAAATATGTAATATAACAACCACTGTTAATTCCTATCATTTTGTTCTGAAATCCTGTATCATTCTTATTGATTTTGCTTTGTTTTGTTTTTGTCTATGTTGTTGGTATTTTACTATTGTCCTTTTTTAAAATTCTCTTTAAAATAAAAAAAATTAAAACAGAAGCAGCTTCATTGTTTTTATTACAGAATCTGCACTCATAGTGTTGATCACTGGATGTGCATGACATGAACTTCTCCAGTGTGTTTCCCCAAAGAGGTAGTCAGTGATTTCTGGACCCTTCCCCAGTTGCTTCCTTCCTGCCCTCTTGAAAATACACCTCACCGTATACATATAGACTGTTGTACTGAGAAGACAAAATTGATTTCTTTTCATTTTAACATGTGTATACATGTATGTGCATGATTTGTACAAATAGATAATGACAAAAAAGGCATTTTTACATGAGCTTTAAGGTCCATGATCTTTGTGATTGGTGGAAGTGTTGGAAGGAGTTGTACACTGAGGCTTTATTGGGTACTCACATTTTGGCTTGAATATAACGTAGAGAGGCTCTAGGTGTGGTACACATGCACTAATAGGGTAGCAGGTTTGCTCTCAAGGGAAATGCATACAATAGTGTTCTATGGTAAGTTATCTGAAAAGTGTGGGTGTGGATGTTAGTAATGTTTGAATAAGGTGGTTCTGTGTATGAAAATGGTAGTCAAATAATTAATTATACAATCTGCATGGGTCAACTAGAATGAACCACTGAAAAACAGAAGGAACAGAAGCCATAAACTATGTACAAAATTCATGGGAGCAGCCATGAACACCTATAATCTTAGCGATCTGGGGGGCTGAGGTAGAAGAATCAGAAGTTTGAGCCCATCCTGGGAAACTTAACAACTTAGTGAGACTGTGTTTCAAAATAATAAAAAAAAGGTAAAAAGAGCTTTGGATTTAGCTCCGTGCAAAAGCCCTGGGTTCAATGTCCAAAACTGTAAACAATTTGAAGCTTTATCATATCATATTGGCTGAGTATCAGTTATGTGTTTGTGCAGATGTCCCATGGCAGACACAGTAATAATTCCATATACATACTGATTTTATTAAGTGTCCTCCACATGCTGGCCTGTTTTGATACTCAGATGCAGGAAAGCAAGAAGCTACTTGTGGATGTACAGTGTGTGTTGATTGTGTGTGTCTTTGCCCCATCTCTTCATCCCTCCTGGCAGAAGGCCAGGTCAGTATGTGGGCCCATAGCTCCCAAGGAAGTGTTATAGTTAATAAGTTTAGACACATAGGATTATTTATTTCTGCTCATTTGTCTTTACTTATATTCTCAAAGCTGTCTAACATATTGCTGTTTCCAGTTTCTTTCTCCCTCTTCCCTTCAGGACACTATTAAGTTATATTTAGAGAAATGTATGTGTACTTGAAAACTGCAGTCTTGTAATCAGTCCTCAGCCTCCTTTTCCATCTAAGCCATGGTTCTATATCTGGCAAAATTTTGTCACAATCTATAAGTTTCAGATATTGACTATTACTAGAGTGGAAATACTTTCTTGCTTTTCATAAGTTATATTTAGTAGTTAGACGGGGGAAAGGAGTTAATTAACTCTACAACATTCATCTCACATGTGAGACTGTCAAATACACAAGGGAAGTTTATGTATTTAGGGAACCTTATGCAATCTGCAATCAGCATTATGTGTCCCTGAAGGCAAAGTCTTATTGAAGAAAATATATGATAGCAAAGGCATATTAAAGATGTAGTAATGGATGTTTGGAGTCTGAATATCATCATTTCTTTTCTTTCTGGCACAGATTTAGAGGATTCTGGTAGCATTTTTGTGTAAATACTTCAATATATCAAAAGCTGTGGTTTTGAGAACAGTGGACAGGTTATCTAGTAGTCTGCATGATGACCCTCCATAAAGCATTAGAGATTTTCTTTCATAGTCATATAAACAAGGCTCTATTATCTTAACAACCAAATATCCAAGTAAACTATGTATGATAAATATTGAGTGCTTGAAAAAGTTCAACAAGGGAGTGGGCTCTTATAATTCTGAGTGGTCACAGTATGCTTCTAGATGGCTAAAAACATGAGGTGGACCCTCAAGCAGGGAAGAAAGAGACTATGGTAGGTTAAACAGCACACCCAAGTGAGAGGGAGTAAAATGTTGAATAACAATATGTGAACTGAATATCAAAGGGCGACTGCATTTCTTCAGCAGTGTTGAGAGAACTAATGGGTAAAATTAGCACAAAAAGAAAGTCATGAAAATGATTAGCCCATTATGGCAACCAAGGACTGGGAGCCATTTTACCATTTTGTGCAAGGAGAATTTCAACAAAGTTGATTCATTTCAGCAGGACTTGCAAGATGCATTAGAGATAAAAAGGCAGGAATTATGAGATATTAATAAACACCTACATATTAGGGATGTCAGGATTTTAATTGATTCAACAATACCTGAATCAAAATGCGCCTCTCACTGTAGATCATCAAGGAAACCCTGAATATGGGTTAAATGTAGGTTTTCCTGTGCAAATTTGGTTGAAGCATGATCTTTCATCAGCTAAATCATTTTTTTTCAAATGAGCATTGGCTTCAGTTTATCTTTCAATTCAATCCAACCACAAGCTAAGGACCAATTGGAAAGTGATAATGGGAACTTCACAGGTGGCAACACTGGAGTGGAAATCCAGATCTCTGCATGGGAGTGAGGGTTGGGGAAAACAGAGGGATAGAACATATCAGAAGTCATAAGGCTCCAGCGCTGATCCAGTGAGCAAGATGTTCCTAAATCATTGCCATGTGCAGAACATGGGATCCAAATGACTCCAAAGTTAAGGTTCACGAACACTGTGTATGGGACTAATCGGGAAGCAGTAATCTCATTTGTGCCCGTCCATGACCAATCAAAGACACTGCTCATGATCCTTCATTTATATCTGACATGAAGCCAAAGAAGTTTTGAGAGGACAATTATGCCAGTGCCGTATTTACAAGAGCGGGGACCAGTGAAGGCATTTTGAACACAAAAGGCCCCTTTGCCTTTACCTTCCGGACCACTGTGAGCCTTCTCTACTGGTCCACTCTGGCTCTGAGCAGTGTAGTTTTTGCCTTTGATAACTCTGCTTTCACTGCCTTTTTGGTGGGTCATATCCAACTCTTTTTTAGGACACCAGGAACCTGGTGGAAAGTTCACAGGTTTTTTTACCGTGGTCTGGTAACATGAGTATTTCAAAGAACTGAAAGACCTTGGCATGTTGGATAGGGTGATATGCAACACAGGATGCTACATAAACCAGGTTCTCAAGTGTATCAATTTTAAGCAATGATAATCACAATTCTCTGCAACAAAATATGGGTTAACTCTTGGACATTTTTTTCTAGTAGACATTGGAAGCCAAGGCAATGATGCTTAAAACAGTCATACAGTCCTGCCAAACCATAGGGAATCCGGAGCTGAAACTTTCTTTGATTTTGCCCCAGGCAATTCAGCCTCCATCTCCATTTCCTTCTGAGCAGCTGTCTATCACATCCTCCCACTCTCCATACCGGCTCCGTGCTTCCTGGAGTCCTCCTACTAAAAAGACTTGATTTTAGTTTTCATTGTACAGAACCTGATCCTAAAATTATACAACTTTTCAATTCCACTGACTACTATCTTCTCACTTAAAATAGTTTTTAAAGAATGACTTTAAGTAACTTATTTTTCTTGTAAAAATCATGTAATAGAAATATGTCTAAAGAAAAAAATTCAAAATCACCTAAAATATTGATTGAGATGACTGACATTTACAGTAATTGCTCTTAATTTGCTAGGCTGCTGTAATAATATAGCAGAGATCAGGTCACTTACACAAGAGAAATTTATATCTCACAGTTTCAGCTGCTGGAGGTCCAAGAACAAGATGTCAAAAGTTTGTTTGCTTCTGAGACCTGTCTCTGGCTTGCAGGTAGTTGCCTCATTGCACCTCCACATGGCCTTTTCCCATGCATTTGTACCTTGGAATCTTTTCCTCTTCTTACCAGTTATATTAGATTAGGGACCTTTCCTGTGACCTCATTTAAGTTCAATTACTTCTTTAAAGAGTACTTTCAAATTTAGTCACATTGGGGACTTGATGTTATTAGTTTATTTCATAGCAGTAACTTTAATTTAGAACATCTCTCCTTTTCTCACATTATGGTTTGTGTCTAGCTATAGATGTTCCCCCAAAGCCTCATGTGGTCATAGGTGAGGTTTTTCAGAGGTGGCTGAATCTAGAGTGTATAAATTAGAATTGACTCATGGTGCAATGCTAGGATTAAGGGTGTGAGTGCTACCTGCCCTGAGTAGCCTAGATAAGATAAAAGGGGCAGAAAGATGTGGTTAAAGCCCTTGCTGCTTTGCTACCTTGGTCCACCATGAACTGTTGCCCCTCTGCCATGACGCCCTGCCTCAGAGCCTGCCAACTATGGACTGAAACCTCTATAAACTATGAGTTAAAGAAACCTTTCCTCCTTTAACTTTGGATGTTGGGTAGTTTTGTCTCAACAATAAGAAAAATGTCACTAAGACACATATTTAAACACATGTAATTATACCTTAGCACTTCACATAAACTGAATCATACATAATGTATTTTTAATCTTAGATTTATGTTTAATTTATGTTTCTTGTAGTCTTTATTTTTTGCTTTTCCCTTCTCTTCTTTACCTGACCAGCACATATTGGATAACAAAGGCAATACCTCCCTATATTTATTTCTATATGTTTCCATAAAGATATAAAAGACAAACCATACTCTGACATTATTTTTAATGTAATAGAGTTTTACATATTCTGAAACTTTCATTTCTCACATAATATTACACTATGAAAATTCATCCTAGGTAAGAAGTAAGGCTCTAAAATCATTATTTCCTCTGTTGGCATTAGTTTCATTTCCAGCTGGTTGCTATTGACAACTGCATAGCACTAGACATATCTTTATAAGCCAGTGCTATAATCTACTTAGGATCAATTCTCAAGAGTTGTATTGCTGGGGCAAAGCTTAGGGATAGACAGTGTTTAATTATTATAGGTCTGACCAAAAAATATCATAATTCCTATTTCTACTACAATTATGTCAATTTATATTTTTTGTAACATCCATGACTGCAGAAGGAATTATCACCAATTTAACTACTTGCCAATCTGATGAAGGTAAAAAGAGAAGTCACTGTTTCTTTGATTTCCTTAATACACTGAGATTGAGTGTAAGATTACTGGCTTTCATTTTTTATATTAATTGTCTCATTGTATTCATTGTTAATATTACCATGTGATTTTATATCACCTTTTACTCTTGTGTAGGGGCAGTTTGTATTTTATTGGTATTGTCTATTTTCCATTCAAATGCATTCCCCAATCTATTCCTCAAGTTGCTTATGTCTTTGGCATGCCAATCCAAGAAAATTACAATATATATTTATTTTGCTTTATAGCTTCTGAGTTGTCAGTGTTGGTAAAAGTTCTCCTCAAATATTCACTTACAATAGAGTCTTTTTCTTCTCTTCCTCAGTAAACTAAATGAAACCAGACTATAAATATGCATCTCACTCCTACAGTCTCAACTCAACTATCTCACAGACAAAATTTAGCTCTATGTCAGCAACATTCAGCCCTTGGGAAAAAAGCCCAGCACCTAATCAATCTCTTCAAAACTCACAAAAAAAACTCAGGCATCTCCCTGTAAGCTATTCTGGTACTCAGAAAAGATTTCAACATATTGTCTTATTTATAAATGAATTTACCTCTTAACAGCATTATGATATGTTAACTGTACAAATCTGAAAATGAGCCCTGGTGGGAAATTCAGTATAAACTTTGACCTGATAAAAATTTTAAAAATTATTGACAGTTGAATTGCTTTCTGATATCAAAATGTTCTAAAACTGCATTTCAAATCGTAGTTAAAATGCTATATTCTCAACTCCACTGCCCTTAGAAGGACAATGCCCATGGCCATGGCCATAACTCCACCTCAGAGGGTGGGAGGTGTGATGGAGGGGAAGTTGAAGTAGGAAGACACAGGGATCCCAACTGAAGCTAGCTTAATTAGCCTATTTCAAACCTTAGGAGTGTATGTAACTGCTGAACACACTGGAAGGGTCTCTCCAAGTGCTCTTCTAAACTTTAGTGTCACTGGCTTCAGGAAAAAGCATCTTTTGGTAAGTCAAACATGTGTTGGGAGAAACTGGCCACCAACATGACTTATTAAAAACCACACTGGTAACATATCTCTAAAACAGCACCCTTCTGCCCTGCCTTCCTCTTCCTGTGAAATTTAAAACTCCATAATTCACACGTTATTCTGCTCTAAATTTTCCCCTACAATCTACATTAGAGAGATTTCTTTGCTTCATAGATATCTCTATCTCCTCACCTTACAAGAAAATTGGTCCAGTTATTGTCATTTTTGTGGGAGATTCTTTCTTTTCTGAGTACTGTAACCTACCTAGCTTCAAATCCTCATCTGGAAAGAGCAAAATAAAGTTGAGGACCTAAAGTTGACGAGCTATGTCCAGAGGAGACTGAAATAATAGAGCTCCTTTGTCATTCTCCCTTTTGCAAAGGGAATCCTCCTGTTCAGGCTTTGACTTCTGGTTGTCCATATGTCAGGATTTCGTTTGATGTTTACTAAACCATCAACATCTTGAAGTCTGTAGTCTTTTGGGATTATCCCTCCTGAAATGGAGCCTGCCCTAACTCAGTGGAATTTATGCTTCAGTGGTTCCCCAGGCTGGAGTAGGCTAGGCAATGAACTACGTGTGTGAATCAAATCTTCAATCACTGGCAAGTTGTCAGGACTGTCATTGATTTCTGCCTGGTGGTTTTCAGGGGTTAGGAAGAGAAAGAAATGAGGTGTTTCTGCTCAGTGATTAGGAAATTTCACTTATACAAGATGAGAAGGTTCTAGAAATCGTGTACAAAATAATTTTTCTCTAGTTATAATACTATATTGTGCATCTAACAATTTTTGTCAGAGATTACACTTTATGTTCACTGTTGCTAGTGTCATAAAATCCCCAATACTTAAAATTGATATTCAAGAGACAGTGTGGAAGAATTCAAGCACATCATTAAAAATACAAGTTTAGCACATATTACATATAAAATCTTAAAATGTAAATTTTTGAATGTAAATTTGCAAAAGTAATGTTAGTATAAATATAAAAGATGAAAGAAAAACTGTAAAACCGAAAATGGAAGAAGTGAAGTGGTCTCTACTTAGAAATGATGTGACTATTTTTGTAAAAGTACCCAAGGAATCTACAAAACATTTCCTAGAAGTAATTAGTAAATTTAATGAAGTCATAAAACATAATATTAAAAATCACTTATCTTTTTATATATTAGTAATAAAAATTGGAAAATGAAACTTGAAAATCAATTCTATGTATAGTATCAACAAAACCACAAGAGTGCTTATGATTAATTATGACAGAAGATTTCCAAGGGCTATATCTGAAGAATAAATTATGTTGTTGAATAAAATTAAAGATGCTCTAAATAAATGGAAAGATATAATGCTCATATATTGTTTAAAAGGTGATCTTTACTAAATTAATCCATGGATTCAGTATACTTCAATTCAAAATTTTAGTACAAATAAGAATTTTTGGCTGGAACATAATGACTTGATTCTAAAATTTTTATGAAAATATAAGAAATTGAGGTGTTTTAGAAAGGAAGAGCAAAGGTTGAGAACTTATACCACTATGATTTCATGATGTATTACAAAATTGTATCAATCAATTCATTTATGTATTGACAAACAGGTAAGAGTTTAGATTAATGATAACAATCTAATCATGAGAATCCCACCAATGTATAATCTGTTGATCATAAGACAATTCAATTGACATTGATGAGTTTTTCCATCTGTTAAGCTATGCTGTCAAGAAACACAGAATTAGGAATGAATACAGCTGGAGGAAAATGTGAGTTGTAAATAAGGGAGTTGATAAAAATGTTTTTGGGCTAATGGGAATAAATTCATGAATATTCTCCTTCAGCAATATCCTTTACAACATTTACCAGAGGTTACTACTATCCATGATTTGTGGTGGGCCAGAAATATAATATTCTGTGGCTGAGTTTCAAGTACAAAAAGTTATACTTATAAAAAATACTGAAATAACAACAATAAAGACCATAGACTTGCAAGTAATTTCAAAAATTTTTCTGTTAATACAAGTACTAAATAGTTCATCTCCAAATATGAAGGTCATATATTTATGCACTTCATTTCTGTAATCCTTCTCTTCAAAACTGAATGAAGAATAGAGCTGAGGTGCTCTATTTTGTATTTCACATTGAATTTTTATTATCTACATCAATGGCTTGGAGAAAGAAAGAGATAAAGGGACAAGAAATATAGGAATGAATAATCACTAGCCTTTGGTTTCACAATTCTTTTATTTTCCAGAGGTTTCTTAATGTAAACTTTTGATATAGAGATCAGTAGAAACGTCTTTGTGAGAAGTCATAGGCTCACTCCTCCAAGAATGAGTGTGGGACATGAAAGGACTTCTGGTACCAGGAATCATGCATCTGTTGGAGCAGAATGGCCAGCCATTACCCAGTGTAACATCTACCCTTCACCCTGTCTAGCTGATGTTTATGCTACACTGTGACTGGTGCCTTCCAAGCAATTTCTAATTTTCTCAAAAACACATACTTTGTGTTGTTATTCACATATAAAGTCTGAGGAAATTGGTTTATTAAAGAATGAATAACTTGGCTGTCACCTACAATGTAGTAAAATATAGTGCCAAGATTCAAACCCAGATCTACTTATAGAACATCTCTCCAATGTGATATGCAGTCTCTATGCCCACACTTCTGCAATTAAATAGTTAAGTCTATATATCATTCCAAATGAGCACACTCTTCATATTTTTCCTACTGTTCACATTCTCTTAAAAACTTCTGTGCCATTATTGAAGATAAACATTAGGTGATTACCCACAGGCTCTAATAAGTGTCTGTCATGCTGGAGCCCTACAAAGTGCAGATTGAAGGCAACTCTGCTTCATTTTGTCTCATAAAAACACTAATGCTTAAATGTGTCTAAATAGTAAAATTCTTATTGGTATGTTATATATTCTTTGTTTAACTATTCTGAATTTTTCTGTCTTATTTAATTGCATTGTGAGAGAATGTTAAATGTTACATGCTAATGAGCATCTCATCCCTCTCAGCAATAAAAATCATTTTTTATGTCCTTGGTGACAATGGGAGAAATTGTGATGTGAGAAGAGGAAGACCTGAGGGAGTCTTTTATGGGCATATAAAAGTTAAGTGGCAGAGTCCTTTACAATCCTGCCAGAATGTACAAGCCCAGAGTCCATGAGCACTGAAAGCTTCATCTGTATAAAACTGACAAAATACATCAGACTTTAATTGTCAGGAGAACAATAATGGAAAGGAGATGTGGCTTAATTGGAGTTCTTTCCCTGAAAAGACAGACTTTAGTAGTGTCATTTTAATTATTTCTAGCCATTAATCCTGCAATCATCTATTACTTTCTCCATGTATTATACTAGGAAGCACACACAGCTTTAAATTCTATGATATTTAAAAAGCAAATGCCTAGGATGACAAAAACCGCCAGACCAGATTCATTGCCTCAGCAACTGCAAACCTGTACTTGAATTGTAGTGGTCTTCTAAAATAAGAATTAAGGTACAAATGTGAAGTCATCTTATAGAAACTTTTTTCTACATCTTTAGCACCTACAGGGTGCTTTTTTTTTTTTTTTTTTAATCTCAGGAGGAGAGAAACTCTGTACCCTGCCCTCTCCTCACCATTGCAGGAGCAGTGCTGAGCCTCAAAAATTCTTATTTGAGAGCTTAAAAATGTCAAAACAAAGGAGGAAAATGCAATCTCCCAGAACAAGTCATCATCCCACCCAGAACAAATCCAGGGAACACTGACATAGAAGAACTTGGAAGTGAAACACCTGCAATTTCTGATATGATAACAACTGAAGTAAAAAAAAAACTACATCAGGCTACAGAAGAAATCAGATCAGAAATAATCTCTAAAAAAATAGAGGAGTATGCAAAAATGATGAAAACCTTAAGTGAACAATATAGCAAACAGAATGCATGAAACAGATTCAAACTTCCACTGAAAGCTGGCAAAGCTTCTTGAACAAAGCTGAAGATAGACTTTCAGACCTTCAAGACAGCATTGCAGCTAGCGATCATGAAAGAAAACTTTCAACAAATATAATGAAAGACAGAAAGGCTATTTCCAGCTAATTAATCACCATTGGACAGCAGAGTACTTATCAAGAGTGTGTTCTGGAGTCTCAGGACTTGAGTTCAAAGTTTGAATCACCACTTCTTAGCTCTGTAAATTTAATAAGATGTTAAATTTCAACAATTTCCTCATCTCACTTTCATACAATTAATATAAGCATTAAACAGAATAAGAAATATATAGCATCTACAGCAGTTCTTAGACCTAGTAAATATTCCATGTTATACATTTATAATAATTATTCATATTTATTAATAGTTTCATTAATTCAGCATATATGTCATAACAGCTTAATGTGAATTTATACATACTGTTCTATACATAATTCTTTTTAAAACTAATGTCTTAGATTTTAATCAGTTTCTAATGAACTAATAAAATGATCAACTAATATTAGAGTTGAGAGAGATCTGTGCATTTTTAAGGCCAGAGACTTTTTGATAGGTTTAAAATAAATAGAAAATGTAAAAACATTACAGGCACACACAGAATATAAACATGTAGAGGCTTGTGTCAGGAAAACATCCTATAGTGAGCTCAGTAAATGCTTTGGTAAGATTCTCTGACATTTTGCAAAATATTAAGATAATAAATCTTGTCTTGAAGAAAATTTCTATACAGTGAATTTTCTATTTATCCACTGGTTTTTTCAAAATTTGTATTTTTCATTGTAAATTGACAAATTATAGTCGTATGTGTTCATGTGCTATAAAGTGATGCTACAATGTTTGAATACTGTTTTGTACTGTGTGATCGTAAGTCTTCCCTTCCCCTCACTGCCCTGCCTTTGGTAATAAATACTGTACTCTCTGCCTCTTTGAGTTCCATTGTTTTAGATTTCGTGAGAACATGTGCTATTTGGGGTTTTGTACCTAGTTTATTTCCCTGAGCGTAATGCCCTCCATTTACAAATATTTTTTTAAAAAGTTGAAGAGTATTTTATTGTTTATCCCTCCACCTGCGATAGACTTAGCTTGATTATATAATTTGGTTACAGCAGTGAGGTAATGAACATCAGAATTCAGATATCCCCTTAATGTATTAATTAATACCTGAGTAAATAACCCAGGAGTGGGGCTGCAGGATCATATTGTGATTCTTTTTGCAGTTTTTTAAGGAAGTGCCCTAGATTTTTCATAATGGCACTACTAGTTCACATTCCTCCAACAGTTTGCTAGTGTTCTCTTTTCTCTTCTTCAACAGTCATTCTGACAAGATTGAAATGACGTCTCACTGTGGCTTGAATTTGCCTTCTGTAGTGATCAGTGACACTGAGCAATTTTTCATATCTGTTGACCTCTTGTGCATTCTCTTTTGAGAAATATCTATGGTGGTCCTTTCTGTTAATTTTTAATCATACAATTTGTCATTTGTTTCCTTCTTGTAGAGATTTTATGGCTTGCAAACATTTCATCCCAGGCTGTAGATTGGCTTTGTTATGGTTTAGTTCTAACATGTCCCTCAGAAGTCTCCTGGACCCGAAGTGCAGCTTCAGGAAGGTGGCTGCACAGTGAGAACTCCATTCTCACCAGGGCATCACATTTGATGAATTTGTTGCAAGGTGGGTCCCAGTTGGAAGTGTGGCTGAGGGCACAACTGGAAGGGTCCATGCATCCTGCCCCTAGCCTTCTCCTCTATGACTCTCTAGCTCTGTCTCTCTCTGCTTTCCTGGCTGTCAAGAGGTGAGTAACTTTATTATGCCCTTCTGCTGTGATGTTTCTGACGTGGAGCCATTGGATCATGGACTGGAACTTCTAAAGTATGACCTAAAAGAAACTTTTCTTCCTTTAAATTGTGTGTTTGGGTATTTTGTTCCAGCACTGAAAAGTGATTAACACAATTTCTTCACTTTGTTAATTGTTTCCTTTGTTGTGCTGAACTTCTTTGCTTTTGTACAATCCTAGTTGTTCAGTTTCAGCTTTACTGCTTCATGTTTTTAGGTCAAACATAAGAATCATTGCCTAGAATGTTACTGTTACTTTTCCCCTCATCTGTTTCCTGTAGTATTCTAAAGTTTTAAGTCTTAGGTATATTCTTGCACCTTGCTGAAAATCAGTTGATGATACATGAGACTTCATTCTGTTCTGCCCCACTGATTGATGAACCTATTTTCATGCCAGTATCATTGGATTTCTCTGCAATCATTTTGTAGTATGGCTCAAAATCAGGTAGTGTAATTTATCCTTTTGTATGCTGTTTGTTTACTCAAAATTGCCTTAACTTTTCAAAGATTTTTTTGTGATTATTTATAGATATTGCATTGAATCTGTACTTTCTTTCTTTCTTTCTTTCTTTCTTTCTTTCTTTCTTTCTTTCTTTCTACCCGGTCTAGCTCTGTAGTTGGCCTTGAACTCCCAGCAATCCTCTTGCCTCAGCCTCCTAGTTGCTGGAATCACAGGAGTGTACCAGCACGCCCAGCTAGATTGTATAATATGGACATAGACATTTTAATAAAATTAATTCTTCCAATTGATGCACATGTTTTGTCCTTCTGTTTATTTAAATCTTCTTTGATTTCTTTCATTAACCTTTTATAGTTTTCAGTATATGAAATCATTAAAAGTCACACTTCTGGAAATATTAGCTAGTAACACATTATAGTGCCATTTCTATATTCTAAAATTTGTTTATGAATATTGAAACTAAAACAAAAATCTTGCTTATTCTCTGCCTCTACATCCATTTCTGAGGTATAACCTGTATATTCAGAGTACACCTTCCCAAATATTATTCTATGTTGTCTATTGTGTTTAAATATCTTTCATAGGCCAGAATTTGTCTAAGGGAATGTTAGCTAATGTGTGTTATATTTATACTCTCATTTCATCTTTTACCTTTCATCTTTTTTTCATCTCTTTACTATAATGTTGATAAAATAATTTCATTGATCAAGAGAAGAGTTTTACTAGGCATAGAGAAGGACTGGAGAAATTGTATTTAACATATAAAATTAGATATATCTTATTAAGTCACAGCCAAATGTTAAAAACCATGATTTTTATAAGCAATAATCTGCCTATGAAAAACTTTCAAGTGTGTAATCGCTTCTGCGCACCTTAGCCAGCTTTAATAAACACTCAACCATTCCATTGGTACAATGAACAGGAAGAAAATAGTATCAAGGAGTCCCCATGCACATGAAATTAAATTACCAGCATAAACTTGAGGATTCAAGAAGAAATACAGCATAAAAAGCACAGCTGCATAAATTAGATTATTTTGGGGACTAGAAAACTCATCTTCTATAAAAGAAAGTTGGAAATTTTCACATTTTTTCAGCAGAAGAGGCTACATCCCAAGACAAACTTTAAATATCTCATTATGTGTTCTTGTGGCTGAGAACAGATTTCACAATTTGCCTTTATTTTAGCAAAAGAAAAAAATATATTTGAAGTCCCAGTCCTCATTATATATATAT
>NW_004955408.1:39958786-39965824 GCF_000276665.1 Chinchilla lanigera
CAATGAGTCCTTGGTTGATCAGCTTTGTATGTCTATATCTGTTTTCATGAGAAACCACTTTGAAGATATCAATATGTAATACAACAAGCATTGTTAATTCCCTACCACTCTGTTTGTACCTCTGTACTGTCTGTACTGTTCCTTTGCTATTTTGTAAAATGTCGACTGTCTGTTAATATTTTTCTCCTTTTATTTTTAAAAGAAAAAAAAAGAAAAAATAATTAAAGGAGTCTTCCTGGAGTATGGGGTCATCGATGTAAAGTATCATGTCATCTACAAATAATGATAGTTTTAATTCTTCCTTTCCTATCCTAATTCCTTTTATTTCTCTCTCTTGTCTACTTGCTCTGGATAGTGGTTCCAGAACTCTATTGAACAGGAGTGGTGACAGCAGACATCCTTGTCTTGTTCCTCATTTTAAAGAAAAAGTTTTCAATTTTTAAGCATTTAGAGTGATGTTTTCTGTTGGATTGTCATAGATGGCTTTGATCAGGTTAACGTAAAGAGCATCTATTCCTATTTTCTCTAGATTTTATACCATAAATGCACATTGTACCTTCTCAAAAGCTTTTCTGCATCTATTGAGATGATCATGCGGTTTTTTTCTTTGGCCTCACTGATATGGCATATAGCATTTAGAGATTTGCAAATCTTGAACCAACCCTGCATTCCTGGAATGAATCCGAGTTGGATCTTGATGTATGATTTTCTTGAAAATTTGCTGCATTGTATTTGCTAGTATCTTATTGAGTATCATTGCATCCATATTCATCAAGGAGATTGGTCTGTAGTTCTCTTTCTTGGTTGGGTCTTTCTCTGGTTTTGGTATCAGTATAATGCTTGCCTCCAGAAATGAGTTAGGGAGAATTTCTTCCTTTTCAATTTCATTGAAGAGTTTGAGGAGTGTTGGTGTTAAATATTCTCTGAATTTCTTGTAAACTTCTGCTGTGAATCCATCAGGGCCTGGGCTTTTCTTTGTCGATAGGTTTTTAATCACATTTTCAAACTCATTAATTGATATTGGGTTGTTCAGGAATTTGATATCTGCTTGACTTAACCTTGGTAATCTGTACATATCTAGGAATCTGTCCATTTCTTCTGATCTTTGTATTCCATGGGAGTAAAGATTTTCAAAATAGGTATTAATGATCTTCTGAATTTGTGTGGAATCTGTAGTAATTTCATCCTTTTCATTCCTTATTGCATGAATCTGAGTTTTTTCCTTCCTTTTCTTGATAAGGTTGGATAAGGGTTTGTCAGTTTTATTTATTCTTTCAAAGAACCAGCTCTTTGATTCATTTATTTTTTGGAGGGTTTTCTTTGTCTCAGTTGCATTAATTTCTGCCCTAATCTTTATAATCTCCTCCCTCCTTTGGGCTTTTGGCCTGACTTGTTCTTCTTTTCTAAGAGTTTAAGATGTATCATTAGGGTATTTATTTGTTCTCTTCCAGTTTTCCTTATATATGAATTCATCACTATAAATTTCCCTCTGAGGACTACTTTGATTTCATCCCACAGATTCTGGTAAGTTGTATTTATATTTTCATTTGTTTGTAGGTATTTTTAAGTTCCCTCCTTAACTGCTGTGACCCATTGGTTGTTCAGAAAGTTGTTTTTTAATTTCCAAGTGTTTATGGAGTTTTTGGAGTTCCTTTTGTCATTTATTTCCAGTTTCATTGCACTGTGGTCAGATAATATGCATGGGATAATTTCAGTTCTTTTGCAATTAGGAAGGTATGTTGTATGGGTTAGGATGTGGTCTAGTTTAGAAAAAGAACCATGTGCTCCTGAGAAAAATGTGTATTCTGATGTTGTGGGGTGGAACACTCTGTATGCAGCTACTAAGTCCATTGGTTCACAGCTTTGGTTCAGAACTGTTACTTCCTCGCTGATTTTTGTCCACTTTACCTAACTCTTTGAGTCAATGGGGTGTTGAGGTCCCCTGTTACAATAGTGCTATTAATTATATGGGTTTTCATGCCTGTTAAGATTTGTTTTATATAATTTGGAGCTCTGATGTTTGGTGCATACGTGTTTATGATTGTTGTTTCATCCTTTTGCAATTTTCCCCTGACTAGTATGTAGTGACCTTCTTTACTTCTTTTGATTGTTGTCAGTTTAAGTTTTCACTGTCTCAAACAGAATAGCTACAGCTGCTTTTTTCTGGGTTCCTGTTGCATGGAGGATTGTTTTCCATCCTTTGACTTTTAGTCTATGGATTTCCTTTTGAGTGAAATGTTTTTCTTGTATACATCATATCATTATATTTTGTTTTTTCACCCACTCTTCCAGTCTGTTTCTTTTGACTGGAGAATTGAGGCCATTTACATTTTTAGTTAGAACTGATATGTATCGATTTATTATTGCCATGTTATTTACTTGCGTTGGTGTCCTACTTTTTCTACCTCTTTACATGCTTGCTCTTCTTGACATTTCATTTCTATTGTTGTTCTTGAAATTGTGGTCAGATTTTTCTCTGTCTAGAATATCTTTTAGTACTCTTATAATGGTAGCTTGGCACTCATGAAGTTCTTCAATTTTTCTTTCTTGTAAATATATTTTATTTCTCTGTTGAATTTGAGGGATAGCTTGGCAGGGTACATCAGTCTTGGTTGAAAGCTGTTCTGTCTCAGGATCTATAATACTTTGCTTTAAGCTCTTGTCGATTGGATGATTTGTGCTGAGAAGTCTTCCATGATTCTGATGGGCTTTCCTTTATAGGTAATCTGTTTCTTTTCTCCAGCAGCTTTTAATATTCGGTTCTTTTGCTGGAGATCTGGGAACTTCACTATTATATGTCTGGCTGTAGTTTTATTCTGGTTGTGGTTGGTTGGAGTTGTATGTGCCTCATTTTCCTGTATGTCAGGTTCTGTTTCCATGCTTGGGAAATTTTCTGCTATTATTTCTGCAAATTTTCTTTTTTATGTCAGGTGTGTTGCCTCCTGCTCTTTCATTGACTCCTATAAGTCATACATTATTCCTCTCTGCCTCCTCTTGCAGCTGTTGAATTGACTTTTCCTGGATCCCTTTTGATTTTACAAGATCCTTTCTTTCACTGTTGTGAGCAGCCATGCTGTCTTCAAAGTCTGAGAGTCTGTCTTCAGCTTCATTCAAGCCATTTTGTCAGCTTTCAGTGGCAGCTGTGTTTTCCTGGAAGTCTCTTTAAATCTGGTTCATGCGTTCTAAATCCTTTCTTATTTTTCAATTGATGCTTCTGTCCCTGGTCTTTGTTCTTCTAGTTTCTTATGTTTCTTCTTCAGACTTTTTGAGCAGTTCCTTCATTATAATTGTCATTTCATTTTTTGTCTGAGAAATTATTTCTGATCTCATCTCTTCTATGACCTTATGGAGTTGTTTCTTTACTGCCATTGCAATCATTTCAGCTATTTCAGGCTTGTGTTTACCAAGTTCTCCTATGTTGATGTGTCCTGGACTTGTTCTGAGTGGAGTGGACTTCTGAGATTGTGTTTTAGTCCTTCATTTTGTCATGTTTGCTACTGGATGCAGAAAGCTCAGTTTCCCTCTTCAGTGGCTCTACAGCAAAGGTCACTGGTGTCCCTAGTTTTCCTGTTGGTAGGTTTGCCCCTCTATGACCCCTGAGAAGCACTACTTATGCTTGGGTTTTCCAGCAGTTGTTGATTTATATCTAACTATCCCTGGTCTCAGATGCAGGCATTGGTGTCAGCTGATGGCCGACTGTCTGATCCAGCATCCCCTTACAGTTTAGGGCAAGTGTACGGCCCAACCTTGGGTTTCACTGGTTTGACAATCCTGGTCCAGTGCACCTATGTCCCCAGGCATTCAGGGTACAGGCAAAACCCAGACACAAACTGCAGGGTCAACAGTTTGAGAACCACCTGATTCTGTGTCTTCAGTCAGTTCATGACACATACAGCAACAGATGCAGGCCCAAAGGGCAGCAATCACAGACTGCCCGTACCTGCGACCCCCACGGAGTCCAGGTGAAAGTAAAGCACGGGCTTGAACCTTGGGCCCAGCAGCTCTTGGAGCACTTGCTCACTCGGTGCAGGGCGCATGCAGGGAGGGGCTACACATGCCACCTCAAAGCCAGAGAAGTCCCTGGGGCTTCTGAGTGAGGGCCTCCTGTCCTCCGCAGGTGCAGGGAGGGCAGAGACTCATTCTGTATTGGCAGTGGGGTCCTGGGTTGCCCACTCTGCCCCCAGGAAGTAGATGGGAAATACCTGGCTTTCTCTGTGAGTTTTAGCTGGGAACCGTGGCGGTGGAAGTAAAGCATGGACTCGAATTGCGGGGCCAGCAGCTCTTGGAGCACTTGCTCACTCAGTGCAGGGCACGTGCAGGGAGGGGCCACATGTGCCCCCCAAGTCAGAGAAGTCCTATCAATGTTTAATTAGTCATATAATGCAATATTTGCACTAGACAAATGAAATCATTTTGTGAGCATCTACTTCTCATTCTCTCCCATTAAGGTTTACATCAGCTATGTTACTTACAAAGTCCAGAGCCCTATCATTCTCATTTATCTCAGAAAGAAAAATCTCGGGAAGGCATTTTAGCATTTCAGAGAGTTAATAAATAGCATGTCTTTTCTAGGGGTGTGTGATTAGCTGATTGAAGCAAGCATTTTCCAAATGTTATGAAATATAAAATTTTACAGAATCTCTTCTAAGAGTTGTCTTTATACTGTGCTTGTAAAGCTGATGAACCCAAACTTAAAGATAGTGATGTTAACACTAATAGCATTATACAATTTGTTGCGGAAAAAAAAAAAGAAACAACAAAAAAAGCCCAAATGACCCTGAAGGGATCTTAATGCAGCCAGGTTCAAAGAAAACAGCAAACTGATTATCATTTAGTATGCACTTCATTCAGACCATTAGTATTGTGTAATAAAGTTAGATATTGCTACATTTAGTGGAAGAACTGATTGCTTAGTAATTGTTAAGATGAAGGCCAAAGTAATTCATAGTAGTTATTTCTCTGTTCCAAGTCAAGCAAGATGAAATACATTTGTTTTTTTGTTCATTGTAACCCCAATACCCCAGGAGCACTTATTTTCAAAGCTCTCAAGAGGCTCAGAGATTGGGTGATCTTCCCATCTCCCACTCCATTTGTCCACATTCCTGACTTTGATCACACCCAGGTGCTAGCGGCTCCCCTGATCCTCCAACCCACTGTGACCATTTGTTTTTATCTGCTTTTCAGGGCACAAAGATCACTTGCTTCCCTCTCCACTTTTTCTTATTTCACTTGACCTTCAAGGCTCAGTTTGAAGTGTTATCTCCTCTCAAGGTCTTCTCAAATGTGTTTCTTTGTCTTTCCAGTCCTAACCTGAAGGGCCTTACCTTGTCTACGAAGCTACAGCACTTCATTCATGGTGGTCTTCCAGCATGTCTGCGATTTCTTTTCACAAAATAAAACATTTTCATCATTTAAAATGGTAATAAAACGTCACAGTCAGTGAGTTAACTCCTTTGAGTTGAAGAAAAATTCAGCCACTGTGGGTTATAGATTGAACAGAAAGTTAAGAAAAGAACTAACATTTATGGGGATTAATTTTGTGACAGATAGTGCACCGTTTTTTATCTATTAACAACTTTAAACCTGAAATAAAGCCTATGTGTCATTCTATTGTAGGTATTTTTCAAAGTAGAAAATTAAAATTGGGTGAATCAATTGTTTTGCTTAACTCAGTGGTACACCTGGGTTGCTGAGTAAACAAGCTGACAATGTTCATCAGCTTAGTGAAGGCAAATAGATATGGTATAATAAAAAACAAGTGGGAGAGTGACATGGTAAGGTGGGTTAGAATGCTCTAGATTCTTCTGCCACTGTGGACACTGCCATGGGCAACACATAGACCAATTTCCTTTGGGAGAAACCCAGAGACTAGTTGAGAGGACCCTGTAATTCCAGGAAGTACAGGAGTAACACATTGAAACTGGTAGGAATAATTGAGACAAACTTCTATCACAATCATCACTCCTGATGAATGCCATATGATCAAGAAGAAATTCCCATCTTTCAGCTCTCCCTATAAAGCAAAGGATTTGCCACCTTCCCCAAACTTCTGGCTGTTATCTGGGAATCTTTTTTCTAACTTATCCATCTCTGAGAGCTGATGAGACTTAGCATATTGGACACCTATAGGCTAGAAATCATAAAGATTGAAGATGCTGGTTTGGACAGGCATAAATTTGAGAGGCACCCAGTATCTGTGGGCAGGCTGATTGCTTAATGTTTTCCCCTGTGCCTGGGCAGTTGCTTAAGACTAAGAAGGATGATGTTTTGTTTAATACACAGACTCTAAAAGAAAAAGTCAAGGGAAAAAAGGAAAGAAACAAGAACATATGCTCCAAATAATAGAATAGGATTCATTTGAACGGCCAACAGTAGACTAGGTCAAAGAGAAGAAAAGATCAGTGAATTCAGATAAGTCCTTAGAAATCAGAGTTAAAAAAAAAAATGCAGAAGATGAGGATAGCTTCAGGAGTGTGTAGGATGTGGTTAAGTGGGTCAGCGGGCACATTATGACAGTTTCAGAAGAAGAAGGATCAGAAATCTTACTCAAAAAATAATGGTGGAAAACTCCTGAAACCTGGCATTGGATAAAGATATTCTAATCCGGGGTTCCTATTAGCCCATGTTGTTTGGAAAGCAAACAAACTGGTTTCAAATCCCAATTCTGGTACTGAGGGACTAAGGAACATTTGACTAGTTCATGTATCCCAAAATAACTTAGCTGCTCCAATTACTTTATGGAGACAATATTGGTGCTGAGCTCTCAGGGATTTTGTGCAGAGTGAGGCAATAGCTGAGGTGAGTGGATTGTTGAGATGATAGTAAACTATCAAGATAACACAAATAATAAAATGACAGGCCCATTTTTTGAAACTATAGCTTCCTTCTTATAAAATTCCCTATGAGAAGTTGCTCTCTTAGCAGTGATTATTGTTTTTTTTATTTTAAAGATAAAAGGAGGGAAACATTAACAGACATACAACATTTTACAACATATCACAAGCACAATACAGACAATACAGAGTTACAAACAAAGTG
>NW_004955408.1:39965924-39967875 GCF_000276665.1 Chinchilla lanigera
TATATATATACATATGTATTAAAATATACATAGAAGTGTGCTGCCAAGCATAAAGAAAACTTTTACAAATATGCACTGTTAGGTTATTTAATTTCACTGTAGAGCCCACTGACACAAAGACTAGGGTTAAGATGTCTGCAAGTGATATGATCTTAGGGGACCAGTGTTCTATCTGCAAACTTGTTGATCAACACATATTAAGATGATGCCTAAATATATACATGATGTGTGTTTGTGTTTAGTGTGACGCAGTGCATATCAATACTTATTTTTTTAATTTTAAAAATAAAAGAAGGAAAACATTAACAGACAACCTTTTAAAAATAGCAAAAGAACATTACAGACAATACAGAGTTACAAACAAAGTGATACGAAATTAACAATGCTTGTTGTATTACATATTGATATCTTCAAAGTGGTTTCTCATGAAAACAGATAGAGACATGAAATATTGATCAATCAAAGAATCATTGACAATTTCTTTCAGCAAAGAAATAGAAGACAGTAGAACAACTATGCTAACTATCCTGCATATACATACATACAAAATTTCTCCTTCTTTCCCTTCTCTTTTCCCACATTCCAGGTTCCTTTTACCCTTGAGTGTTTTCCTATCATTTCACAATGTCTATCATACCTCCTAGTTTAAATTACCTTTTTCAGGTTTTACACTAGTGAAACAATGTGGCACTTGCTCATGCAGGTGTGATTTATTTCACTTATGACTGTGGTCCCTAGTTGTGACCATTTACCTATAAAGGCCTTGAGTTTATCATCCTTTATAGCAGAGTAATATATCATTCTTTATAGCTGAGTAAAGTACTACAATTTTCTTATCCAATCCTCAGTGGATGGACATTTGGGTTGCTTCTGCAATTTAGCAATTGCAAATTGTGCTGCTATGAACAAAGGTACATATATATCGCTGTGATATGTTGTTTTTAGATCTTCTGGGAAAATACTCAAAAGAGGAATAACTGGGTTGAATGGGACCTCTAGACCTAGTTTTCTGAGGAATCTCCAAACTGCATTCCACAGTGCTTTCACCAGTCTGCATTCCCACCAGCAGTGGAGGACTCCTATTTCTCCACAGCCTTGCAGGCATTTGTTATTGGTTAATTTCTTAATGTTAGCCATTCTTACTGGGGTGAGGTGGAATCTCAGTGTTGTTTTAACTGGCATTTCTCAAATGACTAATGATGTTGAACATTTTCTCATATATTTATTTGCCATTAGTCTTTCATTATCTGAAAAGTGTGGATTCATCTCAGCTGCCCATTTTTGGGTTGGGTCTTTGAATTTGAGGAGAGCTGATATTTTTTCATTCCTTATATG
This sequence comes from Chinchilla lanigera, assembly GCF_000276665.1. Classification (NCBI taxonomy): domain Eukaryota; kingdom Metazoa; phylum Chordata; class Mammalia; order Rodentia; family Chinchillidae; genus Chinchilla; species Chinchilla lanigera. Next base: position 39,967,260 of record NW_004955408.1, read on the forward strand.
TTCTAGATAGAAGCCCTTTGTCTGAGGGACAGTCAGCTAAAATTTTTTCCAGCTTTGTGGGTTTGCTTTTTACTCTGCTGGGGATTTCTTTAGATGTGCAGAAACTTTTCAGTAGGATGAGGTCCCAGTTGTTGATTCTTTCAAGTGTTTCACGTGCAATTTGGTTTTTGTTCATGAACTCTCTGCCTACATCTATGTCTTCAAGGTTTTCACCTGTTTTCTCTTCCAGTAGATTTAGTGTTTCTGTTTTAATATTGAGATCTGTGAACCATTTTGACTTGAGTTTGGTGCATGGTGATAGACGTGGGTCTACTTTCAGTCTTTGGCAGGGGGCTAGCCAATTTTACCAGCACCATTGATTAAAGAGGTTATCATTCTTCCAGTGAGTTTGTTTGGTCACTTTATCAAAGATTAGGTGGCTGACTTTGTTTTTAGTTGTGGCAGTTTCTTCCAGTCTGTTCCCTTCATTCTCAGGTCTGCTTTTTAGCCAGTTCCAGGTTGATTTTATGACAGTAGCTTTGTAGTATAATTTCAGGTCAGGGATTGTGATTCCACCTGACTTGTCCTTGTTGCCCAGGATTGCTTTTGCTATTCTGGGTCTCTTCTGGTTCCAGAT
>NW_004955408.1:39976045-39983331 GCF_000276665.1 Chinchilla lanigera
CAATGTGGTGCTTGCACATGTATGTTTGATTTATTTCACTTATGAGTATGGTCTCTAGTTGTGACCATTTAAATATAAAGGCCTCGAGTTTATCTTTCACTTAGCAGTGATTATTGAGCATGAAGAATTTTAAAGGACTGGAGCCTGTAATAAAGTTGCAGAAGACAAATGTTTCTTAGCAATTCCTATAACATTTATCTTCCTTCATAAACCAAAACAAAAACTCTCTCAGGAATATAATGAAGATTGGTGAAGGCCAAATAAAAACTAAGTCACATTTGTGTATACCAAACCCATAAAGCAGAGGATGAATTTATTTGCACTAATTTTATGATCTTTAAGCTTTTATTTTATATATTGTTTGGCCTTTTAGTCATAATAAGGAGGATTCATCACTAAAGCAGAAGCTCATATTTTAGAACTGCATTTACTGTGTGCGAGTTGAAACAGAAAGTAGCTCAAAATAATAACAGAGTGAATACAGTTCCCTCGCAAATCTTTGCAACTCCTAGGATAACAAATAAGAGGAAACATCTTCTATGACAGGGCAGCACACAGGATGAATGTACCTCTGAGAAGGCAAGAAAGTTTAATTCAAAGGATTAAAACGTATTTGTGCACCAATGCAATACCACTAAGCACTTGTGGTGAAGCTTGATCAGTACTGAGAACTCCTGAATGTTGCCTTTTCATTAGTTCATGACTCTGATCCTATTTGACACAGGGAAAATGTGTGTAACTGTTCTTGCCCCAGTTTTCCTATGATCTTCCATTTCATAAAGGTGTTTGGGTAACAGTGAAACTGCTGCCTCTCCATACATCTTGAGTTTTTTTTAAAGGCTCTAAAGTGACATACTTATTTAAAACCCTTGCATTTTCTAGTAATATCAGGTGAAATGCAAATTAATCATAACAAAATTAAAAATTACAGGTGTTCTGGGAAACTAGACTATACTGCTAAGAAGCATAATCTAAAAACACATCAGACTTAAAAATGTACACAATGAAGAATGAGATGAAAATATCTTGGCTCTTTCTTTTTAACATTAGGAGAAATATTTTTATGGAGACAGTAGCTAATTGGATTGATTCACTTTTATATTCACTAAATCATGTCCACAGTCACTTTTTCACTTTCTACTGCAAGCTTTTCATTTCTGTAAGTCCCATTTGAAATATAGACTGTGACTGCCTAGTACCTTTCCTGTACAATTACCTGCTATATCCAAGTTTAAGTTATTCAGCAGCTATCATATTAATTGTGTCTATCTATTAAATTATTCCCACAAGTCCTGGAGAGGTTCTTTGAAATTAAGCATTCACTCTGTACATATGTGTATTTCATTATGTTATAAAACATTATATTAAGAAAAGCGATGATAAGAATTAACTCTTGGGATAAATAACCTAATATTTGCAGTCCTTCCTTTGTGCTTTCTTAGTCTTGCTCACCCTCATAACATTGTATGTTGAGGAACAGAAGAGCTGCTGTCCATGCAGGGTGCCGGTCTTCAGCTGTCTTTGCCACACTTCACTGTTACTGTGCATGTGGTCACTGCCTTAAAGCCATGGGGTCGATATATACAACTGGTTTGAAGTAGCACTATTCAGTGGTTTGCAGCATAGAATTAATTTACAAAGTAACCTAATGTGACAAACTGATTCTATCTTTTCTAACATTTGAGATATGAGGTGACCTTTGTATGTTTCCTCAATAGCAGCAATTTTATATATATATATATAACATATAAACATGTGAAATATATTATGATTGTGTATTGTGCAAATGCATTTATTAATGTATATTTATAAACACATATACTCTTAGATGCTTAAATTTATCTTAATCAAAGTAAAAATTGAGAAAAAAACCAGTTTGCTCTTATTTTACCAGGATTGTCTTAACTCTTCCTTTTGCCAAACATTGTCTTATGTGCCAAACAGAGTTTACAAAGCTGATGAAGATACAGTATGACACAAATACGCATGGGTTATTTTGGGAGGAAGGTTGTAAATTAGTTTAGCCAAGAAAGCAAAAAGAATATTTATTAACTCTTAAACTGAGATTTAGAAAGTTTAAGCAGGAGCTGGGCAAAGATGTCTGAAAGATATTTAAGGCCAAGAATAGCAAAATTGTCCATTGTTTTTTGTCTTAAGATTATCAATGTAATTTGGCAAAATCAAGTTCAATGAGAGGATAGGGCTAGAGCTCAGAGTGACATGAGGGCCAGCATGTTTGTTCTGAAGATAACAATATGTAATATAACAGTCACTGTTAATTCCTATCATTCTGCTTTGAAACCCTGTATCATTTTTATGGTTTTGGCTTTGTTTTGTATATGTTGTTGTTATTTTGTTACTGTTTTGTTTTTTATTCCCTTTAAAAGAAGTAGAAAAGAAAAAAAGTGAAGAAAGGGGACAAAAATATAGATGGCCTCTGTAAGAATTTCTCTTAGAAGAGAGGAGACTAAGATACAGATATACACAGATGAAGACCAAATAAATATGCAAGGGGAAAATTACCATTTGCAAACCAAGGCCAGAGGCCTCAGAAGAAACCAGCTGTACCAATACCTTGCTCTCTAACACAGAGAAAATAAACACATGTTGTTTAAGCCACCCAATTTGTCATAACTTACTTTGGCAGCCCCTTCAAACTAAAACAATAAGCAACAAAAACACTGCAGCAACAATGAGGAAGTCAGCCCAAAAGATTCTCCATCTCTCCTGCCACAAAAAGAAGATGAGAAACATTTATAAAAGCAGGAGTATTATAATATGGAAGAAACCATCTGCATATTTTAATCATAGACCTGATGTAGCTGAACTGTGCTGCACGCTGTGTATGCTAATTTGGTGTGTTAATATTACACCTGGCTTGCATGCTACGTTCACGTACTTATGTCTTGGCTAAAGGCTAGGAGCAAGAGCAAGGTGTCCCCATCTCAGTACTCCTGAGTCCTCATAATGTCTACACAGAAGTGTTTTCAAATACTGCTGAAGTTACACTGGTAGATAGCTCCCTTGGAATTCCAAAGGTAACATGATTTTATTTTAAAGGAATAAAAAAATTTAAAAATCATTATAAACGATACAGAATTTCATTAAACAAGATGATAGGAATTCAGCAATGGTTGTTATACTGCATATTGTTGTCTTCAAATTAGTTGTCCAGATTACCAGATATAAGCATGAAAAATTGGTCAAAAAATTAAAAAGAGGAAAAAAAATTAAGCATTAACTGTTTCTTTCAATAGACCAGCAGAAGTAAGTGGTACAATTATCCCATCTATCCTATGTATATACATATATTTTCTCCTTCCTTCTTTCTTTTCTCCTTTCCCTCATCCCAGTTGTTCCTTCCCTTTGGGCAGTTTCTTTCATAAGTGAAATAAATCAGACTCACATGTGTAAACATCGTATTGTCTCCCTAGTGTAAGAACCTGGAAGAGTAAACATGGTTTACTTAAATATATAGTTCTAGTAATAACAAGACAAAATGCTTCTCTTGAACAATATGCCAAAGGAGCAAGAGGTCAGATGCTATTAAAGATGTGCCGCACAGTATCAAATTAGAATATTTATTAGCTGGAGTATTTGGAGACCATGTACTTTCTGAATGGTCATATACAGTAAGTTTGATTTCAAAATTTATGGTCAAAAATCCTTGGCTATCTTAACATCAATGCTTTCATATGTGCTGCCGAACTGACCACAATACCACTGCTTGTTGTCTGTGCTTTGCTGTAGTCATGAAGAACTTTCCTAAGATCTATACCTTTCATGTTCAAGTACAGGTACTCTGAAATATGATTGATGGTAACCAGTAAATTGGATTTTTTTCCATAAACAGGAAAACAATCATAATTCAGACAAGAAACCAAATCAACATTCACAAGTGAAATGTTTTTTCAAGGAATCAGCATGAAGTAAAATAGTGAAAATCTAGTGCAGTGTCAACTTCTCAAGGGGGAGTTAGACAGTAGCTGCCTCAACCTGAGTGTCATGGTCTAAAATTGAACTGCCGCTACTGTGAATGGTCTGATAGTTTGAACTGTTAAGGAGGCATGAGCTACAAGTGGGAGGGCTACTAAAGACCCTTGAATGCAGCTCTGAAGCACCCTTTGAATATTTTACCTCTTTATTTATAGCAAAGATGCCCAGTGAATTGTCCACTTCCTAATAACTCTTTCTGTCCATTGAACTAATCAAAAGCTATAAAACAAATTTTGAGGTGATTTTCCTCCTAATTTTGATTCACACATAAATATTGCAAAGGTAAATGAGACTATTTTGGAAGCAGAAGTTGAAAGAAGGTTCATGGAATTTCAGCATAAGATGTGTCAAGAGACACTTAGACACTACCCCTCCTTTGAAGTTCAGACAAACCTAGTATCACTGGTTCTCAAGCATACAAAAGAATCACCTGGAGGGTTGTTAAACACAAATTCCTACAGTGCACCCCCAAAGACTCTCACTCAGTCGGGGTGGAGCAGCACTGGAGATCTGCATCCTGACAAATTTCCAGATGGCAGTGATGGCCCTGGGCTGGGATCACAGCTGGGAAACCTCTGCATTACATTGTGATTACAGTCTCTGAGCACATGCAGCAGTAGGAAGTCACGAACTCAGCTCAACAAGAGTCTTCTCTCTGCAGATCTACTGATATAAACAAATAATAGGAAATTTTACTGATTTTAAAGAGCTTAAATTAGTTCAAGAAACAGATATAAAAAAGATTTTAGAATATATAGTGAACAGTAATACAGACACATATATAAAGTGTTCCAAGTCAGGGTTGGAGATGCCTTCCTGGAAGACAGATCACATAAATATGTCCTCAAAAAGGGGAAACACAATAGAATTTCAGGCAAAGAAAATAGTAATAAATGGCATATAAATAGGAAATACCTAGTTGTACGAAATGTAAGCAACAGAAATTTCAAACATACAATTTTATATTACAAATTATAATTTTAAAACTTCTTAAAATGAGCTGGCTATCATAACCATAATGAATCAATGTGCATTTCCTTAATTTCTGTTAATAGTAATTAAAATATCAGACATAACAGTATGAAGATTCTCTTATCTCTATACACCTCCACTATATATCTTATTAGAAAAGTGATTTCATGATGAGAATAGATGTACAATGCATGGGAGGCGTCTATTATATAATACCCAAAATGGCATGCCTGAGATTTCTTCCTACGTAGTAACACAGAAGCTGTTTGCTGTCCCTTCCCAAAAGTGAGAGAAACCATTTCGTGTTGTTTTTAAGTAAAAACAAAATGAGAATGAAGGGAACAAGTCTTTGCCTTCCCAGGACACCTAGAATTCAAGTAATGAAGGGCTCAGGTAGTGAGCCTTCTCTGAAAGCTTACAAAAGGTGTAAACTGTATAGGACAGTGGTCACAGAACCACGCTGCTCAGCCCTTCCCACCACCTGCTCCTCCTACCCGACAGCACCAACAGGAAGTCAAAGGAGGTCTTTGTCTGTCAAGTTTAGTGCCATTATAAAATTTGGTGAGACACAATTTCATAAAAAGCAGGGAATTATTAAATAAGTAAGATATTCTGACACTTGAAGCTAACAGTTCGTTCATATCCAGACTGGGCATGATAGTATTATAAGGGAACTTATGGAGCAATACCATAATGCTGAATAAAACTAGACACAACTATGTAGTTCCACTTAGGTATAGCTCAAAGGCAGGTATAACTAAATTAGAATGGTAGAATTCAGGAAAGCTAGGAGGGCTATGTTTGTGGAGCCTGAAGAGATGGCTTGGGAGGCAGGAGGGGGTATGTGGGGTGCAGCAAGAGTCTGCTTTCACACAGGTGATGGCAACATGAGTGCTTTCTTTGTGGAAGTGCACAAAGCTTCAAACTTGTGCATGTTTTCTACATGTGATCACTTTTCACAGTAAAGAGGGTTTTAAAATATCCAAAAATTGAGAGGTTTGCTTTTTTTTTAGTGGTGGGGATAGAAACCAGGTCCTTCTTCTTGGTCAAAATTTCTGATCCTAAATATATCACATTGTTTGGCTTATATGAGAAGCCCAGATTAAAAATAAAAAATAGGCAATTGGAAGTAGGGGGAGAGATCATACTCAAAGGGGAAGAGAACCAAGAGGTGGGGAGGGGTGAGAGGAGGAAGAGAAGGGATTAAAAGGGATTGGCATGTGTTCTGTACATGTACCAACTCCACACGAGGAAGGTAAACATTATGTACTACAAATGTGTCAAAAGAAAAAGGAAAGGGGTGAAAGGCTGCATGGCAGAGGGAGGGAGAGAAGGGAAAAGGGTTGAAAACAGGAATGGAGATGTTATGTACATGCACCAATTTCCAACAAGGAATGCAAAGATTATGTACTGTACACAAGCACAAGTAAAATAAAACAATAAAATGAAAAAGAATCTGTATTACTTTCAGGTGTCAACTCAATGAAACTATGACTAAGCACATATTACATTTTGAGTAAATGTTTTTCAATTAATTCAAATAAGAGATTATGATAGCCAGAATTTAATCAGAAAGCAAGAAATAGTGAAATAAGATAAACTGAAAAGAGAATTACATGGTTACCCTAATCATAGACACCAATTAAAAAGGGACTAGGAAAACATTATCAAAGTACTCCAAGATTTCAAACTTGAATGACCATATAACTAGTGATGAGAGAAAATCCAAGATGCCAGTTTTCTTTTCTAGGTCACATAACCTGCTAAGCAAGGAATGCGTATAAAGGTAAATGCCTCATTTTGTAGCAATACATCCAATTTCACTGTGTTTTTGTTTTAATTTTTAAAAAGATTGGCATTTACACAGCATTTGCAAATGCTTCAGTGATGGCTAAGTAGTGGTTAAAGGACTGTTGGCTTCTCTTGGTTTTTATCTCCAAATTCCAGGTGGACACATTGTTACAAAGACCTAAGATTGATTCAGTTTGAAAATAAGGAAAGATCAGTCAGTGCTGGCCATGGATAGAATAAGAATAGAAAGTCTCTTCCTCTGAAACTATTGCTCTACTGATGCCTGAAATTCCATTATCAAAGAACGTTCTATGCCTAAGAATTTTCTTCCTGATTGTTTTCTTTAGAAGTTCAAATATTCATTAGAGTTATGAGCTTATCATTTTCATTTTTCCTTGGCAAATTGAAATGAACATACTATGGTTGATACCCTGTGTCAACTTGGGGCGTCTAGAGGTTTAGCTAAGTGACTCAGCAGGGAGCCAGGGTGCTTACTTTGTATACATCCTGAGCCTGTGGAAGAGGAG
>NW_004955408.1:39984756-40005248 GCF_000276665.1 Chinchilla lanigera
AGGGAGCAAAGCAGGCCTAAAAGAGAAGCCATGGAAGCTGTAACCACTGGAAGTGCCATAGGGATGGACTCATGCAAACACTGTGGAGCTCACAATGTGCCACAAGTTGTTTCAGAAGCTGCATGTGCAATTATAGGACATAATGTTAGCTCTGCTGGATTTTGGACTTGCTTTGGTCCCCATACTCTGTATCCCCCTGTTTGTACCTTTTGGAATGGTACTGCTCATTTTGTGCCATTGAATGTTGGAAGTGTTTAACATTTCATTTGTACAGGGGGTGACAGCTAAGAGTTTGCCTTACATCTCAGAGGAGGCTTGGGACTTGGACTCTTGAGCAATGCTGAAACTGTTAGGACTTTGGCAACTCTTGCAGATGGGCTAAATGCCTTTTGCATAAAGGGATGTGCATGAGTCTTTAGGGGGTGAAATGTTATTGTTCTAATGGAATGGAATGTCTTTGTACCTGGAAACTGATTTAAAGAAGTGTATCTGGTTGCCAAGTTGACAAGGGGTGGAGTGTTATGGTTGATACACTGTGTCAACTTGGGGCGTCTAGAGTTTTGGCTAAGTGACTCAGCAGGGAGCCAGGGTGCTTACTTTGTATACATCCTGAGCCTGTGGAAGAGGAGGGTATGGAAATTATGTGAGAGCTACATGTCCCTTAGGTGGGGGTAGCCTCTTTACAGTGTAAGGCAGGGAAAGAGGCTGCTTGGCGCCATTCCTCCCTTTTGCTCTGGCTGCTTTGCTGTTCCACTGCCATTCTCCCCTTTGCTCTTGTTGGTTTGCTACCTTCTGCCTCAGAGCCAGCCAAGTATGGACTGAAACCTCCACAAATTGTGAGCTAAATAAACCTTTCCTTCCTTCATTTTGGGCATTGGGTATTTGGTCTCAGCAATGAGAGAAATATAACCAAGACAGAACATATACAAAATTTTATGAAAATTACAGTTAATTTATGTATGATATTTAGCATAATGGCAGAGATACAGCAAGTATTAATTACTATCTCCAATCTAGAGGACAGAAAATAGCAATTATCCAAGTTCACAATTTTAAACACTTTTATTTATTACTGGTTTTGTTAAAGTAACTTCTGAATAATTCAAAGTTATAATGCAAACACCTCCCATCTACCTGGGATTATATGCACAACCTCAGAAGTTGGAGGATGCAAAAAATTTGTTCTAATTTTCCACTCCAAAAAGTATGCAGTAAACTCTTACCTAACTGAAAACAAATATTGAGAAGTCACAATGTACTCACATAAAGATAACTAAATAAACAACAATCTAGTTTTTACACTGGAAAACTGAAATAAATTGAGAAAAATCTCCATAGGGATCTTTGATTCTTGCAGAGACAGAACAAAAATACACCAAAATTTTGGAGAGCAAAGCAGGGGTTTCAAACTTGCTGCACTTTAAAATCATCTGAGGAGCTTTTCAAAGTCCCAGTGCCCAGATAACAGCTAATACAAATTAAGTTAGAATGTTTGTAGTGGGAACATGGCATCAATATTTGTTAGGATACCCAAGTGGTGCTTTAAAATGTGCAGCAAAAGTTTGAAACCACTAGAGTAAGGTAACAGTTTTATATCCACCATGTTTGTTTAGAAGGTATTTCAAGATGTATGTAAAAACTTAGTTTGGGGACGGAATTGGAATTATTCTTCTTCTACTAATCCATAAACACTACCACCCTTCCCATCTGTTTCCTTGACAATCCAATGTTATCTGGCCTTGGAGAAAGAGAATGGAAGGGAAAGGGGAGGGAAAAGAGAGAAGAAAACGGGAAAGGGAAGAAGAAGTTGAAGAAAAGAAAGAAAGAGAAGGGGGCAATCAAAGGAGTATCAGGAGCTTTCAGTCACTCAGCAGTGAGGGGATTTGAGAATTATAACTCCCATTCCCTATTTCATCCTCACATCACTCTGTGTTCAAAATATTGGTTGGATATTGGTTGTACCTCCCTCATCTCTGGACACAGGCAGCCATACTAAGATCAAGACAAAACGCTTTAGGGCACCAACTCTAAGGACTGGTGCAGATAGGATTAATAGTGAGGAAACAAGCCATGCCTCTTGCAGTAGTTCTACAATCTAGCGCCACCTATTATTCTCAGGATTATAAACTTCATTTTACCTTTCCATTGCCTTCCTTATGCTATGGGATTCTTTATTTTGTTCTCACTAACTGCTGACAGGACTTTCCCAGAAAATGCAGAGGGAGTTTCCTGATTTTTATTTCTGAGATCTTTTCCTTTCTTAGCTATGGTTAATTCCTGTAGTATTAGCATGTGTAAAACTGGATATTTAACAATGAAAATGCACCAGTATCTCATATGTGTCCCATTACTTTCTGACATTTAAATTGAAGATTATATGTATGAAATATGAAGATATTTCCCTTTATATCTTCTAAATGATATCTGATTTTTAAGCAAAGTTATCAAGAAGCAAACCTTGAATCAAGCATTGATGATGCATCAACCAAAATTGGATGAGTTTACATTATGATGCAGAGCAACAAATGACTAAAAGAAAATCACCAACATTTACAATAGTTTAGAACACTGCCCGTACTTGCTAAGGAATCTTCCTGTTATGCTCCACTTCTGTTGCTTGTCAGAAGAAGGCTAGAACACAAGTGCAGTAAAATGAATGAAAACTTCTGTTTTAAGACAATATACCAGCTAATTGTTACAAACTTAACACACAGAAAACTCCCATTCCCATTTGAGCTTTTTATTTACTCTAGAGATTTGTTCTGGTTATCTCCTTATACGAAATTATAGTAGATTTCACTCTTAATCTTAAAGTCTGAAATTTTTAACTGGATTTCAGTTACTTCATTAACCAACATAGCTAGGCCGATAATTGTTCTAGAGTCATGTAGAGATTAAGTCTATGAAACTCATGTTACACTGACATTTAAATAATTTAGGTAGAACAAAATACCAGTTGAATGAGACCATCTTGTGACCTTTCCTTAAAAACATTCTAACGTGAACAGATGTTCTGGTATCAAACTACACTTCCAAAAGCTGAGAAAATCAGGTGAAAAATCATATACCTGCTTATAGTGCAACAAAATGAAATGACCAATTGAAGAAGACAGGAAGGAAAGAGTTGTCTTTATAACCACTTTCCAAATTCCAAGCAGTGGCACATGGAGAGAGACGACTTCCACTTAAGGGAGGAAGAGACAGGTATATTCATGCCTATGACTGAGGACCAAGTACCAGGACTGCCATAATTAATACTGTTCTGAGCAAAACCTCATAATACCAACCCCCAAGCCAATACTTTCAGACTGAGCCTCTGGAACCAAGTTACTGCAGGCAGCTGAAAGTCTCTACTACCACTGCTCCATGAGAAGAGCCAGGAGCAAGACTGCATCCACTGAAGAACAGGGCTTTGTCTGGACCCAGATTCCAGGCCTTCTATGATGCCAGCTAGTACCGAGACCAGCTCAACATCAGGCAGAGAACCATATATGGGTGGGACACACTCTAATTTCAGTAGGAATCATTTCCAGCCTCAGAGTATACCAGGGATGTACATGTTCTCCCCACTAGCACTATCAAGTTTTTGCAAACCCCTGTGGCTATGTGATTTGGGTATGGCCCAGGTTAGCATCTGCTGTGATAGCCAAGGGGATATATCTGTCACCTTGAAGACTGTCCCATAACTTAAGGCAATACAGCTTCCACCAGGCCAGAGCTAAGTAATTTCTGTTCAAGATAGTGCTATAGATCTTCTTTGGCAGCCAGCAAGACCTTGCTCCAACAGAACAAATACATGAGTAGGCCTGCAGCACTGCTAGTTGCAGCATGGGCCTCAGTGGATCCCTGAGATTACCCAAGTCTGTGCTGCTATGAGATTCAGGTAACCCCGCTGATAATCCTAGTCCACCTTCAGCAACACCACTTCACATTCAGGCAGCATAAAGTGGTGCAAGAGTCCATTCACTGGAAGCAGGATAGGGTAGTTATCACAAGACGCAGTCCTTGAACTTAGTCCTGGGTGATGAAACCTAACAATGAGCACGTACTATTCCCCAACACCTAGGGCTAGCTATAGGTGAAGCTTCTGGAATAAGTCTAGATCCAGGAGAAGACGTGTAGCCATGGTCTGCTGGATTTCTAGCTAATCTCACCTGTGGCTGGTTGTGGAAACATTTAAAAATAACTCTGCCTCTGCAAGAGGCAGCCCATAGCAGTGTGGGCGTTGGTCATACCCCAGGGTTGCCATGCACTTGAAGGTGTGTGAGCAAACAACTTGTGGGCACAGCTGTGAGAGAAGCTTGGATAATTCCATCTACACCAAATCTACCAGAAACAGTGCCTGGTCACAGGATGGTCAGTGTTAAGGAAGTATCAGGGCCCACCCTGACCCCACAGGAGGACTGGAGGGTCAGATGACTCTTTCCATGTATGTCTGTGTTCTTGTGAACAACACATCAACAATGTACTACAGACAGACCTGGACTTGGATTGCCCACTGGTCTGAAACAATGACAACACACCAACAGCAGACTCCCAAAAAATGTGAACCAAGAGCCATCCAGTGCTAAAATAGTAGAAGTTACTGAAAGCTCAGAGAAAATGAATGGAAAATGAAAATGAATTCTGCTTAGAATTTCTGGAAAGACAGGTACAAAGTCAGATTAGGAAGACTGCCATGAGTAAATAATTTTTAAGTGCCCAGATGATGTCACAAATGTGGTACATGCTTGTAATCCCAGTTATTCAAGAGTGAAGCAGGAGAATTACAAGTGTGGGGCGAGCCTGGGCAGCTTCGCCTGACTTGTCTCAATATGAACAAAGGGCTGGGAATGCAGATCTGTGGGACAGCCATTGACAATCATGTACAAGACCCTGGGTTCAATCTGTAGTACTTCTAAATAACAACAAAACCAACAAACAGAAACTCTCAGGAAACCAAGACCTCAGTTAACACCTCATCAAGTAAGGTGAAACTAACCAGGGTATAATCAGTTTGGAGGAGGTTTCAGATAGAGAATGTTTTTTGTCTTTTTGAGACAGGGTCTCACTATACAGGTCAGGTTGGCCTTGAGCTCACTTTGTAGCCCAGGCTGGTCTTGAACTCACAGCAATCCTTCTGCCTCAGCCTCTCGAGTGCTGGAATTACAGGTCTGCACCATCATGCCCAGGTTCAGGTAGAGAATTTTAATAGCTGTTTTAAGGAAACTCAATGAGTGCAAGGAAAACACAGAAAAATATTTTCATACTTTAACAGAGAAACTTTAAAAAAGGGTATAAGCAGTTTTTTTAAAAAATCGAACAGAAATTATGGAGCTAAAAAATATTTAATGAAATTAGAAAGATGATAGAAGGCATCATTAGAGGGATAGATCATAGAGAAAAAATAATTACTGAGTTGAAGACTGCCTGTTTGAAATTACACAGTGTGGGAAAGAAAAAAAGAAGGAAATTAAATGAAGAAAACTTTGAGAACTTTGAGAACTTTGAAAACTTTGAGAACTTTGAGTACTAAACAAGTATATATTTTGGTTACTGGAATTAAGAAGAACTTGAATATGTCAAGGTAGAAGAAGTCTATTCAGAAAATACTAATAGAAAACTTCCCAAACCCAGGGAAAGATACAAATATCCTGGTACAGAAAAGTCAAAGGTCATCAGTTAGATTTAACTCAACAAAGTCCTCCTCAAAATATCTTCCAACCAAGCACTCAACTCAAATTGCGAGGATAAGGGTGTTCCAATTTTCCTGACAATGACTTCTCGGCAGAATTCTTTGTTCAACAAAAAAATACTAAAGTAAATTTTGCAAATCAAAAGAGACATTAATGAGTCAGAAAGAAATACGTGAAGGATAAGACTGACCAGTAAGGGTAATTATACAAACTCAGAATTCTTCAATGAATGTTATAAGCATGGTGAACAAACCATTCATATCTTTAATATGAAGACTAAAAAATAAAAATAACAATTCAACTAAAAATAGTAATGCAATTAAAATGTTAAGATGTAGACAATATAGATAAACATAAAATGGGATATCAAAATTTCAGCATGGGAAGAAGAATGGAGAACACGTTGGGGTTTTTTATTAATATGTTTGTCTTACTCTTCGTTTTTCTTTCTTTTCTTTATGAACATGTTAAATTACAATATTTTAAAACAAGTTGTTTTAAACAAAAAACATTTTAAGGCATGATAAAAACAAAGCAAAAATCTAAAGTGTACAATCCAAAAGTAATGAGGAAAGAGTCAAAATACCCTTCTACAATAAATCATTTACTATGAAGGAAGACTGAAAGAAAGAGAAAAGAAGAAACTACAACAAAACTAGAGCACAAGTTACAAAATGACTATAGCAAGACATTACTTATCAATCATCACACTGAATGCAAATGCATTAAACCCTCTAGTAAAAAGACTCTATAGATGGATTACATGCTAGACCAGAAAAAAGCCTCAACAAGTTTTAAACAGTTAAAATAATTTTATTAGTTCACAATTAAATATATCCAGAAATTAGTAACAAAACAAATTTGGAAACTACATAAATACATGGACAGTAAGCAACTTACTTTTGAACAACCAATGAGTCAAGCAAGAAATCAAGAAGAAAATTTTTAAAATCCTGAGATAAATGAAAATGTAGATACAACATATCAAAACCTTAGCATGAAAAGAGAAATCTATAGCAATCAATGCTCCTATCAAAAATGTAGAAACATTCTGCAAGGCTGATGCCTTATAAGAGTTCATTCATACTTGAGATTGTTACTGTACACTGAGGCGCAACTGGCCCAGACAAGGCTCACCTGTCCAGCATGGATTCCTCCTGACATCATCACCACCACCCTATAGATGTTAGGAACATCCCAATATGAATGTTTCTGTGCAGGACCCAGAAGAAGTTCGGTGGAGCACGGCTAGGGACCACTCTTTCCCTAGCATGAGTGATACACTGGCTGCTGGAGAAGCATCCCTGTGCAGAGGCAAGCAGAGAGGTTCAGGATGTTGATTCTGCACTCGTGTTCGTGGTACCTTCCAGAGGTTCTTTTGTCCAGTTACTTTGATCTTTCCCCACTCTTAGTTTAAGGACAACTTTTCATCACATAATGGCACTTGCGAATGTAGGGCATTTGCCTCATCCTCCATCATCCTGTTCTTCCCCCCAGATAATGACCTTGCAAATTGTTCCCACACCTCAGGCTCCCCTTCCCTTACTTTGTTTCTGTTCTATCATTTGTTCATTGCAGAACAGCCAGCTGACACAATGAGCTAGATCCCAAGGTAGAAAGACAAACCAATGATTCTAAAATTTTAGTGCAGACATATCAGAAAATTTCAAAACATTTATCCTGAAACATTTTTAAAAAATCACACCAACATATCAAAAGTCTCACTGTAAAATCTAAAACGATCTGGAAATTATGTAAAACTTGACTTTTATCTTACTCCTCCCCTAATTGACTCCAGTACTCAAAGTTTAAATGGTGAACTATTTTTTTCTGCAGGCTTTCAGATGCTTTTCTGCATTTGCAAACACAATTTTCACATAGAATATGAACTAGGTCACATCCAAAATGGTGTGATCCTATGATTCATTCTTTCCTGCTTAGTCGTCCCCTGATAAAGTGGTTCTGTGCTGAGAGCTAAGAGATAATATCTGCTAAGTGCTTCAGGCTGTCCGGGTCTCTTGTAACTGCTTTACCTCTAATTATTATCTGCAATTTTCATAACATCTTTATGGAATAGGTACAATTATTAATCCTATGTGACAGATAAGCACATACAAATGCACAGAGGCCAAGTAACATGTCTAACACAGCAGAGAAAGTCAAAATATTGGCCTTTATTTTGCTCTATTGTCTCCACCTGACTCAATGACTTTACCACTAACACCTTTAAAAATTACATTTGGATTTTAATTTTCTTAACACTAGGATGAGATTGTTTTATAGAAAAGGGAAAAACTGATTTCTTATTGTTTAGAATCCTATGTAGCTAAAAAAATCCTATGTAGCTACGGGCAGTAATCGACAGTACTGACTGAAGTTACTCAGCCTCCCCTTTTGCTTTATAAACTTTTGAAAGCAATTTATGTTATGTCAAGTTTAGGATATAGTGCAAATAGTCACAGGCAGAAAGATGATGATATGTATGAAAATATTTAACACTGGCCAGTACTGGAGGTGTCATCTTATCAAGGTCAAGGTAGAGACCCACAGCAAATCTTGCTCTGGTTCCCTTCCAGGACTTTGGAAAAGCCCCATCAAGTGCAGCTATCTGGAGCTGTGACTTGGTTCATTTCTTGGTATTTCTATCCTCAATTTGATAGAATCATATGTAAGCCTTAAATTCGATCAGCACAGCTACATTTTGATGCAGCAATATTTTTCAGTGTGGGAGGACATCAAGCTATGAAGATATCTTTGGAGAGAATCACTTATTAAGTTTAACTTTTTCAAGATTCCTAGTACTTTTTTTTTTCATACTAAGCACCAGGAGGTCCCCTTTATTTTTCAGCCTCATCTTGTTTTGCCTTTGTCTAGTGAATTTTCAAATATTTTTTGATAAGCTATTAGGCTGTGGGGGAAACCATCTGTTTAAAATAAGAAGACAGTATTAATAACAAGTAGGAAAAAACCCTAAAATTGAAGAACTCTTCATTGTAGCCTATTCTTTGGAAGGCAGAGTTCATGCTTACTAGTACAGAGTAAAGAAAACTCAAAGATTCTCTTGAAGTGCATCCAGGGTCCATATATCTGATTCTGATGGGCCTATACTATTTTTGGTAAGTAGATTTGAGACATATAATACAGGATATTTACTTAAATTTGAATGTCATAAGCAAGAGTGTATACATCTTAAAAGTAAGTATGCCTCATGTATTAAATAGGGTACACTTATACTAACAATAATTCTTTGCTATTTTATGAAATTCAAATTTAACTGAGCATCTTATGTTTGCTTAAGTAAATCAGGTGACTGTTGATGGACTTGGGTGGGGGCAGCTAAAGGAAGGGGCAGCTTGGCTGTGGAACAATTGCAGGTCATGTGGGGAGCCCTGTGAACAATGTGCCATCCTTGGGAGTATAGCTCAAAAGCCAGGTTGACTCCAAATACTTCCTTGGGCTTTGCTGATTTGATGTGAGCTTCCTTAACCTACTAGGTAGGGGCTTTTTAATAAGTCTTGAGGTCCATGTCCAAGAAGGCAAATTCACAAAGTCAGTCTCATTTTCATAACCAATTTAAAATTGAATTTCCGTAGAAATACGGCATACTACTGACAAAAGACAAGCAATTTGTGAAACCTAATATCAACATAGTGTTTGCCTTGGTGTGTAGAGTTTTATCAGAAAGGAGATAGTAACAGAAGCAACTTAAAATGTTCCAGGTCTCTTAGAACAACAGAAAGAGTCCTGCTATACTTCTAGGTGTGTTGTCAGGTTGTAGTGAATACAGATATGATTTTAAGAAAAATAAAAGCTTGAGTGTCTCCAGAACAAAATAAAGTCCTGAGTTTCAAGGTCACCTTCTATGGTTTGAGCCAACAGAAATTACAGAGCAGTCCTTGCTTCATCCACTGTAGCAGGCTCTTCTATGTGACTTTGTTTAGTTGATGCTTCAAATTAGAGCTTATTTATAGCTATAAAGGTCAAGAAGTTCTGCGGTATGTTCTGTAGACTTTCATTTCCGCAGAGAAAGCAAGACTGAGCTATACAAAATATATGAATTTTCTGGGTTGATAGTTGTGTTATGCAGATCCTGAAAATCTAAAGGAATTTGCATCTGCTTCATTGTCTTGCATGACAAAGAAAAAGAAGCTGCTGAAGCTCCTGCACCTGGCTCAGCGGGTGTCAAATGTGCTTGAAGAAAACTCTATTCAGGTAACTCTGCTATTACAAGACTTAAGAACAGAAAATTGTGAAGGATATAATCTTCTAGAATGGGAAGGGCATTGCAAAAATTTCACAAATGCAGCAGAACCAGAAATGACAATGAGGAATCTGGGTTGTGACTGGGAATACAGTTTAAGGAATAAGGAATGACAGAGGTATTTGCCTGGTATGACTGGTCAGTGTGTCATTCATTCATTCATTTACTTACCCCACATTTAGTAGGTATTTATTGAATTAGTGTCATGAATTAAGTAGTGTTCTGGGTTTTGAGATCCAATAATAAAGAAAACAAGTTCCTAGTATTTAAGGAACTTGTAGTTCCATTGGAAATACTGATAAAGAGGCAGCTGCAATGTAGGAGACAGGAACTAAGGTCCTTGTGGGTGCTGAAGGAGAGCCAACTATGGAGCCTAAAAGTGGGACAGGAGGTAGGTGAGGGAGGGTAGTGGGAAGAGGAAGTGGTACTGGAGATCTGGGTGAACTGGAACTGCCTGTCCCTTCCCCGGAAAGAGGGAGAGAAGAAATAAAGTTTCAGGTAGAGGGAACAGAATTTACAGTACCACTAAGTTGAGGAGACTATACCATGTTCTTAGGGTTGCTGGGTAATATAATTCAAGGGCAAGAGTGACAGAAGATATGGGCTAGAAGGGTGTAGGCCTCTGGGGGCTGAACTAAGAATTTTGGACTTGTTTATAGGCAGGGATGTTCTAGAGCTGTTAACAGAGGCCTAGCTCCATCAGATACTTCTGCAGAGTTGTTTCTGGACATAAAGTGGATTTATCTGGGCATCAACTTGGATGTTAAATGAAAACTTTTCTGTGTGAAACACTGTCACACACGGGACTAGTAAATCATTAGAATTAAGCGAAACAGTGAGGGTTTGTTTGCTTTTTTATCTCTTTCATACCTGAGGCTGGGCCAGCAGCTACCATGCATTAGTGGACCTACAGAATAACGCAAAATCTTTTAGGATTCTATAGCTTTTTCTTTATATAATTTTGAACTGCATCAGGACCTGAAAAGGCCATCCCCACAGAAAGGGAGCTGGCACATGTAATAGCTGGTGGAAGATAATGGAATAGAAGGGATTCTGCTGTGTGTGTGTTTGAGGAGGTGGGGGTGTCCTAGGACTATATAATACTCAGGGCCAGTTACAGGCTTCCCAGCTGTCTTGGTTACTTTTCTCTTGTTGCTGAGACAAAACACCCAACACACAAAATGAAGGAAGGAAAGGTTTATTTACCTTACAGTTTGTGGAGGTTTCAGTCCATACTTGGCTGGCTCCAAGGCAGAAGATAACAAAGCAACAAGCACAAAGAGGGGAATGGCAGTGCATGCAAGCCTCTTTCCCTCCTTTACACTGTGAGCAGGCTACCCCCACCCAGGGGGGAGACAGTCACATAGTTTACCTTCTAAACTTCTCACAGTGACACAATCAATAACATCCTAGAGAAGGAAAGGCATGTCCTTTGCACCCCAGGATGTAGAGCTGCTGAGTTACTTGGCCAAACCTCTAGACTCCCCAAGTTGACACAATGTATCAACCATAACACCAGTGTTATGATTCTGGCCCTCCTTACTTTCTCCTCTGCCTGTTTCCCAGCCTTGTGAGAATGGAAGGGTTTGTAGAGATCTTTGCTCAAACTCCTTTTTTATGTGCCAGGTGCCTGTGGTAGTGTGTACATGTAGCATTAGCTCCTCATTTGGTTCTGTGGAATCAGAAATTTTGAGATGTTGTACTTACCAGGTGAATTTGATCCCAATCTAGTTAAGAGTAGTATTAATCATTGCCATTAACTAAAAATTTATTGTTATGGTTTAAATATAAAATGTCCTCTCAAAATTTTCATGTGTGTGGAAGATTGTTGGGTCATGGAGATGCTGTATTCATCACTAAGGTCTTGACTTGGAAGATTATATTCTTGCCCTTGGCTCCTCACTCCATGCTCTCTGCTTGCTGGATTCCCTGGATTGAGCAGTATTCCTTCACTGTGCTCTTCTGCCATAGAATTTCTGCCTTGGAGTCAGATGACCATGGACTAAATCCCCCAAAGCTGTGAGCTAAATTAAACCACTCCTCATTTAAATTGTAGAAGTCAGGTATTTCATCCAAATGATAGGAAAGTTACTAATCTATTTACTAAGACATAAGAACTTTTTATGTTTTTACAAAGAAAAGAATAAGGTCAGAATTTTATGATAAATATATTTTGTTCCATCTTCTTAATATATTTTTAATAATACTGAAATGCAAACAACTATGAGAATTATTTTCAGCTTTCATTCCCTTCAAGTTTGAGAAAAAAGCCAATATTTACATTTGATTACTTTTATTTGTATGTCTGTGGATTGCTCTCTTTTTGCACAAAATATAATACAGGGTATATTTTTGTTTTGTTTTGTCTATTTGAGACTTGATCTTGTAGTTCAAGCTGGCCCTGAATTTCCTCTATAGCCCAGGCTAGCTTAGTGATCATTCTGCCTCAGCCTCCCCTTCCCCTATGCTGAATTGTAGGCCTGTACCACCACACCTAGCAGGGTGTCACACTCTTTACTGCTCCATTCCATATTAAAAAGCAACTGAAACCGTCACTGATGGGAAACTCACTCCAGAGTGGGTTTATTAAACTCGATCATTGTTAAGAATTATGCAACCTCTTTCAGGAATTTTAGCTTGTTTTATTCATCCTAAACAATTAATAGTGCCCACTTCCTGCTCCCCCTTTTAAAAGGGGTGTCCTTTCGTTTTATGCCCTCTTTAAAATAGGCTTATTGAACAATACAATTTAGATGTACGAGAAACCACCTCTATATATTTGTAAGTCATGTTGCAATTTTTTCTGGTCAGACAGTTACCTAAATCTTTATTCATAAGTGCAACTCTGGCTTAAACCAAAGTACAAAACATTAGAGCTTTTTTACTCTTAGGCAAATGTTTCACTTTGACAGCAATAGATTAGTTTAAGGAGATGCTGCGAGCTTCAGGAGCTGAAGAATAACTACATTTTTATTTGGACTGTCTCTCAGTGACTGTTTGTTTAAAGAATCAATTAAGCAAGAATGATGAGCAAAAATAAAAAAGCCAAACAGACAAATAAATTAACAAAGGAGTAAAAGCATACCAGATGCAAAATTGAAGATGTTAAGTCTATTTCTTTGTGTATAATTTCATTCCTAAATTTTATTTAAATAGCACGTTTACATTGTTAATTCCCTTCCACTTTGTTTGTAACTCTGTATTGTCTGTATTGTGCTTGTGATATGTTGTAAAATGTTGTATGTCTGTTAATGTTTCCCTCCTTTTATCTTTAAAATAAAAAAAAATAACACGTTTACCTATAATGTACCAGAGTGATGGAGAAAAAGTAAGTAAATATGAAAAAGTAAAATCTCACAAAAAGCCATTTTCATTTTATATTTGATTAGAGAAAATTAATTTTACCTAATTCCGGTTATAATTTTTCTGTCAAATTTAAAAATCAAATTAGTAAATGAAAAATAGAAAGGAGATGTAACACTTTTGAGTTGGGTGATTTCTTTTTTGAGACAGGGTGTATTTAAATTAGGATAATTCTTTAAACAGACTGTTACATCTAAGTATAAAACTTATAAAAACTGTATTCAAGCAGAACATCTAGGACTTTTATTAGATTCAAGACCAGCTGTTCAAACTTTGGATCACAAAGTAGTATTCTAAAATAAGAAGCAATCCTATATTTAGCATTTAAAAAGATTGCTATGTAGAATCTCTAGAGTTCTATTGCATATCTAGAAAATCTGCCACCAAAAGCTAGAAAATATTTAGTAACACAAAGTCTACAATGGAAGCCTATTTTGTTGTTCTCTAAATGGGAGAGAGAACTTCAGGAACAAAGTGGTTAAAAATGACAAAAGATGCAAATAAACACTAAACACAAACTTCTAAATTCTAAGCAGTTCAGAAAGGAAAAGATACAAATATTATAACACAGAATCAAATTAATAATAGAGAAAAAGGAAAATGGGAGACTAGAATCAACTATAGAGAAATGTATATACATATATATATAAAATAATTGTTTTTGCTTAATCAATCTATTTATATGTTAATGTATGCTAGCTTTTTATATTTTATTGTCATTATTGTATTGATTTGATTATATATAATATGTTTTGTGGTAAAAAAAATTGAAAAATTCATAGAAGTACAAATAAGAATGAAATATCCTTTTTATTTTATGAAAAAATAGACAAAATTCAGTAACAAAATAACGAGATAATAACAATCATTAATACACTGTGTATCATTAATACACTGTGATACACTGTGTATCATTAACATCAAAGTAGTTAGAGGAAAAGTTATAAACCAAAAAGATTCTTACAAAAAGGGAAACAACCAAATGATACCACAATGCATTGTTTTCAATGATCTAAAGTAAACTAGTAGTATAAGTAAAACAAATGTCTTAAGAACAAAATGCAAAGAAAACCACTTGAAATGATTCATAAAAATTATAGTGTGTAGAATTTATTGAAGCTTTTTCCCACCAGGCATTAGCATGGTGCACTCTGTGTTATTTAAGTTTTATAAGAGCACTAAGCAACAGGAATTAGTATTATCTCAACAACTTTGAAGCTTGGAATTTTTGGGGTCAATCAGTAAAGCCACAACCATCATTCAAGCCCACCTCTGTGAAGACTGGAGCTTCTATGTCACTTTGAAATGTTGACTTACATTCTCAGCTTTATGCACAAACATATTTTAACATAAACTGAGTAATACTATACATTGATAAATTTCCTAATATTACACTACAGCCATTATTAGCCTTGTAATTAAATATCTTGGGCACTGCAGGAAGGACCTTGGGTCTGGGGAATCCTTGGTGAGCTGCCAAGGAGCCCGAGACCCTGCACTCCACCCCTACCACAATCGAGGTGAAAGATCCTGGGTCCCAGAAAGCCTCAGGAGGCTTGTTCAGCTGCCTGGGAGCCTGAGACCCCACACTCTACCTCCCTCCTCCTTTGCAAAAAGGACCCTGAGAAGGGTCCTGAGAAGCCTTGGAGCCCAGGACCTTACGCTTCACTTCCTGCTACCAATGCAGGAACAACCCTGAGTCTCAGAAAACCTACAGAGCTTTGGTGAGCTGCACTGGAGGGAGCTTCAAAAATGACAAAACAAAGGAGCAAAATGCAATCTCAGACCTCCACCTCACCCAGAACAAGTCCATGAAACACCAACATGGAAGAACGTGGAAATCATACACCTGAAATTTCTGAATGAAAGCAACTGAAGTAAAGAACCAACTACATCAGGCCATAGAGGAAATTAGAACAGAAATAATCTCTCAAGTAGAAAACGAAATGACAACCATAGAGAAAGAATTGTTCAGCATATCAAAAGAAAGCATAGGAAAAAAAAAAAACCAGAGGAACAGAGAAAAATGATGGAAACGGTGAAAGATCAATATAGGAAAGAATTAGAAGGCATGAAACAGATTCAAAGAGATATTCAGTAAATAAAAAATCCCACTGAAAGATGGCAAAACTGCTTGAATGAAACTGAAGATAGACTTTCAGACCTTGAATACATCATTTCACCTAGCCATCATAAAAGCAAAGATCTCTTAAAAATAACAAGGAACCAGGAACAACTGTTCAACAATTGAAAGATGAGGCAAAGGAAAACAATGAAAGACTGACAGGTGTCAACAAAAGAGAAGGTTTCCACGTAATTCTGGAACTATTAGCCAGAGCAATTAGACAAGAGAGAAATAAAAGGAATAAGGATAGGAAAGGAAGAAGTGAAATTATCATTATTCAAAGATCACATGACACTTTGCATGGAAGACTCCAAAAACTCCACCAAAAGACTCCTAGAATTAATAACCAAATTCAGTAGCGTAGCTGGATACAAAGTTAACCCTCAAAAATCAATAGCATTCCTATACACAAATAATAAATGCATTGAGAGAGAAATTAGGGAAACTGTATCTTTCACAATAGCATCCAAAAAATTGAAAAACTTTAGAATCAATCTAACAACAAATGTAAAAGATCCATACAGTGAAAATGACACTACTCTGAAAAAAGAGATTGAAAAGGATTTCAGAAAATGGAAAGATATTCCTTGCTCATAGATAGGAAGAGCAAACATTGTGAAAATGGCCATATTCCCAAAACTGTTGTAGAGATTCAATGCAATATCAATCAAAATACCATCAGTGTACCTCATAGACATAGACAAAACATTCCTAAAATTCATCTCGAGCCAGAGGAGACCCACAACAGTAAAAGAAATCATGGGCAACAAAGGCAAAGCAGGAGGCACCACAATCCCTGACTTAAAATTATACTACTAAGCTACTATGATAAAATCAGCATGGCATGGTCAAAAAAAACAGACCTGAGGAACAGACTAAAACAGACCAATGAAACAGACTAATAGATGCAAACACACTCACCAATTTATCTTTGACAAAGGGGCCAAACAAGCTCACTGGAAGAAAGATAGGCTCTTTAATAAATAGTGCTAGAAAACCTGGCTGTCCACATGCTGAAGACTAAAACTAGAGCCGTATTTATCACCGTGCACTAAACTAAAGTCAAAATGGATTAAATATATAAATATCAAAACAGAAGCACTAAATCTACTGGAAAAGAAAGGAGAAAGATCTTGAAGACGTAGGGGTAGACTGAGAGTTCAGGAACACAAACCAAACTTCACGGGAAATGCTTCAAAGAATCAACAACTGGGATCTCACCTTATTGGAAAATTTTGCACATCAAAAGAAATCACTAACCATGTAAAAAAAAAAAAACCTATGGATTGGGAAAAAAGTTTAACCAACTGTCCTTCAGATGAAGGACTTCTATCTAGAATATATAAAGAATTTTTAAAAATGAAGTGCCCAAAATTTAAAGACCTAATCCAAAAATAGGCATCTGAGATGAATACACACTTGTCAGATGAAGAAATACAAATGGAAAATAAATATATGAAAACATGTTTAACATCATTGGTCTTTCAAAAAATACAAATTAAGACAACACTGAGATTCCATCTCACACCAGTAAGAATGCCTGTCTTCAAGAAATCAACCAATAACAAATGCTGGAGGGGCTGGAGCAAAAAAGAACACTTCTCCACTGTTGGTGGGAGTGTAGACTAGTGCAACTACTGTGGAAATCAGTCTGGAGACTCCTCAGTAAACCAGGATTAGAGGTCCCATTCAACCCAACCTTTTTGCCTTTTTTTGGTATTTTGGAGTCTTCCATGCAGAGTATCATGTGGTCAGTTTCCCTTTTTTTTGGAATTTTTCCAAAGGAATTGAAAACTTCATACCACAGTGATATATGTGCACCCATGTTTATAGCAGCACAATTTGTAATAGCTAAATTTTGAAAACAACCCAACTGTCATCCATGGAGGAATGGATAAAAAAGTGGTATTTTTATACAATGGAATATTAATGAGCTATAAAGAAAGATAAACTCGAAGCTTTTATAGGAAAGTGGATGCAACTAAATACCATACTCATAAGTGAAATATGTCAGACTCACACGTGTTAACATTGAATTGTGTCCATAGTATAAGACCCTGAATAAGTTAAAAAAAATCTAAATGGTACAGTAGCTGTTGTGAAAGGGAAAGAAACTGCTCAAAAGGAAAGAACAACTGGGATGAGAAAAAGGAAAAAGAAAAAAAGAAGGAAAGGGAAATGTATATATATATATGCACACAAGATAGCTGAGATAATTGTACTACTATTTTCCAATTGGTTTATTGAAAGATTTCAATAAATAATGAAATAATGTTTAATTATTAGATCAAGCTTACATACATATATGGTTATCTGAGTAACCAATTTGAAGATAACAATATGTAATACAACAACCATTGTTAATTTCCTACCACCTTCTTTTGAAATTCTGTATCATTTTTATTCTTTGCATGTTATTTTGTGCTTGTTATTTTGTTTTTGTTCCTTTCTCTTTAAAATAAATACATAAGTATCTTTGAAAATTATGTTACTAACATTATACCAATATGTAGGTGTGCAGTAATTTATCTATCAGTTCCACTCCTTTAGAACTCATGGCAATTTCTAATACTTTAGTGGTATTAGTAATGTTGATTTAATATCCTCATGCAGTTATTTTGGTCATATTTTAATTTTGGGGGGTTTGGGGATTTAGCTCAGTGGCACAGCACCTGCTTGGCAAGTGCAAGGTCATGAGTTCAATTCCTGGTACCAGAAAATAAATAAATAAATAAATAAATAAATAAATAAAATAATTTTTTAGCACAGATTATTAGAATGTTCATTTGTCGGTCAGAGATAATGAAATAATTTTAGAATTTAAGACTGACATTTTGAAAATGTACCAATTTACAAGCCCAACATTAAGAGACTTTTAAGGTACTTAAATTATTGAATGTTCTTTTGTGTGATACAATTTTCTTCAAATAATGCCAATTATATAAATATATATATAATTGCAAGTATTGTGGAACATTATTTTGTACAAATATTTCTATTTCTATTATTGTTAAATTTTTATGACTTTTTCAAATTTTCAATCACAGCACTAATTTTGTTGTTTGAAAATTGTGTTTTGTGAAATATTTACATTATTCATTAGCCTAAAATACTTTTTAAATAATTTATATCATTATGTGCAAGTCTTTCAATTTTAATGTTTGCTATTGAACAGTTTCTTTAATAAAGTTTTTTTCTAAAATCACAAATTCTTATAATTCCTTTAGATTTTAAGATTGCTTTCTTAATTTCAAATCACTTAAATAATGTTACATATTATTCTATTTCTTCAGCTTTTATATTTGATGGTAAATTATTAACATGAAGTAACTTTGTTCTTTACGTAAGTTTGGATTTTTTTAAACAATTTTCCAAACACAAGTTAATAAGTATTCTACTTTTATTCATCTTTTCCCTTTTGTTATATATAAATGCTTTCCTTTTGTAATTTTTTCTCTTGGATTTTTTTTATCCAACATTGAAATTACACTGTGATTTATGTTTATAATTTATTTAAAAATTTTTTCAGATACATTTGCATTTTTCTTTAAGATATTTTCTTTTGTCTGTATTTCAGACAAAATTTAGGAAAATTATTATCAAGAAATCATTATTAAAATTTTTTCTGGGTTTGTGTTTGCCTTGCATGTTAATTAGGGAAAAAATTAGGAAAATCCAATTCTTTACGGAACATTGCATCTAGCTACCTCAGCAGCATATTTCTTTCTTTTTTAGGCCATAATAAATTTAATTTCCAAATTCTTTTATATTAACTTACAAGACATATATTGTGAAATACAACATTTTAATACATTAAATGTCTTCATTATATTGTGTAACCTAACAGTGCTTATGACCTCATCCATTCAATGTTGTCAATGTATACATTAAGGCTATTGATAATCAGGAAATAAATGGAGCATATACCCAGATTTATCAACTAGTAATAAAACTTGTGCTAGATTCCTGAGGTTTCTAAGCCAAGTACCTCATACTAGGTGACTAAAATGATAGAAATTAATTTTCTCACAGTTCTAGAAATCTAAGAGCAAGGTACCAGCAGCATTTCACTCTCTTTCTAAGAGCAACCTCACCTTGTAAATAGCCATCATCTTCCTGTGTCTTCAAATGGTCTCCCCTCTCTTGCCTGTGTCCTAATTGCCTCTTCATATGAGGACACCAGTTATATGGGTTGAGGGCCACTCTAAGAGCTTCATTTTAATTAAATTACTTTTAAAGAACCCAACTCCAAATGTAGTCGCATTCTGAAGTACCCAAATTTAGGACTTTAATACATAATTTGGGGGTGAGTATGGGGAGACACAACTCAGCCCCTTGAAGATACAATTATACACTTTATTAAAGGAGACTTAAAAATGTATATGCAGATTAATTTGGGAACCATATATATTGGGATCTATTAAGAGACTCAGCTATTTTGTAATTTCCTAAAATATGAGCCTTATTTAAAAACGTTATTTTCCAAATATACTGGCCGATGGGCTGATTGAGAGTTAGATAAAAAATTATGCAAACAATAAATGTATTTGTTAGATACAAAAAATAAATTAACTTTGTAAAAGAGGGGTCACTGACATGCATTATTTTCTATTTTAAAATATTGTACCTCTTTACAGTTGCCTACCCTTTTAGCAAAGTTGACTTACTATACAGTTTTATGTAATGAATAGATGAGCCTAGATACTTAAAGAGAAAATACAAACTTCACCTACTAGGTAAGAAAAGTTATCTTAGTGCTGAACACCCAAGTACTGAAGAATTAGAATCAATTAGGATGTCCTAATTAGTTGATCACACTGAGTTTTTAAAAATTTATTCCTGAAGTAAAACTATCACTATTTGCAGATGACATGATACTTTAAATGCAAGACCCCAAAAACTCCACAAGAAAATTCCTTGAATTAATCAACAAATTCAGCATTATACCTGGATACAAAGTCAACAACCAAATATCAATAGCATTCCTATACACAAACAACAAATAGACTGAGAGAGAAATTAAGGAAACCATACTTTTCACAATAACATCCAAAAAATTGAAATATTT
>NW_004955408.1:40007200-40026905 GCF_000276665.1 Chinchilla lanigera
TATTTAAATTCTATAATACTTTAAAGATTATATATAAACCCATAAATATTTGTAATATTTATGAATCAGTTAAAATTTAAAAATAAATGTTATCCTTGAAACCATTCTGTATTTCTAAATTTAAAAAACTTATGCTAAGTAGTGATGCTCATACAAAATGTCTAAAATTGAATTATATAAGGTGTAAGAGTATTATATTCTGTAGTAGAAATTTATATTTTTAGAATGTTATTTGAAAATAATTAAGTCATGGAAAACCATAATAATACTTATCTCAATTTGTCATAATTTCTAGTTCTGTTACATAGTGTAAGATTAAAACAATGATGGTGTCTATATGATATTATAATATCCCTATGAAATAATAAACATAATATCTAGATGTAGTTGATAGGTTAATACATTTACTATTTTTAATATAACAGTGCATTAAATATGTTTTGTTGCCTGATTCCACTATGCAGACCTACTTTGTCCTCCTACTTAAAATATTGTCCTTTCCAATCCTTTCCATTCATATAATGTTTTACTTAAATTTTTAATTTGAGTTCTCAATTGAGGTTGGAGTGTTAAGCACACACCTTTTTTCTTCTGAGTGTCTCTCCATTAGGATTAGCAGTGATAGATATTCAAAAATTGTTATAAAGTGGAAAGTGGATGATGACGAGTTAAAAAGAGAATTCCTCAGATTAGAGTTGAGTCTCACTGTGATTGTTCACAGATTTTATATCAAATCTGGTAAATTAAAAATAAAGGTGTAAGTAAATGGAAATTATATAATTAACCAGTGGAAAAATTAAAATGTGAAAAATGAGTCCAAGAATTCCCATATAATATAGCTAAAAACTGTTGCTTTCTGTTATAACCCTGAATTACTTCATTTCTCATCACTTTAACGCAATAAAAAAATTTTTCTTTTATTAATGGCTGAACATTTGCAAAAAAAGTCCATTCCTTCTATATAAGAATGAAACACTGTCTCTGTTTTTTTTCTGCTACATGTTTGCTCTGACTTTCTCAGTTGCAGTTTTTTGCACTGTGCTCAGCAGTTTCTACCATACATTTCAAAGGTTGAATCTCTGTCGATAACCAAGACTTTCATGTTGATTTCCAGATTACTAAGTCTTCGTACATGTGTCACACATATATGCTACCTTTATGTGTACGTTTACATGTACTTTTAAGTATACCTAATAAAATATTACAAAACTGCTGTTAGATTTATGTTTGTCATAGTTACCATTAATGTTCTTTTGCTGATATTCAACTGCCAGACACTATAAATAGTGGTCCAAGTATTTCTAAATAGGTAACACTATAAATATTTAAGTTGAATTAAGAAATTTATTATTATAAATAAAAGAGTATTTCCTGGAGGGGTAAAATGCGATTCTATTCAGATCAGTATTAAAATTCCACTTTACTCTCCATGCTTGTTCTGAATAAGCAACCAATCAAGCTCAGCCTCCTTGATTAACAGTGTTTATACCCACTTAGGTTGTGGCACCCTTTGTGTTTTCTTTAGGGTTATTTCTGCAAATAACTGTGGAAGGCTCAGGTACTGTATGAGACCTGGCCATACAGCATTAAACATGACTCCAGTCTTCCTGAATAGGAGAGAGAGAGAAAGTAAATGAACAACAAATGAAATGAAA
This sequence comes from Chinchilla lanigera, assembly GCF_000276665.1. NCBI lineage: Eukaryota > Metazoa > Chordata > Mammalia > Rodentia > Chinchillidae > Chinchilla > Chinchilla lanigera. Next base: position 40,008,856 of record NW_004955408.1, read on the forward strand.
GAAAATAAAAATAAATGCAAGGAGTATGCAAGTATGCATGGTGCTGAATCCACGAAATTCATTAAAATATATATTGATGTTTAAATATACTTGCTCAACGGCTGAGAAAAGCTACATGTACATTCCTGGCTTCCAATATGAATGCAATAACTTTGTTTGTTTTAAACTTCAACTTTTTGATTTCTTGGTGCTGTAGTTGTGTTTATTTCCTACCTCTCTGCCTTTGAGAAAGGGAACACTTAAAAAAAGGCAAGTCTCCTTTTGCTGAAATCTTGATGCGCTATATTAGTTACCTATATAAATAAAGATTCCCTGGAATGCCCAAAATTGTCATAAGAAACATAAAATATGAAAACATGTCAATTCTAATCTCGCTTCATTCATACAGATGTGTGGCTCTCATTTAAACTGAGTGATGGACAGTGCTGCTGCTCCTGTGGATCACTGCCAATTTTGCACGGAGGACTTCCAGTGCGCTGGCACACAGAGTGCTGATGTGTGAGTGTGTGAGCGTGTCCAGGGGTAGCTTACTCTTGGCTGCTAAAGCTTAACACAGTAGACTGAGTTGCTTGTTAATAATAGAGATTTATTTATTGATTATAGTTCTAAAAGCTGGGATGTCCAAGGTTCAAGTGCCATCAGACTTGGGCCTAATGAAGGCCCACTTCCTGATAACAGTTGGCATCTTTTCACTGTCCTCACATGTGGTCTCAGAGAACTTTGGTCTTTTCCCCTCATAAAGACACTAAAACCACAAAGCCTCTCCTGGCATGTCCTAATCACATCTCAAACACCATTCTGATAAACAGATTCCAAAATAGATGTTGGAGAAATACATTCAGTTAGAGCAGATTGCTAGTGTGAGGCCTGCCATCCGCAGCACCCCACCAGACCCCACACCATTGCAGTTGGCCTGGCCTACACTGTCTCAGAGCTCAGCTGGGCGGAGCTCTTCCCACCTCCCCGGCTTATCTCCTGTCTCCTCACAGGTTCAAAGCTGTGTCTGGGTTTGAAGCCTTCCCTACTTTCCCAGCCACCTCCACTTTAAACTTCGCAGATGTTTTCTCAGTGAATGTCCATACCTAGTCGCATTCTGGCATGCACTTCTTAGAGAACCTTAACTTGTCCCATCTGAACTAAAATATTGGAAGAAAATAACTCATAAATTCTTTAGATTAAGAGTATCTATCATAACAAAGTTGAAGAGTTAGGAAAATAAAATAATCTTTAAAAATCACTACTCACAGGAATTTAATGGATATATTCCTAAAATTATTTTAATTGCTGAAAGTTTTCACATATCTCAATGTCTCATGATTTTATTTCTATTTCAGGTTAAGTTTATCCCTGCTATCTTTTGGGAGCGATATCTATTTTTCATTAATTAATTGGGTCATTTCTTCACTAAATAGATGTGTGCATTCTTTGCTGATTCTGGGTTGAGTGTCTCTCAAGTATTTGATCATAAATAGAGCTAAACTTTATCTTATGTTGAATTTGACATTTGAAACCCAAGTGCAAGTAAATGCCAAGATTTACTCAGAAGATGTAGCAATTTCCTGTTTGAAACTGTTTGTCCTTTTCAGTTCAGCACAAAAACATTTACACAGACTTCTGGTGGCTGATTCCCACAATGAAATTGTGTAAATCTAATTAGGTAAAATTCTACTAGAACAGGATATGATTCATCCCTTGCTCAATTCTTCATCCCTTGCTCAATTCTTCATTTGTTTCTTTGTCTGTTTTGTTTTTTTTTTTGTTTTTTTTTTTTTTTCTTTTACCATTGTGGGATGTATTAGCTCTAACATTAGCAACATCTTCCATGGATTGTGCTGCTCTTGTATCTGGAGGATTACCAGATAACATGTTTTCTTCACCATGTCATTGAAACTGAGTCCAACACAGCCAAACAAAAATTAATACCACTTTGTAAAATTATTTATGTCCAAGTTTTCACAATCAGGCTTCATGCAGAGAAGTGTTTCCACGCTCTGAGATCATTTGCTTTCTAGAATTTAATACAATTCTCAAGCTACGTGTCATCTACAGTTTCTCATTATTTTACGTTTTTTGTTAGAGGAACAAATGTTTCCCTCTATCCATTTCACAAGTGGTGCTTTCACAGTTAAGTACATGGTTTCACATTCAAGTATGACCCTGCAGGGCTTCCCTGAGATAAGTTTATGTTGTACTAAAAACTTTCTGACTCTTGTATTCACTCTCAACACTCTCCTCCTTCCTTCCTCTGCATCTAGCCCAGCTTTCTAAAAAAGCTCTGCTGTATTTCTACAACTCTCTTGGTAAACATTGGCACCAGTTGCTCACCATTTTCTAGGGTTTTGGCAGAACGTTTGGTTGGGTATTTCCACAGAACACTTGGAATAGAGTCATGTTACTGTTTAAACTAAGAAGGGAAGTCAAGAGTAATACAAAAATGGAATTGAATCTTACCCTTAATTACTTTCCTCAATTAAAAATAATCCTATAAGAATGTTTCTCTTAAAATAACAAGTACTGTGCATGCATACCCTTGAACCTAAGAGTGCTTTTCAGAAAAATATAGCTTCTTTTCTTAAGTGGGGCCAGAGAGTTGGAAATAAAAGAGGCTTTTAGTGTGAAGGCTTCATTTCTGGAGAGTTTGAATCTTTCACTTGAAATATTCTTTAACTAGAGAGTCCTAAGTACTCATAAAGAGTCCTTAGTGTGTGTGAAGATAAACTGAAGAAACTGATTTTCATATCTTCAAGTTCTACACATCTTTTTCTTGAGAAAATGCTCACTTTGAGGGATATACTTCTGTCCTGGCTCCACAATGACTAACGTTTTTTAAAAAAAAAAAAAAAAAAAAAAAAAAACCTGTCCTTCATCCAGAATTTACAAGTTGCATTACTTAGATATTCAAAATTTCTAGATGCTAGGGAGGTGCCTTTAACTAAGGAGCCATCATCCTTCCCATCCATTTTACTAATGGGTCCAATTCCAATGTAGTTTTTATTTTTTTAAGTTTTCAATTCTTATTTGCAATAGTTTATGTTCTGAGAAATTAGCTTCTACTAATAATAAATAATTTCAATAGGAAATTTGGACTAACTCTATATTTATGGAAGTTTTAATGTGAATTTATGATAAATTACATCTATATTCACTGCAAAGTATGATGGGGTGGTAGTAACAAAACATAAAAAAGTAGCATAAAAATACATTAGGATAATATATTTCCTAATATGTTTTCAAGCATAAAAATGTTTTAGAATAAAAATCTATGGACAAATTGAATGGAAATATGATTTCATTGAGGAAAAAGTAGTAATAAAAATGTTTTCATATTAAAATGTTCTTATATTTTTGTCTGAATGATGGGTTAATCACATCACCGCTACTATATTTATAATCTTTTAAAATACACTTTTAGGGGCTGGGGATTTAGCTCAGCGGCAAAGTGCCTGCCTGGCAAGCGCAAGGTCGTGAGTTTGGTTCCCGGTACCGGAGAAAAAAATAAAAAAATTAAAAAATACACTTTTAAAAGTGTTATTATATTTATATTTAAAAAGGAAATTGTATTCCTTTTAACCATTTAAATGTATGATAAAAGTTTTATACTCCAGTTTTTAAAATGTATAATAAATACATAGGTATTGAAATTGTTTTAAAAATTAAGAATATCTTAGTCCATTTGGGTAGCAAACAGACTACCCAGTTTATAAACAACGCACATTTATTTATCATGGTTCTAGAAGTAGGGAAGTCCCGGCTTGAGCGGCTAGATTTTGCCTAGTTAAGAACCAATTTTCTAATTCATAAGAGGCATCTTGGTGCTGGGTCTTCCCATGATAAAAGAGAAAAGGGGTTTCTCTCAGCCCCTTTCATAAGGGCATGAATGCCTTGAGGAGGGCTCTGGTTTGTTCCCAGGTCCAAGTCGCCTCTCAATACCATCAACACTGGAGGTCAGCACTTCAATATATGAAAAGGTGTTGGAAGTGGACAGTAGCAGGAAGTGAAGGGTTGAAATACATGAAGATCCACAGGTTTCAAGCCCACAACTTAGCAGCATTTATAGACATTCTACTTTTACTATGTTTGCCCTTTATAGCAGAACACTTTACCCACTGTCCTTCCTGCCCCTAAAGGCAATATTTCTCCACCCAGTGGCTTTTCCTTTTTTTTTTTTAAGCCAGACCTGTCACCACACGGCATATATTTTACCAAGATCCTCCTGACAGGATGTGTGAAACTTACTACTTTCTGGCTTCATCTCATCAGGACCATCCTTTCAAATCGCCTTCCTAGTCTGATGCCATTCACTGAGTTCAGCAGAATATAGGAGGTATGCAGGTTGCCAGGCTGGTTGTGAAAAATCTCTAGCCTGTGCAGTAAGCCAAAAGATTTCATCAGAGGGAAGTTCTGGCTTACAGATGAGCCTACCTTCTGGGATTGAGGGGAAATAACTTATTATCAGTCTAAAATTCTAACCTTATTTCAAATTTCTAACTAAACATATTCCTAAAAATCCTCATTCAAATTTTGTGAATCACTTATGAAGCAGTAACCCATCCATGTGAATTTGTATCTCATTTGAATTCTTTGCAGCATTTGGGATAGCAATTCATTTTGTGCATCCTTGGCTTCTACCACACCTCTGTCTTATCACACTGTTTCCCAGTATTTCCTCCTTGCTGCCTTTGGTGGAGAAGCCTTCTCCCTCTGTCGACCCCATCACCTTTCTTCCTTCACACACCATGTTTGATAATCACACTCACTGGTCTTTAGCTGCAAACAGGATTTTTAACACAGCTTCATATTTCAATGTAGGTCTTCCATGCTGAGCTTCATTTGAAATGATAATCTATTCTTGGTAGAGCATTTTGTTCCGATGTCAACTGTGTTTCCCATAAATATGAGCAAAATAGTTGTTCCAGAAAGACAGATGATGTATCCTCTGTAACTTTCTATACACTCTAACACAAAATCTCATAGCCTATATGTATGCACATCTCTCTTCACTAAGACAGAGCCCCCAGTCAAAGTCAAGCTAATCGCTCCTCACCTAGACCTCACCCCCGGCGGCTGGGTGACTTCCCTCCTCAGCGTAGCCATATTCCATATCTATTCTTAGGCTCTGCTAACATGGTTCTCCTCAGCTGAGATATTCTTCACTTTCTCTTCCCATGTTTAAATGATTCCCTTCCTTTAAGGGAATCACACACAGTGCAGTCCTTCTTAATCATTCTAATACCTATTTATCTTATCATTCTCTAACTCCAGTAGAACACATTTCTCATACAACTTCATTTGGACATTAAATCGAGTACAATCAATTTATATATTACAACTTCATGCAACTATAATCCTGTTATAACTGAATGTTTACGCTTCCCTACATTTTATCCTACCCTCATTATGATTGTCTTAAGAAATGGAGTCTTTGGATAGTAAGATCCTGAGGCAGATCCCTCATGAATGAAGGCTGTGCCTTGATGAGACTAATCATAATAAAAGTCCCCAGAGCTGGTTTCTGTAGGCTTCCAGGAATATGTGAATACAATAAGTCAGCTGTTTATAACCTGGAAGTAAGACCTCACTAGATCTTCACCATTCTGCTTCCCTAAATGAGAATCTTTGCCTCCAGACAGTAAGAGGTGTATTTCTGCTATTTGTTAACCTCCCAGCCTATGCTAATACTGCACAGTGACCTGAACTAAAATAAGTATTTAAACTCTGAGAGTACAGGAATTTTTACTGGTAACTTTTACTGTCTAGAACAACACTGTGAACATAGTTAATGTTTAACAACTGTTTGATAAATAAATGGTTAAAAAAGTCACTTATTTCCAAAGTCAAGATGTATTAAGCATTGTCAGAATTACAATTAAATTTGATAAAATGTTAAGGAAAAAAGAGATTTATTATAACCTAAGTTTCCTAGAGCCAGTATTCTGTTGTGCTGGAATTATTTTTTATTCTAGTGTTCAATTTTGCTAGAATGCCACAGTCACCTAGAGGGTAGGATTTGAAAAATGCTAAAAGTATTTTCTTGTCCAGATACATCTCCCTTAAGCTCCTGTGTCTGTGCTTAATATTATTGCTTACTCTTAACAAAGCCTTAATAAAGATGGAAATGTTGTTTGGGAGAGACTTTGGCCTAGGTTGGTTTATCATATTAGTAGCCTAGTTGTCCAGATCTCAATAGTTATTAGAGTAGATGCACATGAGAAAAACAAGTGAAGGGAAATGTCCAGAGCATGCAGCTCTGGAGAAACCAATGTCAGAGGAAATATTTTGGGCAGCAAGGATGTATCATAAATGTGCTGAATATGTAAGTAGGAGCAAAGTTTTGGTTGCCAAAAAATAGTTGACACAAAAAGCGGCTCTTCAATGAGTTGTATCTGTACTTTTTTTAAGGTAATTTTTATTGAGTTATTGTTGAGTAGAGACATATTTTTATATCTTAATTGTCAAGGGAAAATTGCTATCCTGAGGGAAATGTTCTATCAATTTTACTAAGTTACTTCACAGTAAATTACCTCACCAAAACTATAGTATTTCCTTGGAAATTTTGGGTTTTGTTCAACTATTGCTTATGTAAGAACATACAAAGTTGATCCAGTAAGAGTGAAGAAGTTAAAAAGTAATAAAAGAAGGTGGGGAATGTGCACACCCTGAGAACTACTGCGTTTGGCAATGTAGACCTTGAAAAGGCAGATTTTCACAATAGGAGGTTAGAAAAAAAAAAAGCACCCTCCTTTCTGCAATAAGAAACTGAGATTCAGAACTCCTCTAACAATAACAAGCAAACAAAACAAACAAACAAATGAAAACCCAGGAAAACACAACCAAATAACAAAAAAATCCTGTCTCAAAATACTTTTGAAAGGTTTGGGATGTAGCAGAGGGATACCGCACTGCTATGTTCAACTCACCTCTCTTGCAAAAATGAAACAGAGCAAAAAATGCAATTAAAAGAGTAAAGGAGTTGCATAGACTTTTCCAAAGAAGACACAAATGGTCAATGCTTATACAAAAAAATGCTTAACCTTATTAATCATTAGGAAAACAAAACTGAAAATAACTATGAGAAACCACCTATTAAAATGGCTATTGTCAGAAATATGAAAGAAGCTATTGAAAAGGATGCAGAGAAATTGTAATATTTTATTTTTGGTGGGGACACAAGATGTAGGAGTTGTGAAAAACGTTATTGAACTTCCAAAATATTTTTTAAAATAAAACTACCACATGATCCAACAATCCTAATTCTGGGTACATATCCCAAATAACTGCTGTCAGAATCTCAGAGAGACATCTACACTCCCATATTAATTACACTACAATCCAATCACTTAGCTACTGAAACAGCCTAGCTATCTACCTGCATGTGGCCAGATAAGTAGCGTAGAAATACAATGGATTATTATTCAACCTTTAAAGAGAAGGAAATCCTACTGAATATGACAATATAGACAAAACCAGGAAGACATTATGCTAAATGAAATCCACTAATCAAAGACAAACACTGCATGATTTCATTTACAACTGGCATCTAAAATAACTAAACTTCTGGAAACAAAAGTGTAGAATAGTGATTGCCAAGGTCTGGGGAGAAAGAAACAAAGTTAATGTTCAATGGGTACAAAGTTCCCATTATGAAAACTGTTTTAAAGACCTTCTGTACAAATAGTTAACAAAATGGTATTTCACACTTGAAAGTTCTTGTGCTAGATGTTAGATCTCGTATTATGTGTTCTTATCTACCCTGCATGAATGGAATCAGAATACCAGAAGAACCAGACTCAGGGTTAAGCAGTCCAGAAAAACTCCCCAAATTCTCTGTTAAGAAGAGGAATCCATACTCCCACAAGCAATGGGCTCTCTCTCCTGCAGGTCAGCACCATCAGCCTTGAGGGAAGGATGTTCACATCAGCACTCCTGCTTTAGCTCTTTTGGCCTCGAATCTTCTAATTTTCCATTTGGCCACAGAGTTCTTTTAGTCCATTGTCCCCAAAAACTTTCTTTTTGGGGAGGCTTCCCCTCATCTGCTGAGCCTGGGTGATTTGCCTAAATCCAAGTTGCAAAGAGGTTACAAAAAAGAATGGGGAGCACACGCTGCTGGTCCATCAAAACCCCAGCTTGTGGGAAGGGATGCCAGAAGCCTTCGGACATAGAGACTAATTCGCTAGAGAAGAGTAATACATACCTACAGAACACAGTATATTTTAATCCAAAATTAAATTTCTTTGTTGGAAAAACATAGAAATAAGCTGTACATCATGACATTTCATCAGAATGTTTGCTTACCTGAAAATCTCAGCTCCAATTGAGAAACTGCAGTTATTCCTTCAGTTTTAGTCTTACCTTAGTGTCTGTATTGTTTAAATTTTCAGTATCATGATTATTTTTCTGGGTCAAAATTCTTAACTCTTAGATTTTTCTTTTTTTTTTTTTTTTCTTTTGATGTGGGAGACAATTTGCTGTAAGAAATATTTCCCCAAATGCAACCCTAGGCCACTCTTAAAAGCTTAGAGCAGCAGGCTCTTCTCTCTTCTTTCTGTGACTCACTGTGTGCATCATGGCCCTGAGCCTGCAATTCATCTTGACAACGTGACAGTGACCGAGAACTATCTGAGGCGAAGGAAGAGGTAAAGGATGATCAAAAAGAACTGGGCTCAAGGCAGCCTATAACCTCACAAAGTGCATAAACTAAACAAATATATAAATGATTATGTTACAAAGGCATATACAAGGACAAGGATAATTACTATAGGAATATGGAGGGGAACTAGATCCATACATCCTTAATTCATACAAAAGCTACCCCTTGAACAAATAGAGTTAAGATATTGCAGGGATATTTACAATGAAGCAAATATAAGGAAAATAGAGATTTTGTTTGAGGAAGTTTAACCTAATTTTCTAAGACTATTTAGCATAAGTAAAATAACAGGAGACACAAAAAAGTAGCCTGAAATGGTCTATTGGTGAAAAGCCCTCCACAAACCATGGTAATCCCAGGAGAAAATGTTACTCTAGTGGAGTATGAAGTTGTCTATTTCTCACATAGAAGATAATAAAAAATAATTTTATTTGGTTTTAAAATATTATGTTATATTAAATAAAATGTGACTGACTACTACTCTGTAAATTATAAACAAAGTGCTATACAGTAAATTAGAAACTCAGGCTTTCTCAGCGTGTGAACTTATTCCTTAATCTTTATTGTTACCACTAAACAAAACAATATTTTCCATGAATCCGAAATTTCTGTTATCTGTGTTCAAATGTCATCCCTGAGACTCTTTTATGTTGTACCTATATTTCCTGCATATATATGGGAAATACTACTTTCTTGGAATTTACAAAGGATTTAAATGTGTATCACCTCATTTACCTTTATACCTACTATGAGATACATAGGGTAGGTGTTGTCCTTTTTACTCGGATGAGAAACTGAGTCTCATAGAGGTGAAGTTCAAAGGAACACAATTTGTGATAAAATTAGCACATATATTTTGTGATTTAAATCTCTCAGGTTTTTACAGTTAAGGCTACCTAAATTTTATTTTTATTTTCAACTATACATTAATATTCTTGATTCATACATCATTCAAAATTTTGTTCAGGTACTGGGGTATGTTAGAAAACATAGATTTGTATACCTCAAGATGTTTAAAGTAGTGAAAAGTGAGAGTTAATAAGCTAGAAGTTTCAATATTGTAATATGTGGTGTAAGTTTGCCACAGCTTGGTACTTTGTTTAGTTTAATTCTTTTGTACATCTTATAGCCCAGTGTGAAATTTAAATGTATATTTTTCTCTTTTTTTATTAGTGCATATTGGCATTGCATAATGACTGCATTAGCCAGGCATGGCAGTGCACGCCTGTAATCCCAGCACTTGGGAGGCTGAGGCAGGAGGATTGCTGTGAGTTCAAGGCCAGCCTATGCTACAAAGTGAGTTTAAGGCCAGCCTGAACTACATAGCAAAATTCTGTCTTAAAAAAAGCAAACAAACAAACAATAAAAATGATTGCCTTTGTCATGGAGAGTTGGTACACATCCTTAACACATCTTAACTGTTTTTTTAAATCACCTTCTCCTCCCTTCGGCTTTCTCCCCCTCCCTCCATTACCTCTTAATACAAAATATACTCCTTATTTCACTATTAGAAATCCAATTCTCTCTAGACCAGTTTCACATTCAAAGATTAAATATGCTCCATATGCTCCTGACATTAGGTGGAGGTTATTTTGCTAAACTGAAACACTGATCTTTCTTCATGCTCGCATTTAACATCTTTCTGAATATCTCCATCTTATAGTGACAAGGACCTTGGAGATAATAAGGCAGACAGAACTATTATGAAACATAGGAAGAAACAAAGCTCCAAGGACGTCTCAAACCCTCTCCTCCTCAGTTTCTGCCAGAACTCAGTGGTTAAAATAATACCATTGCACAAGTTTCCAGTAAGGGTGACAAACCGTTCTAATTAAGCCATTTAAAACAACAATTTTATTCCAAACATATGTGCAACAAAATGTGTTTCTTAAATTAATTTTGCATTGCTCTTTTGTACAAATTAGAATTTTCCTCATTTTGCATATTTTGTAAAATGAAAATATTACAAGCCAGAATTTCTGACAAAATAAATAACTGCCTTGCTTATTAAAATTTACACCAATAATATTATAAGGCAGGACTTTATTTACAAAATGATAACAATTTAAACTAATTTATAAACATTAAAAAGAAAAGCATAATATCATAAAAGCAAAAGTATAATAGTTCAATTGTCTTAATAGTACATATGTGCTTTAGAAAATATTGAGTGTTTTTCTGGAAATGATTTAGATTTTCTAGTGCTATAAAGTTAGTTACATGGTTTTTAAAATGTTGCATATTCGTTCTTGTCATTCCTGGTTATCTTCTTTTACCATAAAGTTATAAAATCTGAATATTAGGGTCAAGTACTTTGTAAAAGGTAACAATTTTGCAATAACATACAACAAAATTTAAAGAATATGATATATATCATTTAATAACTTGTAGTAATACAAATAAAATCAGAGCTATAATTTTTCTATATTTCACAGTATCTATATTTCATAATATTTATTTTATCTGGAAACCCTTTCCTACCAGACTATTACAAGATACCAGCGTCTCTTTCCTGAACTGCTGGCTCAAGGTCTTGAATTACCTTCCTGGTTATCCTCATGTCTTCCCTTAGTTCTCTTCTCCACAAGCAAGGCTGTGTAGAAAGAAGTCAAAGTATATTAACCTGGTCTGGCAGGTCCAAGGGAGTGTAGGCCTTGTCCAGTTCCAGCTTCTAGTCAAACCTTTGTAAAAACGACTGTTTTGTTGTTTTTTTTTTATTTTTGAAGTTTTCAGATATGCCAATCTTTCTAGTACGCTCTCCTGCTCCTCCATTTCCTGCTTACTGACTAAGATTACTTCACATTAAGAGCAAATCATATCACATTCTTCTAGATCTCTTCTCTTGTTAGAGGACCAGAAATAGCCATGTTCCTTCCTTAATAATGTTTTTTTTAGTGATTAGTAATCATTTGTGTATGACTATTTTAATGAAATACACTTCCCCAAGTTAACTGAGCTCTCATTAAAGGAAGTTTATGCATGATTTTTAGCGCAGTTTTATTTTTAGCATCTAGCAAGATCTATCTTTTTCACCCATACTAGAATGAATAAAAGGCTAAAAAATTAGTGAACTAATCCAGATAAGTAGAAAAGGATTCCATACCATGAACAACAGCAGTTTAACGTGGAACAATCAACAATGTAATATACCACCTGGAGAAAATGAAGTACCAAAAAATCATCTCAAATGACTAAACTTTTTAACAAAAGGCTTTTACTTTTTCATGGTAAAAGTACTCAGCAAAGTAGGAACGGAAGGTTCTTGCTCTGTGTGATGAAATACATTACAACCAGACCAATAACTACTCTCAGGTTGAAAGAGAGAAAGCATTTTCTGTAAAGTAAAAAATATCCACCCTTGTTACTTATATCTAAGATTGTACTACAGGCCAACCAAAGGCAGCTGTGCAAGAAAAAGAAACAAAGACATACAAATTGAAAAAGAAACAAAATTAGTTCTATTTGTACAAGACAAGAAATTGCATAGAGAATTAATTGTAAATAATCTGTAGAAAAATTTTAGAACTAATAGAGTGATTTCAAAATATGAATATTTTGATGTATCATCAAGAAATATTCCTAAAATAAAATTAAGAAAATGCTTCTACTTATACTAGCATCAAAAAAGAACAAAAGCGTTACTACTAAGTTTAACAAAGGAAACACAGGACCTATACACTGAAAATTATAAAACATTGTTGAAAGAAACTAATCAAAATTTAGATAAATGGAAACATAACTAAGGTGACAGATAAGAATACTATTTTCTCATGGCTCAGAAAATGATGTTGTAAAGATGAAAACATTTCCAATATTCATCTCAAGATTCAATGCACTCCCTATCAAAGTATCAGAATGTTTTTATTTTATTTTTTAGTAATTGACAATCTGGTTATAAAACTTACATAAAATAGTTTAAACATTTTAAAAGAAGAGCATTTAAAGACACATTTCTCTATTATAATTTACTACAAAGCTGCAGTAATCAAGAGAGTATGGTACTGGCATAAGACCAAGTAAATAGAGCAGTGTAATAGAAACAAACTAAGAGTCCAGAAATAAACACCAACATTTATGACCAATTCACTTTCGAGAAGGATGCTAAGAAAATTAAATGGGAAAAGAATACTCTTTTCCACAGATATTCCTGAGTCAACTGGATATTTATATGAAAGGAATAAATTTGAAGCCCTATCTCAAAATCTAAAAATTAATTCAAATCAGCTTATAGTCTTAAATATAAAACTTTAAAACTACAAACTTCCTAGAAGAAAATATAAGCATTAAACATCTTAACCATGGGTAAGGCAATGGTTTCTCTGATAAAGCACCAAAATCATAAACAAAAAAAGATGAATGAAATAAATATTAAGACATATTTTTCTTTGCTGGAAATGATACTATGAAGGGAGTGAAATGATAATCTACAGAGTGGGAGGTAATATCTACAAGTCATACATCATTTGTCATTTATCCAAATAATAAAGACTTGTATTGAGAAGGCACAAAGAACTCTTACAGCTCAATAATAAAAACACAAATAACAAAATCAAAACTGACGAAACAGTTGAATATGCGTTTCCTAAAGAAGTTGTGCAAGAAATCTTAGAACTCAATAATGAAAAATACAAATATCAGAATTAAAACTGAATAAACAATTGAGTAGACATTTTCCAAAGATGGTGCAAAGGGTTGATCGGCATATGAAAAGATGCTTAACATCATTAGTCATTGCTAAAATGCAAATCCAAACACAATGAGATAACATTTTACTTCTACGATCATGGCTTTAATAAATAAGGGAGATAATAACATGTGTTGACAAGGATGTGGAGAAATTAGAATCTTTATACATTGCTGATAATGGTGTAAAATGGTACAGTACCTTTAGAAAATAATCAGCAATTCCTCAACAATTTCAATATAGAGAAACCAGGTGCTCAACTATTCCACCCAAAAGAGTGGGTGGAAAATATTTGCTCATACAAAAACTTCTACAGGAATACTCATAACAACATTATACCAAATAGGAGAAAGTGGAAACAGCACATATTGACTGAAGAACAGGTAACTAGTACGTAGCATAACCACAAAATGGAATATTATTTGCCAGTAAAAAGAAAAGAGGTACTGATGTTGGATACAAGAAGAGGATCCTTGAAAACATTATGCAAGTGACAGAGATCACTGACAAGCACCATGCACGGTGATTGGCTTCGCATTAAATGCACAGAATTAACAACTTTGCAGAAAGAAATTAATTAGGGGTTACTTGGGACCCAGAGACTAGGAAAAGCAGTGGATGTGGAGTTTCTTTTAGAGGAGATGGGAAATACTCTGAATTTAACTTGTAATGATACATGTGCTTGTAATTACAATAAAAATCATTGTATTTTAAATGGCTCAATTGTCTAGTATATAAATTATTTCTCAATAAAGTTCTTCAAAAAGATTAAATAAATGAATGAACAAATTCCTACTGAAATAACAATAAATACCGAAGATATTTTAAAATATACATGCTAAGTCTATGGAAGTTTTCCGTGTTCCACAAATGGAGTGTTTTCTAGAAGCACTCCTAAACAGTAGTTCAAACGTGTGAACTACATGTATCATTCCACAAGAAGCCTCTAGTTTTCCTAACCTCTAATGAAGACTGGGCTTTTAACAAAACTTTCTGATTTAAGTCCATTAAGCCATCCTTAGAGGGCTGTATAGACTTCACCAAAAAATTGGGTCAATCAAGGAGAAAAAAAGGTTTGTAACAAATTTCACATGGAAGATATTTTCATGAATTTCATCATGAATATCCCATCATCACATAAATTCCTTTTCCCTTGTCACATGCCTTGAGACTGTATTTCAACTTTCTGGCCACCATTCTAAACCTGTTTCTCCTGAGCCTTTGTTTGTGCACAATCTCTTGGTATTGCAGCTTTGCTCATTTTAAATGATACTGGCCTGAAGTCTTAGACATGCAGCTTCCAAGAAAATTTATTATAGCTCTGCCGCTAGAAAATTGTTGCTTGCCCATGAAAAACATTTTGCCTATTCCTTGATCCTTATAAATAGATAAATGAACATTATTAAGACATTTTGAAATATAGACTTTATTAGTATAAATAATTAACATGTGCATAGTACATAAACTTTGCAATTGATTTATCAACTATTTATTGATATGAGTGTCAAATATCATGCTAGATGGAGTGCATACACAAATATGAAACCATTGGCCTTGTATATAAGAAATTCACAATCCAGCTTTTTCACAAACATGATCTACATTGATATTTTCCCAATTCTGTAGGTAAACAAAGACAAAGATGAACTTAAAGCTCAAGAGCATGATGAGTCACAAAGTTAGTACCCAGATATTCACTTAGAGTTCCAATAATACGTTTCTTTTTTATTTGACATGTAAATAAAAACTGTAAAACTCTGCATATCACATTTAGTTTTCATATAATCCCATTTATACATTTAAAAACATTTAATTAGCACGCGTTAGATAGGTATTATTAACTCCTCTATCCTTCAGGATTCTTAGTTGCATAAAAAAAAACCATACTATAGCTAATTTGAGCAGAAAGAAATTTATTACAAGGAAATCAACCTTGTGAGTGGGGTTTTTGGCTTCATAATATGAGGGAACCCACTCATTTTAATACTTTATGCAGTTTTTGGGTATACATATTCTGGTTTGAGGAAAAAAGAAAGCCATGTATTAACTGCTGATTTAGAGGACATACACTACTGTACTTCCTGGACAGCAGTTGCAGAACACTCTAAATTATATCTCCAGAAGGAATTCTAACTGTCTGCAATACTTCTCTCTACTGGCTTACAATTTGGGTACTTTCTAAGTGATGAAGTAGTTGATAAATTCCGTGAATCCTATGATCATAAACTCAATTGTCTTACTATTTTTGCAAGAATAAGAATTTCTTGATCAAAACAAATATTAGATTCACTGTCATAGTGTTAGCATATTTCATTGGATATGAATACAGTTATTACTATTCTTTGAAGTGTGGTGGGAAAGAAAATCAAAACTATATACAGAATGTGTTTATTTCAGTAAGAACAAATTTCCTTCTATTAGGAAGTACTCTAGCTGTCATGAAAAGATTTGTGACTCAATTATACAGCCATACAGAGGGCTCGGGGCTAGATATTGCAGCTCATAAATCAGGCAAAAATTGGTGGAGAAAAGTCAGCTTCGGTGACGGCCAGCTTGTTTCTGTGTCTATGCATTCTCTCCATCCCTTATGTCAGAGCCACTTTGTTAATGACCTCATTAAGAGAACTCTCAGGTGGTTGAGAGGAAAAGTTTATTTTTTCCACTTATTTATTGAGTACACGCTCAACAGTTGGATGAACACTCATGGAGGACAAAATTACTTCTAGACTTCAGTTTCATTCCATGATGAAAGCTGCAAATTTTTTAAACAGATTCATTCTCATAACTTCTAAGTCACTGATCATCTTCACAAGCAATTCTTTGGTTAATTCTCTTACATTTACATAGGAATTTTACTGTAGAATATATTTATTACCAAGAAAAAATATTCTACCTTTAAGGAAATTTTATCTACTCACTTGAGGCCAGATCCAGGGGAATTATAAACTCCAATAATCCACTTCCAACAGGTGTAGCTGTAGAGTATGAAGCCATTATCAACTAAGATGATGGAACTTCCTGTCACCCATACCGTGTACAAATGCTTCCAACACCTGTCAGTGTGCCCACCCTGATGGCTGAATAACAAGGAAGAAATAAAGGCCCCTTGGCCTCTGCCAGGAAATGCTGCACATTAGAACCTGCAGACAAAGAGAACTCGGGTTACTTTGCCAGCAAGTCTTTTCACAGGAGCAATACAGGATGCATTTTACAAACAAGAAAGATACTCAGAAGTATCCATGCAGGAAGCTAAGATGCAGGGAAAAAGTGAGTAAACTTCTGGGAAAACATGAAAACAGAAATATTATTTTCTAATTTGAGAAGCTGAAAATAACAGTGACCACATATTGGAAAATATATAAGCCAGAAGAGAAGGATTATTAGACTTGAAATGCTCTGTACTTCTAATTTTGCAGGTTAGAAGATTCATACTAACTTTTAAATTTCTGTGAATGTGTGAAAGAACTAGGACGATAACCACTGAAATACTAGAAATAGAATAATAAAAATACATCCTGAGAAATAAGCAGAAACAAGGAATATAGAAAAAAACAATAATAAAAATGGAAATTGAGAAGTAGTAACATATATATGAAGTAAACTCATCAGTTAAATTACAAAGTACAAGGGCCAATATCTTCAAACTGGATAAAATTCAACTATGTGACATATATGTAGAAAATGTAATTAAAATAATCATCTCATGAAAATGAAGAGAAAATAATATACCAGGAAAATGCTGACCAAATTAATGATGTAACAGTTGCATGAGAAATAGATGAAAAAAAGCTTCAGCATAAAAAGTATTTCAAAGATTGTTCAAAAGACTAAAATATAAGGATAAAAACCTTTTTAATTCATAGGAAGATAAATAATTCCAGATTTGATTTACCTGATCACACACAGACATACACACACAAACACACGGGCACACTGGCACAGGGGGTATAAGTAAAAACTGTTAAATACGGTATCACTGATCTATCAAGCAGACATACAACTTTGTAAATAAATAGACTAATTTACTACATGAGTAACAAGTATAAATACTGCCAAATGTGCACTGTTTCTCTGTATATTTATACAATGTTAGAGTATGATTATATTTGTACTTCACATAATAACTTAGCACATATTCTTTTCAAATCTACAGAGAACATTTTACCAATTGGTCAAACACTAACATTAAAACTAAAGCACATTTTAAAAATTCAATACCATAGCCCTATTTGATCACATAGTAACTTTATTTGAACTCAGTAATGCATCATTTATTGACATGTCAAACATTTGTGCTTTTAAAACATATAAAATAGCTAATCATTCAAAGAATAAAATTTAAAGTAAAAAAGGAGCTATTTTAACTAAATGATAATAATGTAAATTTTATCACTTTGAATGCATGCACTATAAACTAATGAAAGCTTTACATTAATGTTCTAAACATCCAGTTTAAGAATTAAAAAAATAAATAACTTCTGAAAAAATAATTAAGAAAAGTTTGACAGCATGTAATGTATAATCTCAGAATCTGTTTCTTTAAAAAGAATGATAGAGAAGTTTTTCACAAGTTTAATCCAGGCTATTTTTATAAAAAAGAATATTAACTCAGAAATGCATTCATCTTAAAATGCACTGGAAGAAGACTTAGAAGTCAGATGTAGTGGCACAGGGCTGTAATCCCAGTACTCTGGAGGCTGAGGCAGGAGGATCACCATG
>NW_004955408.1:40027005-40032219 GCF_000276665.1 Chinchilla lanigera
GAAGAAGAAGAAGAAGAAGAAGAAGAAGAAGAAGAAGAAGAAGAAGAAAAGGAGGAGGAGGAGGAGGACGAGGAGGAGGACGAGGAGGACGAGGAGGAGGAGGAGGACGAGGAGGAAGAAGGAGGAGGAGAATGAGGGGAAGGGGAAAGGGAAGGGGAAAGGAAAGGGGAAGAGAGGAGGAGGAGAAGGAGGAGGTCGAGGATGAGGATGAGGGCATTGAGGAGAATGGGAGGATGAGGAACACTTAGAAAAGCTTTATGTCCATGAACTAATATGAATTAGTTTTCTATGTCAGAGACTTCATCAAAATTAAAAAGAATTGAAGGATGGGGAGGGGAATGGGAATATAATAATTAAAATGTGTTAGGTACAGGTACAAACTTCCTATGATGAATATGATCAATAAATATGACAAATATGTACTAATAAAAAAATAAAGTCAAAGAAGAAGAAATAATATAGTTCATACTGCATTTGGACTATTTGTTTAATATCTTTCACACGAAATAACACATTCAGTTGATGTTATGAATAAATTTTACAAAACACAGAAGGAATTATAATTTCAATTATTTACAGAACTTTCCACAAAAAGCAGAAGTAGGGGATTTAGCTCAGTGGCATAAGTGCCTGCTGGCAAAAGTAAGGTCCTGAGTTCAATTTCAGGTACCAAAAAACAAGATGATAAGAAGAATAATGGTCCTTAAAAGTACTTACATAATAATCCCAGCATCTCTGACTACATTATGCTCTGTGGCAAAGGAGACTTGGCAGATGTATTAAATCAAGGAACTTGAGCACCTTGCATTATCTGAGGACATCACATCTAATCGTGAGCCCTCAAGAACTGGACAGACAAAAGAGGAATGCCAGAGCAGAGATGTCACAGCGGCATCGAGTTTAGGGTACTTTGTAATGGCAATTGTAGAAATTAATGAATTCCTCAGGTTCATGAAGCTGATATTATACATTCTTGATACAAACTCTATACAGAATCAATCTTATTTATGAAATAAAATATAGGATATTCTAAAGAAAATACCAACTAACAATTTACCAATGATAAAAAATACGTTATAATCTAGTATCCTTTGCAAGGATGCATAGATGGTTTAATGCTGAGAAGCAAAGGGAGAAAATCTATATGATCATTTCAAAGATCAAATTCAACACAGTTTCATGATAAAAAGGAAAATTAGAAATAGAAATAATTAGATGCTAATTTCAGAAAACCTTCAAAAATAATCTTACTTATAAAGCATTAAATTCTCTTTAAAATTTGACATACAACAAGGATACTCACTTTCACATCTTCAACATTAACCTATAGTTTATAACTTATTCAAAATGATAAAATGAAAAAAAAATAGGAAAAGATTAAAAGGCTTGGTATGGTGACACACACCTATAATTCCAGCACTTGGAGCCTGAGGCAGGAGGATCACTGTAAGTTTGAGGCCAGCCTGGGCTACAAAGTGAGTTCAAGGCCTGCCAGAGTTGTGAAACTCTGTTTTGAAACAAAAACAAAAACAAAAACAGAAAAAAAGGAGAAAGAAAGAAAAAGAAAGAAAGAAAGAAGAAAGAAAGAAAGAAAGAAAGAAAGAAAGAAAGAAAGAAAGAAAGAAAGAAAGAAGAAAGAAAGAAAGAAAGAAAGAGAAAAGGCAATGAGTAAAAATAAGAAAGAGAAAAGGCAATGAGTAAAAATAAACCTGTCATTTTACAGATAACATGATTTTTCATGTTTCTCCAAAAGGGTTTATTAGAGGCTTTTATAAATAATGCTAATGTACTATTTCTTAAATTAAGTGGAATTGTACCACATTGCTAATTCATATTAAATTTTCATTCAACTAAAATAGTCAACTCTAACTCATACAATACACCAAACACATTTGTACTTTGTTTATCCCTTATCTATTCATGATTTTCTAAAATATAAATTAAATGACATACGTCTTATTCTGCATGGCACTGGGATTTAGGCAGCTCATAAATAAGAAAGATTAACAATAAGTCTATTAAAACATACTGTGATAAAATGTATGTTGGATTGGGATAAGAAAAAGCCTAACAAAATGAAACACTTCCCCACCAGGTCTGTGGTGCTGGCTATGTTATATTTTGGTGTATTCGGCCTGAAATCTGGAAGGCTCTATCATGGAGACCTGCTGAAGCTGGGGTCGATCACACTTGAGGGGCTGGAGCAAGGCGGACCCAATAACAAAGAGCACCCAAGGCAAGCCACGGAAACAAGCTGCTCCAGTTCAGAGAACACCAGACACCCCAGGCTGCCAAGCCACAGTTTGCTAGGCACAGGGGTGTCCCCTGACATCCATCTGCTGAGTGTATAAATAACCCGCTGCGGTCCTCGGCAGGTTCCTTTCCTCCCACAGAAGAGAGGGCTCCAGCCGACCTCAGCTTTCTGTGTTCTGACTCTCATCTTTATTTCTCCATCCTGCCATGTCCTTCCCCTGGGAACTTTGAGAGCTGTGCTGGATGTGGCACTCTGTACATTGAAAAAGAGAGAGAAAGGAAAGGAAGGGAAGGGAAAGGAAGCAGAGGGGAGATGAAGAAAGGGAGTGGGAGTAGAGGGGCTAGATGGAGATACAGGAGCCAGAACTTTGCACTTTTGTTATTACCACATTAGGAAATTAAGTACTATCTTGATGTTGTTTTGGTGAGCAACCAAAAGATTGCATGCAAGAAAGTGAGAATATATGTCTTAAAATTTACTATACTACTACTGTAATTGCAAAGGATAAACTAGAAGACTAAAGGAGATAAATAAATTTCTACAAATTATAGATGAAATCTCAAGTGGAATAACTCAAAGGTAAGTGAACAGGCTTTTGATTCAAGACCCTGCTTTGTGTGTGTATATATATATATATATATATAGTATGCTGGCCTTTTAAAGCTTTGAATATCTTCTCTGGTTGTAAGATTGTGTCCTGCAATCTCATTTGTGGCCTAAGTGGGAATAGGTGTTTTAGAGAAAGTGCAATAAATGTATTGTCATGTGCTGTGATATTTAAGAAGGAGAACCGCAAACAACACAAACTTTTCTTTCTCCAGTGTTTATAATACCTTATACCCCTTGAAAATTTATTTCTGCAACTAAATTGCATTAGCTTTGAAAACACTGCCAGCTTCAGCCTTTCTTCAAAGTCTGCATCCTGAAATATTTGTAATTCAAATGTTTCAGAATAGTAGTAGGGTAGAATAAATTCCTATATTAACAGGTGTCAATAGGCTTCTTTTTTTAGCTCACATTCTAATTACCCTCAGAAATAGCAACTAGGTTTCAACGCTGTAAGTACTAACATTACTACCTTGAGTGAGAAGCTGCAAGACAGAGGCAACATTGATGTAAAACCCACATAGAGCGTGGAAGCCTCTTCATGAATTAGCCAGTGCCTGACACAGCCAAATAGCCAGCTCTGTAGACAGACAGATAGACAGATAGACAGACAGACAGGCACACACACACACACACACACACACACACACACACACACATACACAGATGGACAGAGAGAGAGAGAGAGAGAGAGAGAGAGAGGATGGAGACTGGGTTTTGGCAACACTCTCACCTACTTTGGAATCTTTCCACATTTCCAAAGCCTAACTCTTTCCTCTATTCAGGACTTTGTAAATTCTTATAAACCATCAACTCTTAGCTAAATTAGGACTTCCAGACTTCCTTGAAAAGCGACTCATCATCTCCTAATCTGACTTAGGCCTGTTACCTTTCACAAGCACAACTGCGTCTTTCTTCACAGTGAACACAGATTAACTGCAAGGCCTGGATCAATGGGAAGGAAACAAGCTGACACAGTGGGGTGAGATACATTCCAAAATTATTAAAAGCTGCAAAAATTGAGTTGGGATTATAAAAAGAGGTGATCACATCTTTTTGTGTTTGACCACTTTTACACAGTGTAAACAAAAAGTCCTTGAGGAAAAAAGTCCACTTGGTTTTGCTCACCACTTCACACAGGCCTGAAATATGATAGATTATTTATTATTTATAATAAACACTAGCTTACAAGAAAAGTACTTAAACATTTTTAAATGTACAAAGAGATACTAAGATAATTCAACACTAATGGACAGCAGCTCATCACATAACTAGTGTTTGGTTGATACTTTGGCCATTATGTTTGGGAAAAAAAAGTAGTGGGTATGTCATGGCTTGTGTCTAGATGTCCCCCACAGCTTCACGTGGTCATAGGTGGGGCTTTTTGGAGGTGGCTTTGTCTAGAGTGTGTGATGCTGGAATCAAGTATGTGATGCTGGGATTCAATCACGGCGTCCTGCTAGGATTAAGGTTGCTCCATCCTGGGTATAAGAGCTAGCTGCCCTAAGAGTGGGGAGCCTGGATAAGATGTAAGAGACAAACCCCAGACCTGTCCAGAAAGCCCTGTGAGTTGCTGCTTTGCTTCCCTGACCAGCATGCAAGGCAGGCAAAACCTCAGGCACTCTCTGGGGCCTCAGTGACTACCCATCACACCCATGGTCTGTCTGCCTGGGCTGGGATGAACCCTGGACATCTTCAGGAAGCCCAGTGGGTCATGGCAGGCAAAACCTCAGGCACCCTCTGGGGCCTCAGTGGCTACTTGCCACACCCATAGAGTGTCTGCTAGGGATGGGCCGAATATCAGACACTTTTGGAAACCCCAGAGAGCCACTCTGGTGCCTCCCCCACTAGGATGTGAGGCACGTGGATCCCTGGACAACTTCTGTGGCCTTGATGGTGACTGCCAGAACAACTCACACTCCCCGTGGGAGCTCAACTGAAACCTAGACAGAGTCATCAGCCTCGATGAGTCCACCCTCACCCCTTCCCTTCCAGTGTGGGAAGCAGGCTCTGTCCTGGGCAGTATCTGAAGCCTTAGTGAACAAGACCTGCATCTCCTCTACTCCTGTGGAAGCTAGGCAGAATCACAGACAGTCTCAGGAATGCTGGGGAGCCTCCCGTACCCTTCACACACACCCCAGGGAGCCAACTGAATGAAAGAAAGGTCAGGAGCATCTGGGACCCCACCTTGCCACCACTCACCAGCACAGGAGCTACACTGAGCACTGGGGATCTTCAGACTCTCACCCTGCCACTCACACACAGTCAGGAAAGTAAGGCTGCACTCCAGGGAGTCTCTGGATCTTCAAAAATGACAAAATGAAGGAGCAAAATGCAATCTCAGACCTCTACAC
>NW_004955408.1:40032894-40034547 GCF_000276665.1 Chinchilla lanigera
AGAATTGGACATCCAGATAAATGAAGCATGTAGAACTCCAGTTAATCATAACCAAAATAAATCTACACCCAGACATATAGTGATCAAGATTCCAGACACTCAAAAAAAGCTCAGAATATTAAAAGCAGTTAGAGAAAAGAAACAAATCACCTATAAAGGAAAGGCTATGAGAATCACGGCACACTTCTCAACACAGATCATCAAGGCAAGAAGACCTTGGAGTGAAGTATTTCAGGTACTGAAAGAAAACAACTTCCAACTCAGATAGATGTACCCTACAAAATTATCTTTCAAATTTAATGGAGAAATTAAATATTTTCATGATAAGGAACAACTGAAGAAATTCATGAGTGCCAAAACAACTCTACAAAGAGTACTAAAAGATATTCTAGAAAGAGATAAAACAGACCACAACTTCAAGAACAACAACAGAAAGGAAACAACAAACAGAGCAAGCAGTTAAACAGAGGGAAAAAGGAGGATCCAACAGCAGGAAAATAGCATGACAAAGACAAGCCAGCAGATATCCATTATAACTATCAAAGTAAATGGTCTCAATGCACCACAAAAGAAGCAGACTAGCAGAGTGGATCAGGAAACAAAATCCAACTATATCCTGTATACAAGAAACGTATTTAACTCAAAAGGAAATTCACAGATTGAAAATTAAAGGATGGGAAACAATACTCCATGCGACAGGAACCCAGAAAAAAGAAGGTGTAGCTATTCTGTTTGCAGACAACGTGAACTCCAAACCAAGAACAATCAAAAGAGATAAAGAAAGTTACTACATACTGTGAGAGGAAAGCTTCAAGAGAAAGAGATAACAATCGTAACAGCTATGCACCAAATATAGGAGCACCCACCTATATAAGACAAATTCTAACAGACTTAAAAAATGAAACAAGTAGCAACACAATCACAACAAGGGACTTTAACACACCTTTGTCACAAAGTGATAGATCAACTAGGCAAAAAATTGGGAAAGAAATAACAGAACTTAACCAAACATGTGAACATATGTACTTAGTAGAACTTTACAGAATGTTCCACCCAACAGCATCAAAATACACATTCTTCCCAGCTGCACATGGGATGTTCTCTAAAATAGAATACATACTAGTACATAGAACATGTTTAAGTAAATGGAAATGAATTGAAATTATCCCATGTATACTATCAGACCACAATGCAATGAAATTGGAAATTAATGACAAAAGAAAACACAAACAGTCCACACACAGTTGGAAATTAAATAACATCCTCTTGAACAACCAATGGGTCACAGATGAAATCTAAGTAGAGATTAAACACTATGGGATGCAAAGAAAGCAGCCCTCAGAGGGAAAATTATACCAGTGAACTCCCACCTCAGGAAAACAGAACAGACACAAATAAACAATGTTATGCTGCCCATCAAGTTCCTAGAAGAAGAAGAGCAAGTCAAACTCAGAACCCAAAGAAGTCAGGAAATTATAAATCTCAGAGCAGAAATTAATGCAATGGAGACTAAAAAAAAATACAAAGAATTAATGAACTCATTAATTGGTCATTAATTGGTTCTTTGAAAGAATAAATAAAATGGATAAACCCCCAGCCAACCTTATCAATAAAAGGAAAGAAAAAACTGAAATGCATGCAGTAAGGAATGAA
>NW_004955408.1:40034711-40037384 GCF_000276665.1 Chinchilla lanigera
AACTTGCCAATGAAGAAAAGCCTGGGTCTGGGGGGATTCACAGCTGAATTCTGCAAGCAATTTAGGGAAGATTTAACACCAATCCTCCTCAAACTCTTTAATGAAATTGAAAGGGAAGGAATTCTCCCCAACTCATTCCTGGAGGCAAGTATTATCCTGATACCAAAACCAAGAAAGACCCAACCAAAAAAGAGAACTACAGGGAAGTCTCCCTAATGAACATAGATGCAAAAATTCTCAGTAAAATACTAGCAAGCAGAAATCAGCACATCATCCACAAGATTATGCAGCAACACGACGAAGTGGGAATCATACCAGGAATGCAGGGATTGTTCAATATATGCAAATCAGTTAATGTAATACACCATGTCAATAGAGGCAAGTACAAAAATCACATGATCATCACCATCGATGCAAAAAAAAAAACCTTCGATAAAGTCCAACACTCATTTATGATGAAAACCCTACAGAAAATAGGAAAAGATGGCCTTTTCCTGAATCTGATCAAAGCCATGCATGATAAACCAAAAGCTAACATCATACTAAATGGTCAAACTGAAAACTTTCTCTTTAAAATCAGGAACAAGACAAAGATGTCCACTGTCATCACTTCTATTCAATATAGTTCTGGAAATATTGGCTAGAGCAACTAGATAAGAGAGAAATAAAAGGAATAAAGATAGGACAGAAGAAGTGAAATTATCATTATTCACAGATGACATGATAGTCTACATAGAAGACCCCAAAAACTCCACCAAAAGGCTCATGGATTTATTTTTTATTTATTTATTTTTTTAGGCTCATGGATTTAATAATTAAATTCAGTAGTGTAGCTGGATACAAAGTTAACACTCAAAAATCAATAGCATTCCTGTACACAAGTAACAAAACTGACTGAGAGAAAAATTAGGGAAACCACACCTATCAAAATAACATCTAAAGAGATGAAATACTTAGGAATCAATCTAACAAAAGAAGTGAAAGATCTATACAGTGAAAATTATACTACTCTGAAAAAATAGATCAGAGAGAATATCAGAAAATGGAAAGATATTCCTTGCTCATGGATAGCATGAACCAACATTGTGAAAATGGCCATACTCCCACAATTGCTGTACAGATTCAATGCAATCCCCATTAAGATACCATTAGTATACCTCACAGATCTAGAGAAATCATTCCTCAAGTTCATCTAGAACCAGAAGAGGCCTAGAATAACAAAAGCAATCTTGGCAAACAAAGGAAAGGCAGGAGATCGTTAAGTCACAATTCCTGACTTAAAATTATATTACAAAGTTACTGTGATAAAAGCAGTATGGTACTGGCAAAGAAACAGACCTGAAGATCAATGGAACAGATTAGAAGGTACAGATTCAACTACAAACACACTCAGTCACCTTATTATCAACAAAGGGGCCAAACATGTTCAGTGGAAGGAAGATACCCTCTTTAACAAGTGGTGCTGGAAAAACTGCCTTTCCACATGCCAAAGACTGAAACTAGACCCATGTCTTTCACCACTAAATTGCACTAAATTAAAGTCAAAATGGATCAAAGATCTCAATATTAAAACAGAAACGCTAAGTTTATTGGAAGAGAAAATAGGCAAAAATCTTGACAACATTGGGGCAGGCAGAGAGTTCATAAACAAAAACCAAACTGCAAGGGAAATACTTCAAAGAATCAACAACTGGGATCTCATCTTATTGAACAGTTTTTGCACATCTAAAGAAATCACCAATGAAGTAAAAAGAAAACCCATGAATTGGAAAAAATTTTAGCCAATTGCCCCTCAGACAAAGGACTTCTATCCAGGAAATATAAAGAATTAAAAAATATCAGGCTCCCCAAATTCAATCCAAATATCAGGCTCCCCAAATTCCAATCCAAATATGGACATCTGAGATGAATACACACTTCTGAAAAGAAGAGATACTTATGGTGAATAAATGCATGAAAAAATGTTCAACATCATTAGTCATTTGAGAAATGCAAATTAAAACAACACTGAGATTCCTTCTCACCCCAGGAAGAATGGCTATCATCAAGAAATCAGCCAATAACAAGTTCTGGAGAGGCTGTGGGGAGAAAGGAACCCTACTCCACTGATGGTGGGAGTGTAGATTGGTGAAACCACTGTAGAAATCAATTTGGAGATTCCTCACAAAACTAGAATTGGAAGTCCCATTTAACCCAGCTACTCCTCTTCTGGGTATTTTCCCAGAAGACTTAAAGTCATCATACCACAGCTGTATATGTGCACCCATGTTTATAGCAGCACAATTTGTTATAGCTAAACCTTAGAAACAAACCAGATGCCCATCCACTGAGGAATGTATAAACAAGTTGTGGTATTTTTATACAATGGAGTATTACCCAGCTATTAATAAAGATAAATGGATTCAACTAGAGACCATACTCATAAATCAAATAAATCAGACCCACATGTGTACACATCATATTGTCTCCTTGGTACAGGAACCTGAAAGACTAGGTAAATCTCAAAACGTACAATAGATGATAGGAAAGGGAAAGAAATTGCTCAAAGGAAGAAATGACTGGGATGTGGGAAAGAAGAAAAGAGAATGAAGGAAGGCAAAACATAAATATATATATGAATAGCTGTGATGACTGTATTGCTGATGTCTAATGGTGTATTGAAATGAACAGTCA
>NW_004955408.1:40037694-40063187 GCF_000276665.1 Chinchilla lanigera
TCTTCCTTTGAGCAATTTCTTTCCCTTTCCTATCATCTATTGTACGTTTTGAGTTTTACCTAGTCTTTCAGGTTCCTACACCAAGGAGACAATGTGATGTGTACACATGTGGGTCCGATGTGTTTCACTTATGAGTATGGTCTCCAGTTGCATGTAATGTAACAACCACTGTTGATATGTATTGTTTTGTCTTGAGACCCTGTATCACTTTGAATGTTCTTGCTTTGATTTGTTTATATTCGTGATACTGGTATGATGCTACTGTTCTATTTTTTGTTTGTTTCTCATTTACTACTTTCTTTAAAATAAATATAAAAGATGTAAGAGACAGAGGATCACTGCTTGTCTCATGTCTCTTGGTGCCTGCTGCCCACCCACCATGAACTGTTTCTCCTCTGTAATGCACCTCTGCCTTGTAGCAACCAACTATGAACTGAAACCTCTACAGACTGTGAGCCAAATGAACCCTTCCTCCCTTAATTTGAGTGTTGGGGAGTTTGTCTCAGAAATGAGAAAAATAGTGAAGAGGGTGTGTTACAGTTTTGAGCATTTTATTTTAAAAAATAACATAGTAGCTATTTCCTAAAACTTTGCTAATCTCTATTTTAGGTTAAGGGTTCTCAATTAAGATTCAATTTTAAATGATATTTTTCTTAAATAACTTCTATTTCTTATCTATAATTCTACCATCATTTGTTGACATGACTAGTTTTTCTGTTGAATTGTCTTAGCATCTCTGTGTGTGTGTGAGATTGTTTGTGGACTTCTTTTCTGTCCCATTGATCTATCCGCAGACACTGATCCACAGTCTTGGTTACTATAGCATTTTCCGCATTCTAAAATAATGTCTGTTCTACTAGAGCCCAGAATAGAAAACACTGAACATCCCATAAGACAACGGTAGAATATAAGGAATTTCATAAGCTAACCAATGACTGTCAGTGACAAATTTGTAATAAGTATCTGAATAGGCAAGAAAAAATATACTGCTTACTTTATGAAGGAAAGGACTTAATAGAAAGAGAAAAGGAAAGAAAAGAAGAAAGGAAGGAAGGAAGGAGGGAGGAAGGAAGGGCAGAAAGGAAGACAGAAAGAAAGAGAGAGAAAGAAAGGGAAGGAAGGAAGGAAGGAAGGAAGGAAGGAAGGAAGGAAGGAAGAAAAAAGAAAGAAACAAAGAAAGAAAGAGAGAAAGGAAAGAAAGAAAGAAAGAAAGAAAGAAAGAAAGAAAGAAAGAAAAGAAAAGAAAAGAAAAGAAAAGAAAAAAGAAAGAGAAAGAAAGAAAGAAAGAAAGAAAGAAAGAAAGAAAGAAAGAAAGAAAGAAAGAAAGAAAGAGAAAAAGAGTGGGAGAAATAAACTGGTAAACATCTTACCTTAATGCATGTTAACATTAAGGAGTCTCAAGAAAAAGTGAATCACTGAAAACAATGAATTCAGCTGCCAAGCTGGGCTCCTGCAGGAATGGCAGATTCAGTAATAACGACACTGTTCGCCTTCTGTAGGAAGGCATTAATGGTAAAGAAGGAGAATCCATATTCACAAAAGGGGAACTCTCTGCTCTTAGCTTATGAGGCTGTTGTCTTCAAGGATTCCTGGGGTGAACATTCCCAGTGACACGTTCACCTCCATGACCGTTCCGAAGGTCTGTTCACCAACTCTTCTCCATATTTTCAGAAATAACCTTGCCCACATGTCCTGACTGACTGACCACACTGTTAGCCTCTAGGGGGTCTATCTCTTTCTTCAGATAAAGAAGATAATGAAAATGTCTGCTCAGAGTTCTGAATGTTGCCCTTGCAGAGGAGAGTTACAGAAGCTGCAGCACATCAGAGTGCACTTGTTCTTAGGAAGCTTTGAGTTTTATTCTTTGACACCATCAAACCACTACTTGAGATCTGACTTTGAATCTCTCATTTTATGAATTTTAATACCATTAGAAATATAGTATATTTCTGTTGTGCTGGCTGTATTTTTTCCCTTTAAGTTTGTCTATAATCTTTTGTCCAGTTCTACAGGGTTTCAACTTCATTGAAAGCATGAATCTCAGTAGCAACCCAATTAATTTGTTTTGTCTTCATGAACCATAGGCTACATGTCATCCTAAAATAAGGAAAGAACTCAAGATATTTCAGTCTTCCTTAGCCAGATACTTAATTCTAAAAATTCTATATGTTTCTGAAGGCCACTTGCCTACAAATCACTTTGCAGTATCTATACTTATTAAATTATTTAATTAACAAACATTAAAAACCAGCTCTTGATAAATTAAAAACAGCAAAGTTTATTTGAACAATAGCTGAAGTAGAGAACAGGAATCAAAAGAACTGAAGAAAAAATGGTGCCAAAGAGAAAAATTGAATCAGAAAACATCTGGATGGAACCAGAACTTGAACAAGAGAAATGCATGGGTCTTCTCAGTATGCAGCGTTCTTACAAGGATTCTCAGATAAGGAAACTATCAGAGTGTACCACAATTTTTTTTAAGGCATGGTACTAGGATAGAGGAGCAGTAGAAGGTGCAGTCATGTTCAGCCTGGCTCCACGGCTCATTCTTGATTAACCAGGATGACTTTCCTATCCATTCCCCTCACAAAGTTAGTGGTATATAAAATTCTCATTTTTGTCTGACAAATTCAGCTGACATATTAGTTTCTCATAGAAAGTTTACCAGCCATATTCTTTATGAGCATCTTGGCTAAAATCATGATTCAATAAGTCCTTTAAATTCTTCCCATTCATATTTGGACTACTTATATCAGTTAACTTTTTAGCTGTTAAATATTTCAATATATGTAAAATCCATGAGATCCATATTTTGTTAGACTCAAGTTTTATTTCATTTTCCTGAAGCTAACTTTACATTTTAAAATTTATGCTAAATGTACTGAGAACAAAAATTAGTCCTCAAGGGACTGGGGATATAGCTCAGTGGCACAGCATCTGCACAAGGTCCTGAGTTAGATCCCTGGTACCACAAAAAAAAATAATAATAATAGTACTCAAGTGTCAGAGGTAATTACTTAGTCATGGGGCCTTTGGATTCATTTAGGAATTGTCCCACAAAAGTCAAATAAAAAAATCAATAGCTAAAAAAGTTGATGCTATCAAACAAGAGTCAAGAAACACAAGAATTCTAAGATAATGAAACCTAACACCACTGTTAACTGTTCCTTCCTCTGTGAGCTCTGAAGCACTATTAACTGGGCCATGGTCACCTGAACATCATTTAATTTGGATATCGTATTGTTGCAAACTCTTTTTAGGATTATGTAAATGCAGAAAAGATACTAGAAAAACTATTGTCAAAAAATTATTTTTTGGTCTTTAAATTAAAGTTGCCTAGACAATTGCTATCATTCATCAAATGAAGTGAAATATTTGATTACACTCCTATATCTAGACAGCTTTCATGTTTTTATGACTTTGTGGTACTATTATTATGTTCATTTGACTACATAGTACTGTTGGTGGTACTTTGAGGCACTTTGTGGAAAGAATACAAGTGTTTTCTGCTCTGTTCCAGATGTCTGGAATAATATATGACTGGTATAAATACTAACGATTTTAACAGGAAATAGTTACATTAACATAATGTAAAAAGATGAGGTTTGAAAACTTTGTTATGAAGGTAAAGACATGACTCCTGCACTATACAGTAGCTATGCATATCGAGTGTATCAGTAAATTAACACTTGAGTGCAGCAAAATAAGGAAAGTGGCCTTAAAAAGAAGAAATTTGATGAGGGATTCAATCTTGAAGTGTAAAATTATGCTAAGACATGACATGACCCACAAAAAACTGAACAAAAATAACATTATCAAGATATGATATTTAACTATCAAATATAAAATACAATATTAATACTTAGAATATAAATAAATATATCATGCTACACTATTTCCATTTTAATTAAATCTATATACTTACACATCAAGTAGAATTTTATTAAATACATTTGAATATGCCAGTGCAGGACAAAGATAGCCTTGGCTATTAATGGTATTCATAAAAAGGTAGAACATTTATGTACATGGATATATTTATTATGTTATATCCTTTCATATTAGGCGTATTTCATATTAGAAAAATACCTGCATTGGGCATAAAGAAAATGAGCCTTAATTTTAACATTTAAAAACAAAAATATGAATGACAAGAATGAGATTTATGAACATCAAATAGGTGACTGATATTTCCTGTTATAAATTTCCCCTAGCAGTTTATAAAGGATGCCAGGATAAGTGGCACATACACATCACTGGTTATGAGACAAAGTTCCTTACTTACAGTAAACCACAGATGGATTTCCCAAGGCAAAATCTCGGGTTCGGAAAGAGAACATGGGGTTCTTAGCGGGGCTGGATGTCTAGACTGGGAAAGTAGCCACGTTTAGGGCAGTGACTGTGGACTCCTAGGCCAAGCCCAAAGGGTTAGTGGTGCACAGTGCAGTCAGGGTGGGTGTTATGGTTGAAGCATTGTGTCAACTTGGGGAGTCTAGAGGTTTGGCTAAGTAACTTAGCAGGAAGCCAGAGTGCTTACTTTGTATACATCCTGAGCCTGTGGAAGAGGAGGACATGGAGATTATGTGAGAGCTACACGCCCCTTAGGTGGGGGTAGCCTGTTTACAAAGTAAGGCAGGAAAAAAAGCTGCTTGCCGCCATTCCTCCGTTTTGCTCTGGCTGTTTGCTGTTCGGCTGCCATTCCCCCCTTGCTCTTGTTGCTTTGCTATCTTCTGCCTCGGAGCCAGCCAAGTATGGACTGAAACCTCCACAAACTGTAAGCTAAATAAACCTTTCCTTCCTTCATTTTGGACGTTGGGTATTTTATCTCAGCAATGAGAGAAAAGTAACCAAGACAATGGGTCTGGGGTCCTGGGCCTCCCTGGCACTACCCCTGTTCCTTGGGTCCTTGCCCTCACCCTGGCGAGGAATGCAAGCACAGGGCGAGGCTGGCTTAGTGCTGAAGACCCAAGTGAAAAAGGGAAAATTCAGGTCCTTGAAGGATGACAGAGTCAGAAAACAAAAGCAATGTGAAGCAGAGGTGTATTCATGAGGTGAGGAAGGTGGAGAGAAAGCTGCCGTGTGGAGAAGGGGAGAGCCTGTCAGGCCTTCTCACGAGGTTTTTGCTCTTTGCTTTCTCATGGGAACTAAGCCAATAGGGGACTTGGCCTTTGTTGCTAAGGTGGGCTGTTGCTATGTGGATTGTGGCTGGGGTGGGCTGTGGCTGGGGTGTGCTGTTGCTGGAATGGACTGCGACTGGGGCGGACTGTGACTGGGTGGGCTGTTGTTGGGATTGGCTGTGGCTGGTGTGAGCTGTTGCTGGGTTGGCTGTTGCTAGGTAGGCTGTTGTTGCATGGACTGTTGCTGGGTGGGCTGTGGTTGGGTGGACTGTTGCTGGGTGGGCTGTGGTTGGGTGGACTGTTGCTAGGTGAACTGTTGTGGTGGGTTGTTGGTTGGACTGTTGCTTGGTGGGCTGTTGCTAGGTGGGCTGTTCTCGGGTGGACGTTGCTGGGTGTTGCTGGGTGGGCTGTTGCTGGGTGAGCTGTTGTTGGGGGGCTGTTTCTAGGTAGGCTGTGGCTCAGGTGGACTGTTGCTGGGTGGGCTATTGCTAGGTAGGCTGCCGCTGAGGTGGGCTATTGCTGGGTGAGCTGCTGCTAGGTGTGCTGTTGCTGAGGTGGGCTGCTGCTGAGGTAGGCTAAGGGCCATGGAATTTTAGGGACTTTTCAGGGTTCCCCAGGGATCTCTGAGAATAATCTTTCCATACCTACAAATAGTTAGCCAAGGCAATTTCTAGTAGGCAGGTGGTCACTGCTGCAGCCGCAGCAGCCCCTTCACTCCCGTGTCCGCACCTGTCCCCCTCACTGTCCCCACCACAGGGACTCACACAGTGGTCACCTAAGGTGGGTTTCAGGGAAGCAAAGTGGGAACCAGAGCACTGTGGGCCGTGATATCACAGAAGATCTAGAGTCTGCACTCGAAAGTGAATGCAGGAGCCATAGGCAGTTGCTTCCAGTTGTGGTTCAGCGAGGAGTGGGTCCAGTGAGTGCAACAGCTTTGGGATGCAGGCAGAGGCAAAATTCCCAGCACCAGCACCTGCATGGTTTCAGGGAAACCTTCCAGGTGGGAGCAGGCAGTGGTGCCACTTTGGAAGTAAAGAGGAACTCCGAATGGTTCAGACAAGGTCATGTAACTGATGCTACTTGCAGTAATAAAAAGTTGGGTATTTTGTACATGGAGAGAAAAGTTTGAAGCAGGTAATGGATGTTTGGTTTGAGAATGTAATAATCACTTTTAGCAAGGCAGTGTGTTTAGAATACTTAAAGGGAAAAACATACATTTTCTAGAGAAATGGTGTGATCTACAGGTATTTAAGATCTACCTGGTATCATACATTGTGTAAGAAGTTCCAGTGTGTGCACAACTGGATATTATCGAAACATAAATATTATCTTAAGGTGTATTGTTTTCATTCTTTGTATGTTGTTTTATTTGTTTTTAGTTTTTCTTTTTTTGTTTTTGTTCTTTTCTCTTTAAAAAAAAAAAGCAAAAAAGGTATATGTTTATACAAGGACAGCTGGGATAATTGTACTGCTGATGTCTATTGGTTTATTGAAAGGAACAGTTAATGCTTAATTTTTTTTCTCTTGACTAATTTTGCAGGCTTACATTTGGTAACTGAAACAATTAATTTGAAGACAACAGTATGCAGTATAACACTCGTTGAATTCCTACCATCTTGTCTAGTGAAGCTCTATATCATTTCTAATGTTTTTATTACTTGTTATTGTCTTTAATTGTTTGATCAATCGTGCATTCTTACATCTGATAATCTGAGCAACTTCATTTAAAATAACAATATGTAATATAACACCTGTTATTAATTTCTATCATCTTGTTTTGAAATCCTGTATTGTTTTTATTGTTTTTGTCTTCATTGTTGTTATTTTGTTATGTTTTTTCTCTTTAAAATAAAATTTTAAAAATAAAAAAAAAATTGTCTTAATGGACAAAACATTTCTTCCAGAAAAAGGCTTTTGATGATAAAGAATGTATAATATAATAACTGATTTTTCATTGTCTTATATTCAATCAACCTTTCTCCTCAATATGAAAAAAGTCCAAATTTACTTACTATCTATCCCTATCAAAATGTAATGTATTTAAAATTTCAGATCATTCCAATCAACTGCCATAATCCCAGAAGCCTCTGAGGGCTTAATGTTAACTGGTATATTTTCTAGGTGATGTTTTTAGATATGGTTTTCTTACAAAATTAAGAAAAAATGGAAAGTATGTTTTAAAAGCATTAAGAAAATTTCAAGTAAATAACAGTTCACTGGACAAAAGATGGGTTATACAACAATGACATATTTCAGGCGGCTTTCACACATAAAGCTCTGGGTATAAAAATAGTTTATCTTGTCAGGCTCAAGTCTCTAATCCCAGGATTCAGAAGGCTGAGGCAGGAAGATCACAATGACTTTGAAGCCAACCATAGTGAGATTAAGACAGCCTGAACTAATGTACATAGAGACCCTATCTCCAAAAACTAGAAGAAAAAGGAAGGAAAAGAGAAAAGAAAAGAAAATTTACCTACAAACTGATCAAAAAGTTGGCCTACAAACTGATCAAAAAGTTGGCCTCCAAAGAACTTCACAGACCAGGGAAGGTATAAAGTTGACACACATATAAAAAGATGCTTCAGATCATATCTCACCAGGGAAGTGGAAATTAAAACAATAGTGATATACCACTGTATACTTATTCTCCTGACCACATGCAAACACTGACAATGCCAAATGCTGAGAATGAGGTGGAGCAGCAAAGACTCATTCACTCCAACTGGGAAAGCAAGCAGACGTCAGCACTTTGGAAGGAAGTTCTGAGTTTCCTGTAAAACTATGATCCTGCAACTACACCCTTTAGCATTTACTCAGGTGACCTGAAAACTTATGCACACACAAAAATGTGTACACAATGTTCATATTGGCTTTATTCATAATTACCAAAACTTGGAAGAATACAAGATGCCCTTAGTCAGTGAGTGGATGAAGAGTGCGGTACATTCATACAATGATCCATCACTACAAATGAATGAGCTATGAAGCCAGAAAAAGACAAGAAAGATGTACGATTAAGTGAAAGGAGCCAGTATGAAGAGGTCGCAAACTGTAGAATCTAAAGGTCAGATAGATGATAGATAGATGGATAGATAGAGAGATAGATAGATAGGTAGATAATGCACTAATATTATTAGATAGTAGTAAATAATGTTAATATGACATAGTAAATGATTATAGAATATGACATATTATATGTTAAATGTGTCACTAAATTAAATCCTTAGCTAGTTGCCAGGAACGAATGAGAAGTGAATAAGTAAAGCATATTGGATTTTCAGGTCAATGAAACTACTTTTTCTGATAATCCTCAGTAGATACATATCATTGTACACTTGTCCAAGCCCACAAAATAGAAAGCACCAAGAATGAACCCTAACATGAACTACTGACTTTGGATGATAATGAGGTATTGATGTAGGTTCATCAGCTGTAGCAGCTGTGTCAACTTCAGGAGGAACTGTTAATAATGGAGAAGGGATGCATATACAGAGGAGGGGAGTATACAGGAAATGCCTGTACATTCTGCTCAATTTTTCCATGAACCTAAAGATGATCATTTTGAAAAAAAAACGGTTTACCTCAGATCACTGTATATAGTATTAGTAACTTGACAATAAGCTATTATGCATAATAACTATATGCTTATAATCATTAAATACACTCTTTTACCAACTATAAGATCTGAGTGAATTTGATTTTCTAAAGGTCCATTTAGCTTTAATGTTAGAGAAAAAAATAAGAGATAACTAAAATTTTCTATACCATATGCACTACGAAGTATTTTTTAGTAACTCATGAACTCATTTAGAAAAGCCTGTGCTAACTGATGATAGTATAAAGCTCATTTGGCCAAGTTGGCTATGGGTGTGTATTATTTTTAACGGTCCTGGATTAAGCCCTGAATCTCAATCAGTCTTCTCTTTATTCACACAGTTGGTAACAAGGAGGAATGAAATGTGTGTGATGATGAGCCAATACATTTCCATAAATAATACTGGAAAATATAACTCAAAACACTTGTCCATCAGGACGACTTAGCACTGTCCTTTCCGCTTTCCCTTCACCACAAGCCCGCTCCACAGTGCAGCCGTGTCCACCCTCCAGCTGGTGCTACACTGCTTGATCACCCTAACTACAGTACAGGTTAAGGTCACATCCTTCAGTGCACCCAGCAGATACACTGGGCAGTTATGGTCATTATGTAAAATCATAATTTGTAAGGACCTCATAGTACTCCACCGAATATTACTAAACAAATAAACATTTCTGGTTTTATTACATTTTAACTTATAGATAATTTAAATTTACTGTCTTTCTTTCTAATAAATATCAGATTCAGAATCTCAAATCCTTTCAGTAGTTTATCATTTACTGGGGCATATAGCACTTCTTAAAAAAACATAAATTAAAACTTCAGAGAACCACAAATTACATTACATGTACATATACACAATTTCTGTCAGTTCTGTCACAGTCAAAACATAGCCAGCTGCTTCTGAGATGATATCAAGTGGCAATTAAAATAGCACCAGTAATGTTACCCTACAGTGAGGTACAGAAAATATTTTATGTGGTAAAAGCAAGAATTATATTTAGATGGTTGAGATTTATGTTCCATATCAAAAGAACACATGTTCTGAAAGATTAACCTTCCATGCCATCATGTCTATTTATGGGTGATATTGGACATAGTGTGCCTCATATGAGCCAGATTCCTATGTTGTCCAACTTTACTCCACTGCGTGGTGGTCTTCAAGCATCTTCTGAAGGCTATCAGTTCAATAGAATACTAATAGATAATCTGTCAGACTTTAGCTTTATGGTTAAGAAAGATTTAGAAACACTGTGTGAAAGCTGTACATTTTTCTCTCCAATGAAATGTCAGAGTCTTTAATATACTCACATGCATTATGAATGTTCTAGAAATAATATATCACTATCCAAAATTATTTAACTATAGAAATTGTGCCAGAATAACCATTAAGGCAGATAAAATATATATTTGGGACCACAAAATTAAGAGGTTTTATATTAATATTTAATATTTGTTTAAAGCATTACAAAAGTTAACATTATGAGAAAAACCTGATTATTGGACTTGTTACATTTACTCCACAGTCTAATTGGGTTATTTTGGTTTTTTTTGTTGTTGTTTTTTTGTTTTTCTCCGGTACCGGGAACCGAACTCACTACCTTGCACTTGCCAGGCAGGCGCTTTGCTGCTGAGCTAAATCCCCAGCCCCTAAAATTGGGTTATTTTGGTATGCATTCTAGATGTAAACTTTATTTTTACTGCTAAATGCCTTGAAGAAAATTGATTCTGAACTCTATTTTCAAGGAGCATCTGTTAAAGGGACGTTGCATGTAACATACAGAATTGTATACTAAATTGTATTTGTTACATTTGCTATTCTGCTTCTCAAAGGACACTATATGAATTGTCCTGCTTCTAACCTGGCACTACCAATTCTAACAGAATAACTACGGGCCTGGTATAACTACCTCAAGGTTCTTCAATTACCAAAAGATTCAACCACCTCTTTAGAATATATGAGGGCCAAGGAACATTTGAGACTCATTAAGAGATTTTCTACTTTGACCAGTTACAGACAGTGGGGCAAGATGATCCGTAGTAACCTGAATTCTCCTGACATAAGCTAAGAAAGATTCTGCATGGTTTGACACACAGAATTTGGACCAAAGCATATAAAAATAGCATAGCAGGTAATTTATCTTCAGCAGCCTCTTTTTCAATATCTTCTCTTTTCTCTGACATCCCAATCAACTGTGATCCTGAGACTCCCTAGGCAGCTTTCTCACTTATTCATGACTTTCCTCCTTCAACATCTACCTTTCCACTGCACCGCAATTACTGCTCTCACTGCCCTTTGGTATTTGTGTATGGTTAACAAAAGGCTGATGTGTTCAGAGGTACAGCTTTGGTAGTGGAAGGCAAGTGGATCATGAAGGTAATGTACTTATCAGTAGATTAACCCCTTGATGAGACTATAGTTGACTGTACTAGAAGTTGGGGCCTGTTTGGATGAGGTGGTTTATTTGGAGTTGTGCCATTGGAGAGTATGTACCTTTCTGGCTCTTTCTTTCAGCTCTCTCTGATTCCTGGATGCCAAAACTGAGCAGTTTTCTCCACGAGGTCCTTCCACAGTGCCATTTCTGCCTTGCAGTCAGCTGACTGTGGACTGCACCCTCTGAAGTCATCAGCCAAATAAATCTCTTCTCAGCTAAATTATAGGACAAATTGAGGTATTGTTAGGCTCTGTGTTTTAATATATAAGACTTAGGATTGTCCTGAGATTCTGTATTTCTAATAGTTTTGAATTTTCTCTGGTTCATAAACTGTACTTTGAGTGAAAAGCCACTAGAAACAAACAGCAAATGTATTCAGAGTAACTCATATTCTTATTAATTCACTCTTAAATATGGGTGGACAAACTTTCTAACTGTTTGAAGGAAGTCTCCTACACAGAAGATGACATCAAAAGCAAAAAGGAAAAGAAATACTAAGAAGTTGAGAAAATCTATAGAGACAAAATATAAAAATAAAAACTATAATACTCTAGATATTATCATAAGATTATTAAGTCCCCAAATTTCTCACCATGAGCTAAATTAGATTAAAGAAACAATGCTAAAACAGAAGCACTTGACCTCCGGAAGATAAAATAAGTAAAACTCTTCAGGTCATAGGTGTAGGCAAGGACTTTCTGAGCAGAACTTGTTTCCACAGGAAATAGTACAGAGAACCAACAAGTGGATCATATCAAATTTACAATGCTTCTGCACAGCAAAAATGAAACAAAACGAAAACAATCAACAGAGTGAAAAGGCAACCTACACAATAGTAAATTGTTCACCAGCTGTTCCTCAGACAGGGGACTTATATCTAGAATATAGAAGGACTCAAAAAAGTTAGACCTCTAAAATAAAAGTCCCAATCAAAAAAATGGGGAAAGGAAATTATTGGGTTAATAATACCCCCTAGTTACTACAGGATGATCAGGTCCACAATCCCCTGAACAAGTGTATAGTAAAGGCTAAATAAAAGAGGCAAATGGAATGATTTCAGGGCTCCAGGAGAATCAAAACCCTCTCACAGAATTTGAGATTATCTTGGGGCTAAGACCTAGACTTTCTCTGGGTAGCCCATATTTATTAGTTATCGAAAGAAGGGAGGAATTACTCAAGAACTTCTCCAAGTAAAGTATTAAATTAGTCTTTAATAAGTATCAAGTTAATCCACCCAGGAGTGAGATGCCTGAGGCTATAGTCTTTATCTAGTTCAGATCACATCCAGGTGTTCTTGGCTGTGATCTTCTTTCATCCACCATTATAGGCCTTAGTAGGGATCAGTGACTCACAGAGGTTCACTTACTATGAATCTGCCATCCATTTCCAGACCAGGAGCCTAGGCTTTGGACAGATTCACAAGTGCACACGAAAACTCATTTAATTAATTTAAGTCCTGCTCAGGTCTCCATCAGGAAATGAATCTTCACAGAAGAGGTACAAATGCCCATTAGAGAGATGAAGAAATTCTCAACACCACCAGCCATTAATGAAATGCAAATTATAACAACACTGAGATTCCATCTTTCCTCAGAAAGAATGTCCATAATGAAGAAATCAAATACTCTCTGGGTGTGGTGACATGCTCCTGTAATCCCAGCACTCAGCAGGCTGAGGTAGGAGGATCACTTTGATTTTGAGGCCAGCCTGGGCTACAAAATGAGTTCAAAGCCAGCCTGAACTTCATAGTGAAATCCTGTCTCAAAGAAAAAATAAAATTAAATTAAATAAATAAATAAATAAAATGCTGTGACAAGGAATGTGGGTGAGGTTGCCAGTACAAAAGGGAACCCTCATTGATGGGAATGTGAATTAGTACAATCACTATGGAAATCAGTGTGGAGATTCCTCACAAAAGCA
The DNA here is from genome assembly GCF_000276665.1 of Chinchilla lanigera. Taxonomy (NCBI): domain Eukaryota; kingdom Metazoa; phylum Chordata; class Mammalia; order Rodentia; family Chinchillidae; genus Chinchilla; species Chinchilla lanigera. Next base: position 40,050,762 of record NW_004955408.1, read on the forward strand.
AAACTGGAAAGTGCAATCACTATGGAAATCAGTGTGGAGATTGCTCACAAAAGCAAAACTAGAAATTTCATTTGACCCAGCTATTCCACTTCTAGATATTTTCTGGAAAGAGTTAAAGAGTTCATATTACAGTAAACCTTGCAAACTGATGTTTATAGTGGCAGAATTCATAATAGTTAAATCTTGGAAGCCACCTGTATGCCCATCAGCAGATGAATGGATAAGAAAAATGTAGTGTTTACACAGAATGGAGTACTACTCTGTCATTAGGAAAGATAGTCATTTGTAAGAAAATGGATGTGCCTTGAGATCACATATTAAGAGAATAAATGAGGCACCCAAGTTTGAGTATGGTAAGGTTTCTCTTATATGAAAAACCCAAATTATACACGGAGAACAAAAGAAAAGATAGATAATTGGAAGTAGGGAGATAGATCTTTCTCAAAGGGGGAAAGGATGACAAGATGGAGGGAGGGGGAATGATGAGTGAGAGATGAAAAAGAAATTAAGATGAGTTACATACATGCACCAACTCTGCATAAGGATTCTAAACATCAGGTACAGCAAACACATACTAATAAATAAATAAATTAACAAGTAGATCCTAGGGAGAAATAAATATCAGAGTGAAAATGTGATTATAGGAATTTAACATATCCATAAAAGATTTGGAAATTTAAGATTTTCATCTTGGAAAATGAAAAATTCTAGAGAAATTTCCTAGAAAGTAGATTAGATTCATATCTAGATATACATCTATGTATATCTAGATATATATGTCTATATCTGTATATATTTATAAAACAAGGAAGTATGTATCAAAAATTCAAAATCAGTCTAAGATTACTAACATGTGGAACACAGTATTTTAAGTCAAAGAAGAAGATAGAGTTATTAGGAAGGGTACAATAGTCAATACTGGAACTAAAGACATGAGTCTCCAGGTGAGAAAAGCTTAAAACAGCATCATGCACGTCAGGAATCCAGTTTCAGCCTCAGAATCTAAAAGATAGCGTACCAAAGTCATCAAAATTCTGATGAATAATCAATTCAGCACACAGTATTACAGCCATTTGTATTCAGCAACTATTACTGCAAATAAAAACGTATTTATATACTAGAACTAAAAACAGTATTGATGTGCTATAGACAAATGAGTTAGCATACAGATAAAATGAAAGATATAAGGTCCCAAAGAAAGGTGACTCATTAAAGGATCCTTTATATCTAATCTTCAGGATAATAAGAAAGAAGTGTCTAAAATACACAAAAGTCTAACAAGCCCAGAAAAAAACATGCTGAACTTGATCTAAACAATCATCTCCCATGAGAAATCTCCAAGGGGGTAAAAGCAGATGCCTATATCAAAAATAATAATAAATATTGTAAGAACTTTTACACATTTGGAAAAAAAAGATAGATATTCTTTAAGAAGGTAAGCACATTTGGCAATTTTTAACTGCAGGAAAAATCACAAAAAATATAGAATTTTTTTTAAATTTAGTACTTTATTTTAACAGTGAGCAATATCCACATAATCATAGCCATCTAATTACTGATTTATGGCTTAGCTAAATAGAAGAAAAATAGCAGAAGTTATACCTATGCAGGAAGAGGGTGGAGAGATTATAAATCAGAGCAGAGTATTGACAAGTTAAATTATCATCCTCTGTACCCAGAAGTAAACAGATTATTTATAAAATTGATGAAATAAGATATTATGGTATAAGTTTATTTATTAGAAATGCAGAGATAACTATGAGAATAACAGCTAGGAAAGTTGACCGCGGTGGCCTTCAAGCAGTAGAACCAGAGGGGTAGGAAGATGACAGAAATTTTTTCCTAATATAAAACTTTGAGGTGTGTTATGATTTAGATCTAAATTGTCCCCAAAACTTCACGCTTTCATGGACAGGGCTTCACGCAAAGGTTGGGATTCCACAGCTCTCTGGTTGTTTGGAGGAGGCGTCTGGTCTGAGGAGCAGGTCATTGTGAGAGTGGCCTGGGAGATTCACCCCTTCCCCGTTGCAGTGCGTCCTCCTTCCAGGTCTCTAAGACCTGAGCAGCTTCTCCGCCTGGGCTCCCCGGCCTGAACTATCTGCCTTGCTGACCACGGACTTCTGAAATCTCTGCAAACTATGAGCCCAAATAAATCCTCCTTTAATTTGCGAATGTTGAGTGTTGCGTCCAGTTCATTTTGTTTAACTGTATATACTTACTCAGATAATAGTGTAATTAATTTTTAAAAAGTAAAATAATAATAAGAGCTGGGGAAGGGGTGCCTCCCTGCCTGGTGAGAACCTGGACCGCAGTGGGGACGAATAGGAGACCCCAGCCTTTGGGCACATCTGCCTGACCTTATGTCGGGCGTCAGGGTCCTGGGTGAGAATAGGAAATGGTGATGCCCTAGAACAGAGCTCTGCTAGGTGTTGTGAGAGACGAGCTCTGCTGTGACTCGTCCACCCAGAGTGGAATTTTCACCTGGTTCAGCAGAGAGAAGGAAAAGGCTGGCGCGAGCTCCAATTCTGTACTCTCTAACCACGTTTCAGGATGTTTTCTTTAAGAAATATTTCTTCTTTTACCATATGATCTCAGAACCATCTCCAGAGGCTTACATGATTTTTCAAAGGTGATGTTCATGTTCTCCTCTTCTGCTGGGGAGCATTCAGCAGAGCTCCTGACACTCTGTACCAGATACGGCTCCCCCATCATCAGCTTGGGTTCTACACAGACAACTTTGAGATTCTGTTACTTTCTGAGATTCGGTTACTTTCAGTTACTTTCCTTCAAAATGAAGACAATACCCTCTCATCTTTAAGGAGTTTGCTGGTATTAAATAAAAGATGTGTGTGAAGTATTTAACACTTTCTTCATATGGAAAGCATATTTGTAAAGGGCAGCTTATCATCATTAATCAAAAGTGATATATCTTTTACTCATTCATCCCATGAAATATTTTTGAGCACCAAATACTGGGAATTTTGAAAAAAGCAAAAGAGCTGCCTTCATAAAACTTATATTCTAATGTTGGAGATAAACAATAAAAACAAAGTAATATCAGCAAATAATACGTATGATAAAGAAAGATAAAACACGTTAAAGGTGGGAAAACAGGTTAGAGTAAAAAAGTGAAAGACAAAGCCATACATATTCAGTTTTGAGAAATTCTTTTTTCTCCATTAAAATGATAAGATACTTTACAATTTATAAGTCTTGATATCCAAATGCCTTTCATTTCTAGAAGAGAAAAAAATCTTTTGAGAATTTTTGGATCCCAACTTTGAATATTGAAAGTACTGGGCCATCAGACCAATTTTAAGAAATTATTAACATGATAACCGTTTCACCTACCCTCTTCTGTCTCAACAGGAATAGTATAGAACTTAGTGGGAAGGACTGCTCCTTGCATGTCTCCTACAGCCTTGTCTTACTCCTGATTGCCCCAGTACCTCTTACAATATGAAGTGCTCCTGGAAAAGTCCACAGTCTACTGTTTCTGCCACTAAGTTCCCCGTGCAGCCATGGTTTTAGGTGGCGGGAAAGAGGTGCTTCCTATGCCATTGTATTCTTTTGTCTTTGGCAAGAAGTTGGATGCAGAGGACTTGTATAGAGTAGCTGGCAAAATTACATGTAACAGGCAAACATAGGTGGTTTCATGCCAAGGCTTCTATGCCTTCTGAGATGACGGCTGTGTCCCACTCTGCAATTAGCCTTTGCAGCTGCTTCCACCGAGTGTGCACCTTTCATCGCAGAGGCTCCTGAACAGTGTTCTTTTCACTTCCTACAGTAGCTTATGTTCTTCTCTGTGTATCTTGAGGAAGGTGGGGTTTATGGGTTCTAAACTTGCTTCTAATTACTTAGAAATTTTTGATCCTCCTGGAGCATAAATTGCTGACCATTACTGGTCCAAAATTCTGTATCCTTCCCTATTCTAGAAGTGAACAGCAGCTGATGCAAATTACAGCCTTTTATAGTATTTGTAAACTGGAGCTCAGAATTACCATACCGTTTTTGCCTGTTTTGAGAAGGAGGCAATGTTTGATTTGTTGTGACTAAAAAACTTTGTTAACCAAAAGTTTATTTCCACCAAAAAGGACTTTTAACTGCTCTACCAACTAGCTGTTTACCCTCCTTCCAACCTTCCTTAGTTCCCCTGCCCACGTAGGTGCTCTCCCACCACGGCAACATCCCATGTGATGCCAGCTGCTACCTCAGCGTATATTACATGCTATTATAAGTGTCTAATCACTTCTCAGATGAAAAATTTCTAAAAGAAACCTGTTATTTTACTTGTTATATTGTTCTCAATGCAAGACATAGGATCTGGAAAATGTCAATATTTTAATGCAAATATTGTAATCAAACAAACACATCCATAGCAATACTAAAATAATGCATATCTTTAATCTGAAGTGGTCATTTCAAGTTCAATAAGGGTCAGAGTAATACAAAGGGATAAGTATTGGAGCTCAAAATTTCCAGTGCAAACTCAGTAGGCCTTTACCATGTGGCTGCAGAATCATTTCAGTTAAAGATTATTATATGGACAGCCAATAAGTCTATTACTTGATGGAGGGTCTATGAGGCTTCTTTCAAGGTCCTTGTGTCCGGAACAAAGAATTGGACAAGACACACAAATCAGTGAGTGAAGATGTGTATTTGCAGAATGTAGAAAAGAGGTGTGCTAAGAGCAGGATGGTGAAAAGGCCCACAGTAGCCCCAAGGATAAGGGATCTTTTATATTTAAAATTCCTGGATTGACTTCCCCTTCCATGCACCCAACTAAGGCAAGGGATCATTTGCTTTATCAGAAACTCACTTGGCCTGCAGCCAGATTTAAATTGCCCTAGGGAAAGACTCGCTTATCAGCTGACCAGATATAAATGAGGGTTCAGGAACAGTGTCTTTTGATTGGCTGTGCTCAGATGCAAATGAGAAATTGAAAGAGTATTTCTCATGGGTCTTATGAATGACACCCATCAGATTTAATTAAAAGATGAAAAACAGCCCTTTTCCAATTGGTTCATTGTGCTCAGGCATCCTGGTTAAGGAGGAACTGAGATCTCTCTGAGATGCTGCCCCTGGACAGGTTGATGGTGGTAGCATGATATGGCCCAAGGTTTGGGGAGGGGGATCCATGCTCTGTTATCTTGTCTCAAATCTGTGACCCTATATTATTGTTAAAACTGCAACCATGTGTTAACCAACACAAATCAAATATTTTGCTTCAATACGTGAAATATTTTGTATCATCTTCATCTAAATTAGGAGCAAAGTCATTTCTACCCAAATAATCAATGAAGCCATAGTTAAGTTTCATACCTCTCCCTTTGGAATTGTATTTAAATTAGATTATTCACCTAATTCTATCTTAGAAATTTTCAGATATTTAAAGATAACTCAAAATGATGCTTTCAAATGTGAAATACATTCAGTAGGTACATTATGCAAAGATTATAAAAGAATATGCATAATATAATCTTTCTTCCCACATTACCCAGACATAGAGCTCCATATCCCTGAGGCAAACACTGAATGATCTTGTAGAAAATTTGCAAAATGAGAACTTAACTTAGGAATAATATATTTTTAAATAAGTACTCTCTTTCTAGCATACTTTTCATATTGCCAATGATATATCACTTTTTGTATCTCATTCGAAATGGCACATTCTCAGGGAGAAATTTTCTTCCCCTTATTGTGGTTCTACTTTCTTCTGTTATTTGATGTCATGGTACTGTCATAATTTACTGTCATCATACTGTCATAATTTATCTTGTATCTATCATGTCCACAATTTATTCTATAGTATCTGCTTTTATACTGGAATGTAATTTTCATATAAGGTAGACAAAATGTGTATCTTACTCATGGGTAAGATTGTATCTTACCCTCATACAATACCTTAGATTAACAAGTAATGAATTATTGGTGAAGGAAGTCAAATGATCAAGTGTGAGTTTTATATATAAAAGAAGTGTCTCCTACAGATCTTTAGCCAGACAGAAAAAAATTCTAGGGAGCTATTGACATAAAAGAGTTGTTGAATCAATCAAAAATGATTAGACAAATCCAAGATCATTATTACTGGAAGCATGACAAGACTGGAGCAAAGGTAAAGAGAGGAATCATCAATAATAGATCCAGAAGATGGGCTAAGCAAAGGGAACCAGAACTCTGGAAAGCAACAGTCAGATCACAGAGCAAGAGGTTGCATTGTATGAGTTGAGGGGATTCAGCCATGGACAAAGATGCTGCTGCGCTATCCACATCCCCTTCTCATGCCTAGGAAGAAGAAACTTTTTTTCTTTCTAGCACCCACCTTCAAATTCTCTTCATTGGTAAAGCTGTCCAGAAGTCAGTTGGCAAAAGAAAGTACTTGGTAGGAAAATGCTATTACCTGTGATGTAGAACAGAGTGAGAGAAGAGATGGGAAAAGTGTAAGTGAACTGGCAAACAAATATCCAAAAAACAAACATGTTATAAAGGCATTAAATCTATGAATGCTCAAAAAATGTTACTGACATAGTACATGAAAAAATATATATTCAGTAATGTATAATATGGATTATGTCCATAGACAAAAGGGAAATATGATGAGAATAATTAGTTCTGGCATATAGATTATATACAGCTGCTAAAAACACAGGTAACAAAATGATAAAATATTTGCTTTTACATAAGTGGAAAACATTTTACAGCTTTTTACATATAAAAATTTGTAATCATAAAAGATTTTATTTTCTCTAACATCAACTTTATGATCCAAGTAATAGGTTTTAACCATCAGAGAAAGCATTCCAGACCCTTGTTTCAATTTTTTCATTATTAAAGAGCTAAATGAGAAATGGAGAAAAACACAGGTAGTCAATTTCATAAATATGCAGTTTTCAACAATAATATTCTATCTCTCAAATAATGAAAATGTCCTTAGAGTAGGAAGAATATGGCCCAATGGTTGAAAAGCCTTGGGCTTTGTGTTTTAAACATTTGTGATGGGACATATCCAGAAAAAACAAGCAAAAATCTCCATAATGGGGTTTTTTGCCTTCTATGAGAAAAAGTAAATGCCAGTAGTTTGAATTCTTACTACTCAAATAATCTTGTGGTATGCTTTAAAATTTCTGGGCACTTGGTGAAAGCTCCTTAAGTAAATGATTGATTGAGTATATGGGATGTTGCAGATGGAAAATTTCATAGATATAATCAAGTAAAGTGTCTTCATTATAGAGATGAAACATTGAGATCAAGAAAGGACAAAAACTTGTTCCAGTTTCAGATACATGGAAAGGTAACAAGTAGAGCTTTTCTTGACTGAAAAAGTAGTTTATGACTTTGTGATCTCAGAGGGGTATAAATAACTTCAAAGTTCTATTATTTTCTCATAAAATAAGAGATTCTTCTACTTCAATTTTTTTATCAGTGTGTAAAAATAAACATAGAACCTGTATTAGTCAGATTTCCATCTCTATGGCAAAATACCTGAGATAGATCAATTTGAAAGAGAAAGAAAATGTCTTTAGAATAGGTGAGCAGGAGAGAAGAGTGAGCAAAGTGGATCAAGCGGGAGGAGAGTAGGTGAAAAAGTCCAAAAGAATCTGGGTCTTGGACTGGGGTGCAGACTTCTAAGCATTTTAGAAGTATAGGGGGATTTCAAATTACTGAAAAGAGAAAAGAAGGAGCTCCATATGATTAACCGCCTACTGAAGTAAAATTTCAGGAGGTCTCATTAGCAGTGTTCAAACAGCGTTCCATCTCTTGCAGACAAAAAGCTAATTTTGCTGCAAAGTATCCTCGAGGCTCAATTGCAAGACTCAAGCAAACACTGAAAGCTGTATTCGTGGCTCTGATGAGTCTCTCACGAAAAAGTCAGGCCTTCTTGCAGGCAGTACGTCAGACAAATAAACATTTTCTTCTAATCCCCATTACGGAAGCCAGTCTGGAAGACAAGGGGCAAACAACGCCTAGCTGGAGTTTTTACAGGTGGAACTTGTAGCGTGTGTCACTTAAGGAGGAGCAGACAGCACAGCCGGCTTTGTTAATTCAAGCTCTCACTCTGGCAGCACTCCCTGAAGGCTCCTCTCCCCAAGCCTCTGCTGTCTACCTGCTGGGAGTGCACACTGTGTGACAGCAGAATGATTCCATCAGAAAGTGACAACTTCTTTATTAGAACTTTTGAATTATTTATCTATACATAAATGAAAAATTGAAAATCATGTGTTACATCAAAATCAGAATGACAAAATTAAAATAATTTTACAATATGAAATTTGCCATCGGATTTAGTGAAACACTATATATTAAAATAGTTTGTAAGCATAAAAATATGTCAGATAAATGAGAAGCAGCATATAACCTACACTTAGAATCTACATTCTGTGAGTTAACATAGCAACCATTAAACTACTGTAAATCCCGGGTCAAGAGCAGACTGAATCCAGTGGGTTATGTTACTGCGAATATGGCACACAGTGTGGCTTCACAGTGCTCCAATGGTCACTACACCTGGCTGCAAGCTACCTGGCATTCAGCCTGCCAAGGAGTGGCTGACTGATTCTTACCATGTGTGGCAGCATGGCAAACTGCCAGTGCAGTGCAAGTCACACTTTCTACTCATGTGCCCCTCTACTGAACAACTCGGGGATGTCAGGAATGTTACTGAGCTGCCAATATGTCAAATGCATGGCACAAAACATATGGTACAATTCTTTTCCCTTTATTTCCTTGGTTGTATCAATGTATTCAAAACTCTTTTATGTCTCCAGATGTGCCCTGCGTGAACAACTAATTTTTCTTTCACAAAATATTGCCATGCCCTCATGACAGGGAAATATTTATTGTTATAGAGAACACTGCCCAGGACTGTTATCTTAAGTTGTTCAAGATTTAGTCTTGTGCCTCAGAAAGTTGAAATAGCCACAGTCTTTGAAATATCTTGAACAATTCTAAGACTAGAGGTAAGAATGGGTGACTTTTCCTTTTGTAATTCAAAGCAGATCTTAACCTCCCAATTTGCCTATTCAAAATTCCTAAATATCCTGCAGCAAATCAATAGTTCAGTGATGAGGCAACTAAACAGAAACAGATTTCCCCTTCACATTTTTGATCTGAAGCAAAAGATAATTATTTTGAGGAATTTAAGGGCGGTAAAGAATTTATTAGATTATTCTAAAATTCAATAGCACTAGAAAACACATAGGAAATGCTGCGTAAATACAGCATGAATGAAAATAGCAGAAAAAATTGTTATATCAAGAAGACAATACTACTGAAATACACACACACACACACACACACACACACACACACACACACACTCCCCCTCTCTCATTTTCTCTCTCTCTCTCCTGATAAAGCCTTCCCACACAGAGTAATCCAGGTTTCCAGAATCAGTCCTTTGCAAAAGCAAAATGTGATCAGGAGTCATTACCAAAAGCTTCACAAATATTGTTTACCAAAATGTGTTCAACGGAAATTCCTTAATAGGTGTTAGATAAAAGGAAAGATGAAAAGCAGGAAGGCAGGAGTGAGAGAAGGGGAGGAGGGGAAGGATCAAAGAACTGAAGGAAAGGAAGAGAGAATAAAGGAAAGGAGGGAGGAAGGAGAGAGAAGAGAAGAGAGGGAGAGACAAAAAGAATTCCATGGTCCAATAAAATATGCTTACAAACTAAAATTAATTAGTAATGACTTTTGGTGTTTAATATAGTAATATTTAACCTCATGATTGGGTAAGAGGAATTTATAATATGCAGGAAAAAATTGTGTTACAATTGAAACTGCTGAAGCAGACTTTGAAAAATGCTTTTATAGGTGGATTTGCTTAATCAAAAAATTCTGGAAAACATCCAAATCCTGGCAGAGTAGGAGTAGGTTCCTTGATGCACAGGGAACATCCTTCAAAACAAACACAAAAAGGATTAATAGTGGCTAATATTTCTTTAGTAATTCACAGATTATAAAACATTTCCACATCATTATCTTCTTTGATTCTCAAACTATTTTTGCAAAATAGATATTGTATCCCATTTGTAGATTAAAGAACCAAATGCTGGTGGAATTTCATGTGAAAGATCACCCAGCTAGTGGTAGAAAAAGAGTTCCAAACCTAAGGGCATCTACCTCCCAATTTAATGACCCTGCTGCTTTACTGTTTAGAAACAATAAAAGTGAAAGTAAGAATTTCGTTTTAGTTCTTTGAAAATCCAAAATAAGGGATAAAGAATTGTCTTCTGGCAGATCTTACATACCTTTAATATAGTGGTCTCCAAAGTACCAGCCTCTAGAGGGCCTTTAAAGATCTGGGCAGTGGCTATCTGTGGGACAGAAGGGAACCAAGAGTAGAGTGAATCCACTCCTCCTCTATTCTCTCTGTGGGACTGTGGGGTCTCTGAGCACAAGATGGTGGGGTCTTTGAGGGGAGTGTAAGGACACTTGCCTTTGTGGAGTAGACTGATGGGAACCCCAGGACCTGAGACCCAGGACCATAGCTGGATCCCAGGTCGGGGACACACACGACCTTGAAGGACAGAGTGATTGGCAAGATCAGCCGTGTGGGAGGGTCTGACACAGCAGCGAGGAGCCAGCAGTTGAATACCAGAGAACTCCACCAGCAGAAGTTCAGTCCCAGGCCCCACTTCTAGAGGCCATGACCAGCTCCACACCTAACACATTTCTGGGATTAAATGTGGACACTATCACAGAAATGTAAGCACCAGAGGTATTTTACTACTTTCATTCTCCCTTGTTTGTCTGATTGGAGATCCCTCTCCTGTCTGATTGGATGTCATCCTTTTTTCTTCTGTATTTGGTAGTTATTTTTGCATTCAGGGTTTTCATACTTTCTTTTTCTATTTTTTTTCTCCACTCTTTCTCTCATCTCCTTTTTCTTTCTTTTTTTCATTTGGGTCATTTTTGTTCTCTTTCTCTTTTTCCATTTTTTCAATGTTTAGGTTTCTTACTTTTTTTTCATTCTCTTCCATAGATTCACTTTCTCTTTTTCTTCAAGTACCTCTTGAATTTAAACTTTCATGTAAATAAATATTGTCTCTGACTTTTGTGAAAAATCTTTCATATTCTATTTTATACTTTCCCTCCTGTGCCCTCCAGTTGCCCAATCTTGGTTGATCATCCTTTAAGTTCCAGCCCTGCTTCTACTATATTTGACCTCACTCAGCACTTTAGCCCATTCCCTAACCATGTTAACCCCTTCTTCCCAGCAGAAGGGCTGAAAACAAATGTAGAGTATATGTTTAATTTTGTTACATAATTTTAGAGTTTATTTCCATGGGCAGAGGTAACAGGTTACTGGTTACCATAATTTATCAGTAGTTAAGCTGCACTTGAAACTACTGTTATTACTAACTGTACTGCTGTAGCCAGAATGTCATACATGTTATAAACCATTTTTCTACTCTATATGATAACACTGAGACTATATGAGATCATAATCAATACCACAGCCCAGGAGCAAAGGATTAGGAGCTGAGCCAAACAGTAATCTTGCATCCTTTAGAAATTGGGAAGCTAGGGCCTTGGGATAGCCATAAGATACCATCTACATCTACAAGACATCCCTGAAGAACAGACACCCTCTAGGGAAACCTAAATACTAACATAAAGTTATATATCATAAGAAACTGGCAAGTATACACACAGAAAACCCAATATAAAAGAAAAAATACAAAATGACAAGACACAGAAGAAAAATGCAACCCCAGACCCCCAGCCCACACAGGACAAGCCCAGAATTTTTTTTTGGTTTTCCTCTGGTACCGGGAATTGAACTCACAACCTTGTGCTTGCCAGGCAGGCACTGCGCTGCTGAGCTAAATCCCCAGCCCCACAAGCCCAGAATTTAAAGAGATAGATGAAATTGGAAATCATACACTGGGACTTTCTGAAATGATAGCAGCAGAAGTGAAAACACAAGTGGAAAAGGCTATGGCGAGTACTCCAGGAGTGGCAGGGATCATGGGTTCCAGTCTGTGCTGGACACACACCACCACGATTCCCAGCTGAAACGGTCAGAGAGGGCCAGGTACTTCCCATCTAATCCCTGAGGGCAGAATGGGCAAACAAGGACCCTGCCAACATTACAGTCTGAGTTGCTGTGGGGGCAGAGAGGAGATCCAGACTGAGAGACTCAGAGGACTTCTCCAGCTGGGGGCTGGGTGAGAAGGGTCTGAACCAGGTGAGCAGATTCTCTGAGCCCCACACGCCCTGTGCCAAGAGAGCAAGTACTCCGGGAGATGCAGGGCCCATAGATTCGAGTCTGTGCTTTGCCTTTGCCCAGGCCCTCCACAGAGTCGAAGGCTGGGGAAGTCTGTGACTACTACCCATGTGGGCTGCATCTGGTTCCTGTATGAGTCCTGAACTGAGTGGAGACATAGATTCAAGTGGTTCACAAACTGTAGACCCTGCAGTTTG
>NW_004955408.1:40069167-40082005 GCF_000276665.1 Chinchilla lanigera
AAAAACTCTTCCCAGGAATAATGGCTGCAAACTTCCCAAGTGTGAATAAAAAATTTTATATACAAATAAATGAAACATTTAGGGCTCCAAACATTCCTGAACAAAATAAAACTACACCATGACCTATAATAATGAACATTCCAGAAATTCAGCACAAGAAAGAAATACTAAAAGCCATTAAAGATAACAAACACCTATAAATAAAAGCCCATCAGAATCATGGCAGACTTCTCAACATAGACCCTCCAAGAAAAGCTTGGAGTGAAGTATTTTCTCTGAGGAAAAACCAACTTCCAGCCTATATTAATGTACCCTGCAAAATTATCTTTCAAAATTAATAGAGAAATAAGATACTTGTATGACAAAGAGCAACTGAAGAGATTTATGAACAACAAACCAATGCTACAAAGAGTACTAAAAGATATTCTAGACAGAGACAAATATGACCACAGTTCCAACAACAACAAGGGAAAGAAACCACTAGGCAGAGCAAGCAATTACATGAATGGGAAAAGCAGGAAACTAACAGCAGGAAAATACCATGACCAAGATAAGTCAATACATATCAGTTATGACCATCAGTGTAAATGGCCTCAATTCTCCCATCAAAAGAGACAGACTTGCAGAGTGGATCAAGAAATAAGATCCAACAATATGCTGTATAGAAGAAACACATTTAACACAAAAAGAAATTCATAGACTGAAAATCAAAGGATAGAAAACAATATTCAATGGAACAGGAACCCAGAAAAAATAAGGAGTAGCTATTCTTTTTGCAGACAATGTCAACTTCAAACCAAGAATGATCAAAAGGGATAAAGAAGGTCATTACATATTTGCTAGGGGGACACTTCAAGAGGAAGAGATAACAATCATGAATATATATGTGCCAAATACAGGAGCACCAAACTACATAAGAAAATCATTAATAGACATGAAAAGTCAAATAAGCAAAAACACATTTGTAATGGGAGACCTCATACCCCATTGTCACAAAGAGATAGATGAACTAGATAAAAAATCAGCAATGAAATTACAGGGCTGAACCAAGCCTGTGAACAAATGGACTTATTAGACGTTGACAGTGTTCTACCCTACAATATCAGAATACACATTATTCTCAGCTAAACAAGGGATGTTCTCTAAAATAGACCACATACTAGCCCACAGAACATGCTTAAGTAAATGCAAAGGAACTGAAATTATCCCATGCATATTATCAGACCATAATGCATTAAAATTGGAAGTTAATGACAAAAGGAACCACAAAAACTCCATAAACACATGGAAATTAAATAATAGCCGTCTGAATAAACAATGGGTCACAGAACAAATTAAAAATATCTGCAAGCAACCAAAAACATAAATACAACTTTTTGCAACCTGTGGGGTGCACTGGAAGCAGTCCTCAGAGGAAAGTTTATAGTGGTGAATTCACAAATCAGGAAAACAGAATGAGAAGAAATAAATACCCTATTGCTGCACCTCAAATTTTTCAATAACAAACAAGTCAAGCCCAAAGGTTGGAGAAAAGTACAAAATCAGGGCAGAAATTAACACAACTGAGATGAAGAAAACACTACAAAGAATTAATGAATCAAAGAGTTGGTTCTTTGAAAGAATAAATAAAATTGATAAACCCCTAGCAAACCTTACAAAAATGGGAAGAAGAAATTCAAATTATGCAATAAGGAATGAAAAGGGTGAAATCACTACAGATCCTATAGAAATTCAGAAGATCGTCAAAAACTACTTTGAAGGTCTTTACTCCCATAGGATGGAAAACTCAGAAGAAATAAACAGATTCCTAGATACTTATGAATTACCAAAGTTGAATCTAGAAGATATAAAAAGTCTGAATAATCCAGTAACAATTAATGAAATTGAAAATCATTAAAAACCTATCAACAAAGAAAAGCCCAGATCCTGACAGATTCACAGCTGAATTCTATGAGATGTTCAGAGAAGATTTAATGCCTACACTCTTCAACGAAATTAAAAATGAAGTAATTCTCCCTAACTCATGTCTGGAGGCAAGTATTATACTGATACCAAAACCAGAGAAAGACCCAAGCAAAAAAGAGAACTACAGACCAATATCCTTAATGAACAGAGATGCAAAGATAACCAGTAAATAACCAAAGATAACTGATAAGATAACCAAAGATAACCAATAAAGATAACCAATAGTAGTGAACACAATGCAGCAAATCATCAAGAAGATTACACACCAAGACCAAGTAGAATTCATCCAAGGGATAGAGGGATGGTTTAATATATGCAAATCAATAAGTGTTATACACCATATCAACAGAGCTAAAGACAAAGACAAGATTATCATCTCAATAGATGCAGAAAAAGCTTTCGAAGAAGTTCAATACTCATGCATGATAAAAACCCAACAGAAAATTGGAATAGATGGTCTTTACCTCAATCTGATCAAAGCCATCTATGACAAACTAACAGCCAACATCATAATAAATGAACAAAAACTGAAAGCTTTTACTTCAAAATTGGAACAAGACAAGGATGTCCACTGTCACCAGTCCTATTCCACATAGTTCTGAAAACATTAGCCAGAGAAATTAGACAAGAGAAAGAAATAAAAGGAATAAGCATAGGAAAACAAGAAGTGAAATTATTATTATTTGCAGATGACATGATACTGTATGTAGAAGACCCCCAAAACTCCACTAAAAGACTCTTAGAATTAATAAACAAATTCAGTGGTATAGTGGATACAAAACCAACACTCAAAAATCAATAGTTTTCTTATACACAAACAACAAACACACTGAGAGAGAAATTAAAGAAACTATACCTTTCAGAATAGCATTTAAAAATTGAAATACTTAGGAATCAATCTAACAAAAAAAGTAAAAATATATACAGTGAAAAGTAAAGTACTCTGAAAAAAGAGATCAAAGGGGATTTCAGAAAATGGAAAGATATTCCTTCCTCATAGATAGGAAAAATCAACATAGTGAAAATGGCCATACTCTCAAAATTGTTACACAGATTTAATGCAATCCCAATTAAAATGCTATTAGTATACCCCACAGATCTAGAGAAAATAGTCTTAAAATCCATCTGGAACCAGGAGAGACCTAGAATACCAAAAGCATTCCTGGGCAACAAAGCAAAGGTAGGAAAAACCACCATCACTGACTTGAAATTATACTACAAAGCTACTGTGATAAAATTAGCATAGTATTGGGAGAAAAACAGATCTGATGATCAATGGAACAGACTGGGAAATGCACTCACAACCACAAACACTCAGTCATCTTATCTTTGACAAAGGGGCCAAACAAGTTCACTGGAAGAAAGACAGCCTATATAATAAATGCTGCTGGCAAAACTGGCTCGCCACATGCTGAAGACTGAAACTAGATCCATGTCTATCACCATGCATGAAACAAAAGTCAAAATGAATTAAAGATTTAAATATTAAAACAGAAACACTAAATCTACTGGAACAAATTAGGTAAAAATCTTCAAGATATAGGGGAAGACAGAGAGTTCATGAACAAAAACCAAACTACATGGGAAATACTTCAAAGAATCAACAACTAGGATCTCATCTTATTGTAAAGTTTTTGCACATCTAAAGAAATCACCAACAGAGTAAAAAGAAAACCCAAAAATTTGGAAAAAATTTAGCCAACTCTCCCTAAGACAAAGGACTCTTATCTAGAATATATAAAGAATTAAAAAATAAGGCCCCACCAAATTCAAAGACCCAAATCAAAAATGTGCATCTGAGATGAATACACACTTAGAGAAAGAAATACAAATGGCAAAAAATGTCCAACATCATTAAATCATTCAAAATGTAAATTACAACAACACTGAGATTCCATCTTATCCCAGAAAGAATGGCTATTATCAAAAAATCAACCTATAACAAATGCTGGTGAGGCTGTAGGGAAAAGAAACCCTTCTCCACTGTTGGTGGGAGTGTAGACTGGTGCAACCACTGTGCAGATCAGTCTGGAGATTCCTTAGTAAACTAGGATTAGAAGTCCCTTTCAACCCAGCTATTTCCCTTCTGGATATTTTTCAAGAAGAAATAAAAACATCATATCACAGTGATATATGTGCACCCATGTTTATAGCAGTGCAATTTGTAATAGCTAAATCATGGAAAAAACCCAAATGCCCATCAGCTGAGGAACAGATAAAAAAGATGTGGTCTTTTCATATAATGGAATATTACTCAGCTATAAAGAAAGATATACTTGAAGTTTTATAGGTAAATTGATGTATCTGGAGGCCATGCTCATAAATGAAATACACCAGACTTATGTGTGTAAACATCGTATTGTCTCCCTAGTGTAAGAACCTGAAAGTGTTAATAATATCTAAGAGGTACAATAGATACTGTGAAAGGGAAAGAAACTTCTCAAAAGGAAAGAAGGACTGGGATGAGGGAAAAAAGAAAAGAAAGAAAGAAGGGGAAAATATAAATATTTATACATACACACACAAGATAGCTAAGATAATTGTACTACTAATTTCTATTGCTTTAGTGAAAGGAACAGTTAGTGTTTAATTGATCAGTCTTACATGCTTATTTTGTTTTTCTGAGTAACAATTTGAAGATAACAATATGTAATGCAACAACCATTGTTAATTTCCTATCATCTTATCTGAAATTCTGTATTGTTTTTATGTAGTTTTATTTATGTCTGTGTGTTTGTTAATATGTCTTGGTTATCTTTAAAATAAAATTTTTAAAAAGAAGATCGGGGGAGTGGATTCAGTTGGAATTTCTGGAACCAGGGATGCTAAATATCAGTGAGAGATGGCCATGGATCCTTCCTGTCACACCCTCCCTTCCTGTCCACCTCCTTTCCTCCTCTTCTCTCCCCTTCCTCCTTCTTCTTCCTTCCTTTCCTTTCTTCCCCTTATGACTTCAGTTCTTTGATCCTTCCCTTCCTCCCTTCCCTTCCTTTCATCCTGCATGCACATTGTCAAGTGTTTATCTAGTATTGAGCATGCTAAAAATGCACTCTAATAGGACATTGTGCATGTTAATACTGAAAAAGTTTTACAAAATTTTTGTGACACTGGGTAATATAGGAGATGACCATTATAATGGGAGTCTAAGGAATAAAAGACATTGTCTGGAGATTTATTAACACTGAGCTGTCTGTCTTCTCACTTGATGCATTTACAAATATATGACCAAGTTGCCTGTTGCTTTTCTACCTTACTCTGACAGTTCTCTGAAGGTCTTCTCTACAGCTTTTTCAGTATCAGCATTTCCACTGGATCTTTAAATTACTGGAGAATGAAAGCCTTAAACTATAGGGTGGTTTTAAAATCAGAGAAATATTTTTGTGATTTTATTTTGATATAGTTATTAAAAGGAGTCAACTTAGGAAAAGCTAGCATTCTCTTGACCTAATTGTTTCATGGATGGCTCCTTTTATGATCGCACATCTGAGAGTTTGATTTTAGTTATTTGTATAATCTATGAGCTCAAATTAATATTGCAATCTCTCCATACTTGTTGTCTATATTAGTAAAAATAAAGGATTTCTGTTGTATGATATCTAAAGTAATTTCTAGTCCTTAAAGTCTAAGATTTAAAAAAATCATAGTGTAATTAGTGTTGAGTATTAGGTAATTTGTGATGTTAACTACTTGTATACAGGAACTTTTACAGTAATACCTAGTCTTTGAATAGTTTACCTTTTACATATACACTTCAACTCCAAGAAGGAGAATTGTGCAGTCATGTGATTTCCTGCACTATGCTGTCTATATTTGTTTACTGTTTTTTCATATGTCAATATATATAACTACCAGATTGTAAATCATTTTTAGTATATTTCAAACGTAGCATGCACATGACTGAAATCTTAACAACAAGTGACTTCTTCCTTACTGAGGTATTTAATTAAGGTATGAGGTTAGTACCTTCTCATTCCTTAAAACCTCTGGGCTATGTCCAGTCTGGCTTCACTGTTCCTACCAGGCTTATGTCCTCAGACGCAAGACGCAAGACTTCAGTATTTAGGCTTACTACCCATGAATGGCAAAACTTCAGAGGTACTCATTCATATGAGCATATAAGCACTAGCCAAACTTCAAGCCTTACTGCAAGCTATCTTTTAAGTAACGCTATCATTTTCATGTAATTCTTGAACTCCTATGGGATGGACAATACCTGTCTTTGGTAGTTTCAGCTATTATAAAAAAATATTATGGACTAGGTGCCTTAAACAGCAGAGGTTCATTTGTTCACAATTCTAGAGAGTATGAAGGTATGGAACAAATTACCCTATGATAAGGTCTTCTCACTGTTTTCCATATACATAGACAGTAGAAAAGAGAGAGAATGTGGGGGTGAGGGAGAAAGAAAGACTTTCTCTTCTCATAGGGACAATAATATCATAACGAAGGTTCCACCTTTAAAAACTCATGCAATCTTACTGCCTGTCAAAGGCTCTGTCTCCAGCCCAAATAACATAACACTGCAGATTACATGTGAATTTGAGTGAGAGAAACAGAATCATTTAACCCATAGCCATACCTTTTATATGTTGAAAACTGGCTTGAGGCATACACCATAACTCATTGTCTTTTGGTGAGGAAGCGATAGACAATATCAGTAACATACCAGTTAAACACAGTAGTATATCATTATGGACCCCAATGCTTGTATCAAGATTGACCAGCTGAGACTGGTAAGGTATCTAAGGACTTACATTTCAGCACTACCATATATAGAATGCCCTTGAGTACTTACTAGGCTTCAGGGTTGGGTCACTTATTCTATCCCAGTTTCTGGGTGAGGAATCAGAACTGCACAGTCTATCTAGCTAACTTTCATAGTAAGTGGTGGCCATCTAACAACTGGCAGGACCTGGCTTTATAATTGAAGCTTAGGGTATTCCTCGAGCAGGGAAAGGAGCTCAGCACCTTCCAAGTTATCTGTCCTCTCTCACTTTATACTGCTCCATTCCTACTCATTTCCATGGGAAAAATATCTTGATATTTAATAAGAACAGGAACTTCAAAGTACAGTCTCCTGTGTGTATAGAGAAGCAAGCCTTTCAGTTGTCTTGACTCACAGAGAGTACACTCATGTGTACAATGGTCATGTCTTCCTCAGTTGTAGCTGAATCACCTCCCAGAGAAAAGGCAGATAAGTTTTTCAGCATGGCAACTGGCCAAGATTTAGGAACATTTCTTTGGCCTAAGCTGTGAAAGTTTTGGGGTACTTAGTGCCCTAGATTCTCTCACATCTTGCTCCAGCTGTTCAAGGACTACCACATCATTGTCAGCCTCTGGGTGTCAGGATGAGTGTAACTCTTGACATTTTGAGTGAAAGGGATTAACTGAGCACTGCTTGTCCATGTGGTGGAGCAATTTAGCAGAACACTGAGCTGCATGAGGTCTTGACACCTGGGACATGACCTTGAGATTAAAATGGATGCTATAGACATGAATAAACTGAAGGCCAAGTCTTACACCTGAGCAAAGCTAGCTTGGGGAAGCAAAAATAATTTAAAAATGTAAATCTGTACATGTGAGACAAAAGTAAGAAATACAACAATCCAATATGAAAGCTATACAGTGAACTTATAAGTACTTTTATTTTCTCAGGAGCATATATTTTTTGGGGGGGAGTAATTAGCCACATGAGTGGACAATTTAATCCAAGTGAGGTGAGTAATTATACTTGCTCATTACTGTCTACTGATTCCAATACCACTACTGATAATTCATGTGGCATCCTTCTCTGTGTGAAGTTATAAAATGGCATTGCTTCCTAACAATACTTCCACTTACCAGAGACGTACCATAATACAGATTTTGGTAGAATAACTCATTTTACTGCCACCTGCTGGAAAATCATGGTATATAAATGTATGGGTTCTCTACAATAAGAATGTCACACTATAATAGGAGCTTTGAACCATACAAACCCATCCCAATCACAAGTGAACGGCTGATGCATGTATCTGTGACCTAAACTGCATTTAACAAAATCTTCTCTTGGGAGCTTGCTGCTATGACCTCTCTTCCAGCTGTGAATCTGTGAGGGTATAAACTTAAATTTACCAGTGACCAAGGTTCAAATTTATGGAGAAAGTGCTCTAAGAGAAAGAAGTCAATCACAAAGCATGTGGTAGAGGTAGGGTGGCAGGTTTACAAAAGTAGAAAGAAATAGTCTCAATAGTCCTATGACGTCTGCTCTAATTCTACCTGAAGATATTTCTAGTCTCACCTTTCTTTTGTTGATAAAAGTTCGATTTCTATCACATAGGTAAAAATTTTTCTAACATACACTGGAGATTATTTTAATCCACTGTTATAACAAAATATGATGGACTCAGAAACAATAGGAATTTTTTATAGTAATGAAGCTGGAGGTCCAAGATCAAGATATTAGAAGCCTTGGTGTCTCTAAGGGGCTGCTTTCTCACAGATGGTATCTTCTCACAATAACCTCAAATTATGGAAGTGGGAAAGGAGTTCTTCAGTCTCTTTAGAAAAGCACTAATCACACTCATGAAGGCATCTCCCTCATGACCAAATCATCTCCCTAAAGTCCACCTCCTAATCCATCACTTTGGTGGTTAGATTTAAACATACGGATCTTTTTGGGACTCCAGCATCCGGACAATAGCACAGACCCAATGAAATGAACTGACTGCTGTTAGGAACAAGGCTAACAAAGTGACATTTTGATTAAACCATTTTATTACCCAAAGACCACTGTATACTAAGGTTGAGTATGGAATATCTAGTTGTTCCTGATGGAACAATGTCATGCTAAACCCAATGTCATATCCACTCTATAGCACAAATTTCTGACTAGAGTAACCATTAGACCACTGACTGCATCCTCAAATATTTACTGATAAGCTACTCTGCAGTACAGCTTTATTGACTCGGGTTTCTATAATGAACTTCAATCACATTTATTATTTTTTACCAAGATGCACCTATAGTGCATCCAAATACCCTTCATGGCATATATATAAATTCATGGCCAAAGTAGTTGATAAATAAAAAGAAGACATTCTTCAAACAAAAGGAAATAACAAAATGTATAAGTGGTATTACCTTTTAATTTGTTTTTCTCTAGATGTGTAACACTGGAAATGTTAACTTCCCAGTGCCTTATGTTTTCTCATTTATATTATAAAGAGATTTAACTAGATGATCTGTAAGGTTTATTCCAGCTAAAAAGAAAGGTTAAGTTTTAATTTCACACACCCGTGTGGTCACAAACCAACAACTATTGAATCAGACCCCTTAGGGATGGGGTGTAGTGATTTGAGTTTGAGGTAAGCTTTGATGTATTCTAGAGGTTGAAAACCACTGCCTGGCCATATGCCACATATTTAATAGTAAATGCATTTATGCAGAAGTTTTCTAATTTTTCTCAGATAGGTCATTAACATTTTGCCCAACGCTTTTACATCCCTCTCCAAAACTCCCCACTCCTATGCCTCTTGCAAACTATTTTGGTTAAAACAAAACTTTAAAAAATTTTATTATTCATGTTATTATATATCACTGGGATTTTGTTGTGGAGGACCACCTAGGTAACTCTCCTTGATTCTCCTTAGAAGACTTCCTTTTTGCCTGAGCCCGACCCTATTTCCATGTATTGATATGTACAGAGCTGGCTGGGACTTTTCCTTATCCCTTCAACTGGCTTTAAGCAATGCATATTGGTCTAGCCCAGGTGCTGATGGTAATCTTGGAGATGGCCGGTATGTTTCCCCACTCCCATGCTGTGAGCTGGGTTTGAGCTTTGGGAATAGAGGCTATGACTTCCTGGGGCTTCAAAGATTTCACATCAGAACTGAAGCACAGACCCCAAAACATTACATACTATCTCAACTGTGTTATGGAAATTACTCTTTCTGCATATCCTTCTCTCTGCATATGGCAGAGGTGATTTCCAGCTCATGGCACTCAGGTATTTCCCGCCACTCTCACAAATGCTCATCCTCAAGCCACCCTCTTCTTCACAAATGCATAAAATCTGGGTTCAGTCCTGGGTAGAGGCCTTTGTTCTGGATAACCATCACTGCGGCCAGACTCAGGACCCCCTTGACTCCCCACCATTTTGGGTGTGTCATTGTGTCTTTATTTTGCACTGGGTTGCACTGTAGGTAGTAGATTAGAATTAACTTGTTTCAATTCCAATAACCTTTCCATGGGATTACAAATATAAACTTCCTGGGATTTGATGAGGACTGGGAAGGTTTCACTATATTTTATAAGCAGAAATAAGTTGATGCAAAACAAAAGTCTAGTTAAGGGGTAATTTTGTGTTATGAGAATTGACAAGGGATATTATAGTAGTGTATCAATAAGAATCATTGCCAACAGAATGAGAGAAAATATTTTAGGAACACATTTTAAGTGTTGTGATTTTAAAATTATGCCAGTGTCCCAAGGTTTTTTCCTCTGAATGTTAAAACTTAAATTCCTAGGGATTAATTACAATTGCAATCACACACACACATTTGAGAGTATTGATAAGGGTTTGCAAGTAAAAAGACAACTACTAGATGATCTACTACAATTATCCAGTTCTCTCTGCTGCAATACTTAGAAAGTGAGGAATAAATAAAAGAAAGGAAAATATTCCGGGAGTACAATCACTTCATTAAATAAGATGCTCCTCTATTTAGAAACCTGTTATCCTGTCTAAGTTTGTGATGTTTTGAGTGTGTACGCCTGTAGAATGAGGAAATAAAAATATTCACAGTCATCAGAAACTGTACGAAGTGTTACTTGCTTTGTAGTCCTTATAATTTGGCTCTAAAACACTACATATATATATATATATATATATATCGATAAAATTTAGGATAAGTTGAAGGAATGAAAGTGATTTCCATATGGGCAATAACAAATAGGGAGTGGATAGATTTGATTTATATTTATGTGTCATTTTTCATTCTGTCCCTTTTCCCTTAAGATTTTAATTCGTTTTATAAAATTTTCCTCAGGAATATTTTATGAAGACTTGGTTGAAGCAGCACTTAATGAGTGGAAGACAGTGGCAGGTGCGGACACTACTGCTGAGACACTCGGCTCCTTGTTCGGGCTTGGAAGACAGTTTTGACTTCCGCCTTCAGTTGACTTGAGAGTGTATAGGGGCACTGATGCATAATGGCCATTATAGGAGAGTACATTGCAATGTGGATGTGGAAAGTTTGTTTTAGAGTGATGACTTTATTTTAAACCAAAATATTTTGGTTTATTAGTAAGTAAGTCATGGATATTGTAAGAAAGCAGATTTGTTTCTTTCTTTTGGTTTAATTTAGTAAATGGGTTTAAATCTAAATGTTTCCTAATATTTTAGAGGATTGTTTTGTCACTGGGGAGGAAACCGTCATTTCTTTCCTTCTTCTGCTGTACCCTTCCCTGAAGTCACCCTACAGAGTTTCCCAGACTTCCTCATTCCCTTGATGCTACTGAGCGGCAAATATTCGAATGTGGAAAAGCAGCACCTTCTTTTTTCTTAGTGTTAGTTCTGCCATACCTGAACACTTAGGTTTCTTCACATATGAGATAGGAACATTACTGATCACAATTTCTAGCTCACGCCGCACGCACGTGTGTGAATGCATGTTGGGGGCTGTAAGCCGGATATAACATTTTAATGTTCCGTGTTTATAAAGGACCTGAAGAGGTTCAAGACAGTTAAAGTAAACCTGTTCTCCCTACTTCAGAGAGCTCAAACACATTATTTAACACTTCCAAACATTTCTTTGGGCTTGTCCTCTGCATTGACTTCCTGAAAACTGGTTTTTCCCCTCATTTCCCCTCATTCCCAGTTGCAGAAAGAACTGGATAGTTGTAGTAGATCATCTAGTGGTTGTCTTTTTAGTTAATTCTACACACTTACCTACTGTCCACCTTTCCTTTTCTTCTAATTTTCCAATGCATATCCCACTTTTGTGTGTGTTGACACTATTCTAGCTTTCTATTTTTTCGTCTGTTCTCATTTTTCATTTCTCTTGCAAATACAGCCTCCAGAGGTCTGTCAAGTGAGTCTTTCAGATTGAGAGCGGCTGTACCTTAGAAGCTTGAGCTGCGGCGGGAAGAGGAGGGCGCCGAGGTACTCCCGTGTGGAGGCCTGCTAGAGCTATGCGAGGTCTGAGAAAGAGGGGACAGAGAGCCTTCGAGAGCATGACACAATGAGAAGCCTATCGAAAACATGTGCTGGAGTATATTCAAGGAAACAGACAGCCCGCCGTCAGTAGCAGACAGTTCAGGAGCTTGCTACTAGGGAATGAAAGCTCTGGCTAATGAGAATGGTGGCCGCCTGCGGGGAAGGAGCTGCAGGATTCCTCCTAATTTACCTTCCTGAGTCCTTCTGACAGAACAGACAGAAAGTTATTTCCTATTTGTGTAGTAGCGCAGGACTTGAAGTAGAGGCGAAACATGGCAAGACGAGAAGCTGGAGGCTAACTTCCAGGGACTTCTTCCGGAGGCTGTCAAGTGGCGCGTCCACTCGCTCCCCCGCGGACCTCAGTTTAGGTCTGGGGAAAGAGCTGGCACAGCTGCGAAGCACAGCCAGCGTGACTCAGGGGACCTAGCCCTCTCCGGGGGCCTTCTGGTGGGAGGACTTAAGCTTAACTCCCTTAGCTTTAAGCAGCAGCAGCAGCTAACTCCTGGGGACACCGGTGACACCTCGGCACTGCACGACCATCGGGTCGCTGACCCCCAGTCCCGCAGAAGCGCGCGGCTCGTGGTGGGTGGTCGCAGACCACACAGTACTGGGTGCGGGGCTCCCGCTCACCCGGGCTCCCGCGCCTGCTCCTCGCGAGGCGCCTTCTGGACCCCC
>NW_004955408.1:40083135-40085004 GCF_000276665.1 Chinchilla lanigera
GGCGCCGGCGCCGCTCGCGCGCGCTGTCTTCCGTGCGACCCGGGCAGGTGCGTGTGCACGGGCGGCGGGGTGGCGTGTGGAGAAGCGGGGCCCAGCTGCGCGCTGCGCCCGGAGTCCCCGAGGTGGGCACGGGCAGCGCGAGAGGAGGTGTGGACGCTCTGAGCCTGCGGGCCGGCCTTTTTCGAGATGTGTGTTAGTCACTCTTTGAACAGAATGAGGGGCAAGCACCTACACCGGATCACCGCTCTGCTCTGTATCATTCTGTAGACCCTGGAGAACACGTACATGTACAGAGGAACTTTCAACCTCTCTCTGCTTCCTGGGCAAAGATACAGTTCGTGGAGTCTCTCCATCCATGCATTCACTTCAAGATCTTGGATAAGGAGTAGAGGTGCTGGGGATTTAGCTCAGCGGCAAAGTGCCAGCCTGGCAAGCGCAAGGGCGTGAGTTCAATTCCTGGTACGGGAAGAAAAACAAACAAACAAAAAATAAAGAGAAGAAAATATAGGTAATGCAAAGCTAGTAGGTGAAGAGATCTGACAGACCGAGAGATAACGTCTTCATTTGATGTTTTGGAAGTTTTGATTGGTTGTCACCGTCTCGCTGGGTAAAAACCTCAGCATGAAACAAATTTATGAATGATAAAGGATATCATGTGATCCCCTCTGACTTATGTGAATGTCATTATCCGGGTTTGAGCATGGAAGTGTGTATACTATGGCTGAATCTCAAATCCTTGGCTATTTATATAATATGGATGGGAGTTATTTGGAGAACAAAATATTTATAGGGTATGTTTAACCTGTGACAATTTACAGTTGTCCATCATTTATCTTTTTTGGCCGACTGCACATGTGACTGAACATGCCTTTTAAACAATTCTGAAGAAAGGACGAACTGATAACTTTGTAAGCTACAGCTTGTTGGATTATCTGCCTATGACTTGTAAATATGTGTTGCTATTTATCAGTTGCTACATTTGATATTCTGACAGTTCATATAATGCTATATATGGCAAAAAGTTATATTTAGTATTTTCATTCTTTTATTGACCATGCTGTGCTTTTTGGTTACATTTTCATACAATGTAGCAGTGAGTTCTAACTTGGGGAATAAAAATGAAAAATCAGCGAGATTATGACTGGATCATTATGGCAGTCATTATACGGTATTTCTTTGCATACTCTTATTGTAATTCAATTTAAGGAAATTCTGTTCTTTCCCTTTGCATAAATTGCATCAAAGTATTGGCCATTTCACTGAGGTTATTTTAAAGTTTCTTTTTTTATGTTAGTCATCTGAATTTAGATAGTAAGGTAAAGTTGAGCATATTAGTAACTGCTTAAGATACTATAATACTTAATCACAAAACGTCAGTGTATTCATAAGAATTGCCATTAAGATGTCATTTTAATGATGTTATTTAATCATAATTACTTAGTTATAATTGAATTGTATATAGGAAGACGAGAAACGGGCTTTAGGACAGTTTTATTCTTCTCTTTTGAGTAAAACCTCAAATAGTTTTAGTTTTCCTAAATAAGTCATTTTGTCTTCTATGCTATTGTGAAAAAAACTTAAACATAATTCAGTATATTTGTTCAGTACCTACCATATTTCAAGTATTATACAATCTAAGCTGAATATATTATAGTTTATGGTCTCAGTGAACTCAAAATTTTATTTTAGGATGTATTAATTCTGTCTTTCAACATCAGTAGTATAAAAAGGCATCACTACCCTTAGTGGTCAATTTTATTACCCTGTACAGTGTTTCACTTCCCCAGACTTAGAGAAAGAATGCAGAGCTGAGGATCGCGGTTAGTGTGTGTTCACGTATAAGTCTGTTTGTCAGTGGTTAGCCGTGTG
>NW_004955408.1:40085220-40101211 GCF_000276665.1 Chinchilla lanigera
GAAAACGAGGGAAGGGGATTAGACAGTGAAGGAGGAGGGAGTGGAGGGGAAAGGGAGCAAAGGAATCAAAGTACAGCAAGTACCTGCGCCTGCTCATTCAGGTGAGTGGGAGCATCGCATACTGCAAACACGTAGTAGTAAAAATAAATTTTGGGACGTCTATGAATGGTAAGTCCTTTGCAAAAATAGTGAGTCACAAAGGAAAGATTTTAAATCTCTCAAATGTGGATAAAATTTGAAGAGGTAGGAGAAAGAACGGGATCTGGTACTGAAATCGTGCTAATCCATGTTGATTTTTTCTCCACAGAGAAGAAGAAAAAATAATTGTAAAACTCTGGAGTTTTAGGGATAAAATTAATATTAACTAGTATGGATGGTGCTGGTAATCGTTTTTCACTAAGAAATGTAGAAAAAAGCTATTACTTTTTTAAAATACTTCTCAGTTCAGCATATTGGTAGCATTTGCCTGTTCTTTGTTGAACAGTATTAAACTGGTGTGCTTCAAATCTGGGTGTTAATGTGGAATCACAGGACCTGTTGGTTGGCAAGAGATTAGAATTGAATAAACCACTTTTTTATCTGAAAACAAAATTCATTGCTACTTTAGTCTGATTCTCTTTTAGTTCAAACTGTTTATAACTTTGAATTTTTCTTGCTGCATTTCACCTATCACTTTAAGTCACAAGACCAGCGGATGAGTTGCACAGATTGGAACACACACACACACACACACACACACACACACACACACTTTTAGGGGGCGTACTTTTTGAGTAGACATTGTTCTCATGGAGACCAGTTGAAATGCATTGTTTTTCAGTGAGTTAGAATCAGTCAGAGATCTGACGCCGAGGGTGTGTTCACATTGTGCCAGTGCGTTGAAAGCACTGGTGATTTTGCTTACCATGTCATAAAAAAGTAAATTAAATTTGCTTAATTTTGAAAGATTTGACAATCATAGAAAACAGTCTGGTTTGGGTTTGATGAAAAGAATTAACAATTTTCTGCAAACCCTTTTTGCCTTTAATGTTCCTTCTTTTCCTAATGATTTATCCACTTGAATTTCTGTAGTTTATTGCTCTGGAAAATCCTACAGCGCATTTTTGGTTAATGAGTTCATACATATAAAAGTCATTACTAGAACAAATTATAGAGGATAATCTCTGGAGTGTTTCCCAAGTTCTAAAGTTGTGAATGAATGGAATTTACAGTTCACTTAATAGTAGGAATAGCTGTACTTTTACTATTCTATACAACAGTCTACTTCATCATAGTAAAGTATATTTATCAACGCTAAAATGCTGTACAATTTTTCTCTTTTTAAAGCATGGTGGAGCGTTATATTATTGAGTGAAAATGATGTTAGAAAATAGAAATAACCAGTAACCACCCTCACTCTCTCTGTTTTGGCTCCCTCTTTCTTTTGGATGAATTAAACCATTCAACACAGAGATAATTAGCTGATAAGAAACCTAAGTCCCCTGTAAGTATTTGATAGTGTATTTCAAGCAAAACTGAAGTAAAGGCTAATAAAATCAATGTAATAGGTTTATTGTTATCTGCATTATGTCTTTTTTCCTTCCTTGCTGCTCTGAGGATCTCAGGTATTTAAATCTAAATGTAGGAAAAGAGATAGAAATGCCAGTTTAAGCTGAACATGTTTGCCTAAACAAAATAAGCTTTAGAATCCTCTGCAGAGTCAGCTTATGAAAACTTCACGGGGAGTTTTTCAGAATTAGGTGATAAACTTCCAGTATGTTTCTGATTCAGTTCTTATTGAAATGTCTGTAACTGACATTAAGCTGCAAATGCAAGATTAATACATAACAAAGAGTAGTACTTTTTTCAAGAACAATTTAATTTTTTTCTGATTTCAGAGGTAATACAGCATACACATATTATGGAAAGTCTGGGGAAATTTTTAAAAGGGAGAAAATAAAATTATTAATACTATACAGAAGTAGCATTAGTAGTACAGAGTAAACATTTTGCTATATTTCTTTTCAGTCTTTTGTGTGTATATTTAACAAAATGAAGATATAAAATTTTTGAATTTATGCAGTGTATTTTCTGATTTTTAATAAAATTTGATCATGACCTCTATAAATTAGTTGTATATTGCTTCATACTTCCCTTAATGCTGGTTATTCTACTTATTTCTGATTTTTATGGTTATTGAATATCCCTAGAAAGAACAGCTTTGGCAGTAAACACAGCTAACAGGTCTTATTTTCTGCCAGATACTCCTTTAATTGCATTTATTTATATTGTCATCCAAACTTCAAAATTGATGTTATTCCCCTTTGTAGAAATAGGAAATTTAAGTTAGAGAGGTCAGGTAACTTGCCCAATGCCACTTAGCTTATTACTAGAGAAGAAAGTTTTCAACACCAGATATTTCAAAGTCAAAACCCTAGCATTTATCTGCTAAGATCTATTCTCTTTTTTTGTTTTTCTTTGTTTTGTACATTTTCTTAAAAGTAACGATGTGAAAAGTGTCGGGGAGTGTTTTCACAAATTTTTACTGCCATTAAAGAAAATGTATGGACATTGTTTAATATAGGGCTTGCTCTGTAGTTTATTATGTTTATGTTGATAGTTTTTGTGGGATGAACTTAATTTTAGGCACCCTTTGGAACTATTGTAGGTAATTGCTGATGCCTAGTATTGTACATAGATGTTTCCTTCCTTTCAGTGCTCAGAAACTTGTGGCTCCTAGAGGAGCACTCTACCACCGAGCTACATCCTCAGCCATTCATTTCATTTCTTTCATTTTGTGCTTCCCGCCCTGCCCCACATGTCTTGCTGAGTTGCACAGAGTGGTCTCAGACTTGCAGTCTTCTTGTCCCAGCCTTCAGAGAGCTGAGATTACAGGCAGGTGCTACCAGGCCCAGGTTTGCAAGAGTTTTCAATGAATAAACATAATTTGGGATATATTTTCTTTTCTGTAGTTATCAAATTGCCTTCAAAAGAAAGCTCTATCACACTGGTTAGGGTTTGAAAGTTGTTTTTGCTATGTTTGATCAATTAGAAAATCTTCTTGAATTCTTTACCAGGCACAAAATTATTAAACTGACTCATTATATCATATGTCCTTTGTAATTAAATTTTTATTAACTTCTGTGCAATTAGTTGTAAGCCACTCCCATTCCCCTCACATATAAGAAAGGTTCTTATTTTAAAATTTTATTTCTTTTTGAGGGTAACTTTAATAGTCATGTGATCTTGAAAGTGAGGGCCTGAGGAAGAACTGCTCTAAATTGTGGTTTCCGGTGGGACCTAGAAACCTAGAGTCAGCAGTACCTCAGCTCTAAGCAGGAGTCAGAAAGTAACATTAACTGAAATGAAAAAATATCTAATTAATGTCCAAGTCAAAATACACTCACGAGGCAGCCTGTTGGCTCAGGACAAATGTTGCCCTATATGGCATAAGCTATTTTTCTGAAGATGAGAAGACACGAGGATTCCAACAAAATTAACTCCCAGACCTCACTCTCAGGCAAGAAATATTAGCATTGAGAAGAGAACCTGAATATGATCCCTGCTTTTTTCCCTTATACTTTGAAAATGCTGTTTTAGGTTGGTACTTGAGATAAATGTTTCCTTGTAGAATAACTGAAGCAACTTAAATTACATACCTGTGTTCAATGATTCAGTTATTATATTGTTTGATATACGATACAGGATTTTCAGCTACAGATAATATAGGCCATACATGTCCAGGAAAAACAAATTTAATTATTTGTAACATGTCCTTTAATGCCACAACAAAAAGTAACTGGTATATTGGTGTGCAATTTTCCACATTCGTAATATCGAATGTTATCCCAAAATTTCAAACTGCATGGTTATGTGACCAAAAACTATGAGGTTAAAAATATACTAACAGTTAAAAATATACTAACAGTTAAAAATATACTGACAGTAAAAATATACTTCTAGTCAGTGTTTTTAACTTTTTCCCTTTGAACAAATGATACCAGTAGGAGATAGTTCTTCTGGAACAAAAACTTAAGCAAATGTAAGTTTTTGTGCATGTTCAGAAAATCCAGATCCTATCTGGTGGGAATGGCCCAGATGAAGAGACAAACCATGTCATTCATTGCCACCCTATCTTATAAATTATTTGCTAGGTGTTTGAGGCCCAGATCCATAGTTCTGAGGATTAAAAACCATTGCTCACTGAAAAACAAAGAAGGAAATATAACTATATTTTGATGGTTTTATTCCAAGGAGCAAGAGTAGCACCTCTGTGGTTTGCTTTTCCTCAAAGGGCCTTGTGGATGATTTCTAAGTGAAAAAAATGTATGTATGTATATTTTTCACAGCTCTCCAAATCTGAAGAATGCTCATGTGTCTAAAGGCCAATACATTCTTTTGTTTGTTATGATGTGTACCAGAGTGTATCACTACGTAGAAAGACAGAATGTTTGTAGAGCTTAACAGTCAGTTATTATTCTTTTTAAAGTTGGTTGAGAAGGGTTGGGGAGATGGATCAGTGGCACAGGGCCTGCCTGGTAAGCGCAAGGTCCTGAGTTTGATTCCTACTACCAATAAATAAATAAAATAAAATTGGTGGAGTCCTTCATGTTTTACACACCTTTGAGCACTCAAGGTTTTGTGATTTCTATATTTTAAATTAATTTAAATAAGACATCTGAAAAAATTATAGCAGTTACTGAAAAAGGTAGCCAAATTCTTTCTTTTTAATTTCTGTGATTGTGATAACTCTATAGCTCAACTAAAAGTAATTGAAGTTAACTGTAATTTTAATATGAGAAATATTTTATGTCTGACTTATCCAACAAATTAAAAGTTTGAGTATGTCTTCATTGAATAGATCAATGTTTTTTAGAAATGTTTAGAATTATCTTTTTCTCAAACAATAGGATTCTGGGCCTGTGTTGCTCATTAAGATGGAACAATGTAGAAGAGTCAGATTTCAGCCTCTGTACCCAGGTTACTTTGTTCCACGTTACTCTGGTGTGGTGTTAGATTCTGCCTTCATTCCCTTCACAAAAACAGCAGCAGCGATTATGTTCCTACAGTGCTGGCTGGTTATGGCAAGAAAATGAATGATATGTTATGTACATTCTGATATATAAGGCAAACATTGGGTGTATACTTGTCATTATTTTATAGTGGGCGGAGAGGGCATATGGAAGATAGACAAATTTAATGAATACAAAATTACCTTAGATATTAGAAAATGGTAAGTTATATGAAATAATAGAATATATAGAGTTTTGTAATGGGGTAAACCGTGATGGGGAGGAAGAATGGTCTTAGGTAGGATTGTCCAGAGCAATCCTTGTGGAGAAGCCAATGTGGCATCATCGGAAGGAAAGCTTGCAGGTCAAGACATGTGTGAGGAGATGTGGGGCACACTGTCCCAGGTGGAGGGAACAGTGGTGTCCCCCACATCCACAGGGAACAAGGAAGCCAGTGTTGAGTGGGCGCACAGGGAGAGGAGTGAGTGACAGGACCCAGTGGCTTGGGGACATTTTGAAGGATTTTGACTCTTACTCAGAATGAAGTGGGACTTCCTGGGGTCTTGAGCAGAGGTGTGACTGACTCTGATTATTTCCATCCCTTCTTTTTTAGCTTTAATTTCTGAACCATAGTTTTACCAACACAGAGCTATTTCATCTTGTGTAGATTTATCTTTGTTGTGGTAGGTCTCCATGTGTTGAATGGTTAACAGCCCCTCCAGTCTCTACCAACCAGGTGTCAGTAGCAGTCATGAATATATTTCCAGGTACTCCTATATATTCCTGGGGCACACTGTTGGATTATCTCTGTTGAAAACCACTATCCTAGCTGTTCCTTCTTATTCAGTGTTACTTAACATTCCTTTCTTTGGCCACCTTTCTTTCCTTTGCACATCCATCAGGCATCAGAACTTTACTTTTCTTCCATGTCTTATGTCAATTGTTTTTGAAAAGCGCCAAACCTTATCTATTTTTCTTGTATAGTCACCTAACTTTTTTCTTTTACTAAATCTGTTTTAAAATATATCTTTGAGCTGGGTGTGGTGGTAGCACACACTTGTAATCCCAGCACTTGGGAGGCAGAGGCAGGAGGATCACCTTGAGTTCAAGGCCACCCTAGACTACACAGTGAAACCCTGTCTCAAGAAAAAAACCTCTAAGCCTTCAGATTTGGGAACATGCATATTTAGGGTTGGGGTATGTTATGGTTGATACATTGTGTCAACTTAGGAGTCTAGAGGTTTGGCTAAGTGACTCAGCAGAGAGCCAGGGTGCTTACTTTGTATACATCCTGAGCCTGTGCAAGAGGAGGGCATAGAGATTATGTGAGTGCTACACGTCCCCTGGGTGGGGGTAGCCTGTTTACAATGCAAGGGAGGGAAAGAGGCTGCTTGCCGCCATTTCTCCCTTTGGCTCTTGCTTTTGCTGTGTTCTGCCACCATGAACATTTGCCCTCTGGGATGTGCCACTCTGCCTCGGAGCCAGCCAAGTATGGACTGAAACCTCCACAGACTGTAAGCTAAATAAACCTTTCCTTCCTTAACTTTGAGTATTGGGTATTTTGTCTCAGCAGCCAGAGAAAAGTAACCAAGATAGGGTAAAAGAGGGGAACCTCGGACAGGACAGTGGGAAAGACCAAGGCTGAGCTGCTTGTCTTTGTGCTGCCATCAGTTTGTGTGTGAGGTATGTGGCAACCTTGATGAGGAGGAGGGTCTGCTGCCTCATCCTTCGGGTAGTTTATGCTGCCTCCTCCCTTTCGGGGGAGACAGGAGGTTGTGACGGTGTTGCTGCTTTGTGCCATGGCGTAAATTATAGAAGAAATAGCTGATAGTGATGATGATGGTATGCATGGTGACATCTGTTGAGTGCTCCTGAGGTACTGGCTGCTCTCCTGAGTTACCTCATCTGATCTTCACAGTCACCCTCTGATGGCAGCGCAATTATTTTATATACCGGAAAGCAGAGGCAAAGACATTAACTGTGTGGTACAGAGTGAGAGAGTTGAACTCTGCATTTCCGTAACCAGCCCTCATGCTAGCAGCGCAGTCGCTGAGGTTTTCCAGCCTTTTCCCTTCCATGCAGCCCCGTTGCTCTCTTCCATCCTCTACCTCCGACACAATCGCCTCCTTTCTTGTTGTTTCCCTTCCTTCCCCTTGTGATGTTTTCTCCTCTCTTTGTTCAATCCTTTTCTCTCCTCTTTGATGCGCCTTTGTGTTTTATTCACTCGTTCAGAAATTTTCTTTGGAAAGCGTACTCTGCACAGCCCTGGGATAGCGAGTGTAAATAAACTAGCTAGCAAAATACACATGGCCTCTGCATTCTGGGACTCACGTTTCGGTAGGGAGATACTATCCAAATAGCGACAAAATCTGAGAGGTGTCAGGACTACGACAAAGTCACAACAACATACTGCAAAGTTGAGGACGTTAGAGAGGCTGATTTCCTTCACTCCACTGCCACTTGTTTCGCACCCACCCATGCTGCTGACTGCATGGGTGACATTTTACATTGCTGCAGTCTTTCTGCATTTCCCATCTGCCAATATGTTGTTGTTGTTATTTATTATTATTATTATTATTATTATTGACATTTGGGATTTTTATTTCATTTTCTAGCACAATTTACATACCTCCTTCACCCTTTCCTTTTAGTTAGTGTGACAATTTCATAATAAACTACTTAAAGAGAAGCTTTGGTTAAGAATTGAGGGGCTGGGGATTTAGCTCAGTGGCACAGAGCCTGCCTGGCAAGCGTGAGGTCGTGAATTTGATTCCTGGTACCAGAAAAAAAAAAAAAAAGAATGGAATAAAATCACTATAACATAACCACTGCTGCGTTTTAAAAAACCAACATTTTCACCAACTGTACCCAAGCAGGCACAGTACTTGCGCACCAGCGTGGAACGGGTCTGCCACACGCGCTGATGAGGACAGCCTGCCAGCGTCCTTCAAGCACTGCTGCTTCCCCTCAGGGCACCGCTCCTGCCGGCCACTCCCTGACCCAGAGGACTGGTTACCCTGCGATTAGTGGAAATGTCAGATGCCCAGAGACCTCTTCCCTGAGTCCCTGACGCCCGAGCACAAAGGCCAGGAGCTTTGCCATTTCATGGTCTGCGACTCCCAAGGCCCGCTGCAGCTCACTGTTCCTCAGCCACCCGCAGGACAACCTTGTCCTGGGAGGTCTGCAGGCTTCAGACCCGCCTGGGGGCCTGCACCTCCTGTCTGTTTACTACTGGACCACGACGATGTGTCTGAGGAACTTCATCTAGTCCTTTCTCCACCAGTCAACATGCTGAGGCCAGGGAGATGGCTCAGTGGCACAACGCCTGCCTGGCAAGCACAAATACCTGAGTTCGATTCCTGGTACCCCTGGCCCCCACCAAAAAAAACAAAACCGTGCTGAGAAACTGAGAGAGCTGCAGCATCAACGCCTGGGCACAGTCCTCGTGATGCCAGGAAACAGGCAGTTGATGACTCAGAGAGCAGGAAGAACACGATGATGCTGTTATACGTGGAAGAAAGGGTCAGTCTAGCACTAGTGGAACTGTATACACGAGTCACAGCAAAAAAACCTGCTTGTGTGATTGCTTTGAGACTCGTTACCTGAACAAGCAGGTGAAATGCATCAAAGAATTGACAAAATGTGGCTTTTTCACTAACATCCCGGAGACAGTGACGAGGATGGCCGAGCCTTAGGCGTACGTCTCCATAGCCCAGAGTGACAGCGCTGCGCACCAAGGTAGTGCATGCATGCTGGGAATACCTTTATCTTTTCCAGAAGTTTTAATGAAGTGTCCAGTTAAAT
Organism: Chinchilla lanigera; assembly: GCF_000276665.1. Taxonomy (NCBI): domain Eukaryota; kingdom Metazoa; phylum Chordata; class Mammalia; order Rodentia; family Chinchillidae; genus Chinchilla; species Chinchilla lanigera. The sequence continues at coordinate 40,094,016 of NW_004955408.1, forward strand.
TTGTTAATTTGCACCACTCACATAAAAGAATTGGCCCTCTTCATCGCCCCTTTACAAGTCAGTTGTTAACACCTTGAGGTCCAGAGCGACCTCCAGCAGTCAAATCTTTTCACTCAGCGGCCTTCTCTCTCTTCCGTTCTGTGAATAGCACAGACCATACCAGTCTTCTAACCAGTTTCATTTCTGTACTCACCCTGTCATCATCTCACTGTCTCATGCTTTGGTACTTAGCAATCATTGTTTGTTTTCTTTTTAAAGTCTAGTGACCTTCTCAGCTACTTAATAGCCATGTAGCCTTCAGGATAACATTTTAACCTCATTTTTAATATCTGATGAAGTTGAACTTGAGCATCCAAGTAGCACTCATTCTAAAGGTGATCATTGGTGAACAGTGTAAGACTGTTCTTTCTTCCTAAGAGAATCAGTATAAGTCCTCCCCTATCTCTCTTATACCATCATTTTTCTATTCTGCTAGATGATTCCTATCAGCATCAATTGTAAAAGATAATAATAAAACCTTTTCTGGTCCCAGCGCTTTTGAAATTATTCTGTTTCTTCCTGTCCTTTACAAGAAACTTGAAGGAGTGAACTGTACTTGCTGTCCTGTGTGTCTTCTCATTCCTTCCGAAACCCACTCCAACAGGATCTGCCCTTATCACTGTACAAAACTCCCTCTGGCACTTTTCATTGACTGTATTGTTTAACCCAACAGTTCATTCTCAGTCCTAATGTTATGTAACCTATTAGCATTTGACAGTCTCCTTAGACAATGTTTCTTCACACTTGTGGCTTCAAGAATGCCATCACTTCTCGCCTCACTGATTTTGCATTCTCTGTTACCTTCACTCATTCTTGTCCCAGGATGTCTTAACTAAATTTTATATCTTTTTTAAAAAATATTCTTCTTCTTAGTACTTTTATTTAGCTGTATGAATAATCTCCACCCACAGGTCCAGGGCTCTGAGATTTCTGTGTCAGCTCAGTCCTTGACCAACTCATTTGAACCGGTATCTGTACAGCCATCGGTCCACTTCACGTGTGTACCAGGACATCTGTGTGTCATTTTTACGTCACCATGTCCAAAACCAGATCCTGATCTCTTTGCCCCTCTAAATCTAGGGTGCTGCAGCCCTTCCATCTGTCATCTGCAGGAATCTAGGACTTGGAGCCATTGTCGATTCCTCAGTCTCTCACCCATTATCACCAACTCTTGAGAAAGCCTGGCTGGATCTATGTACAAAATCTACTCAGAGTCTGACCAGTTCTTAACCTCTCCACTGGTGACACCCTGCTCAGAGCCAGCACCCTCTATCACTTGGATTTTTACATTCTGTCCTGACTACTCCCCTTCTCTTTTGTTTCTTCCAGCTTTGATTCAGTTCAGCAGTCAGGGTAAAGTGTGACAATGTTACTCTTTTCAAATCCTGTAATATATTCTCATTTTTCTCACAGTTGAAATGCTTATAGTGGTGATGAGGCCTTGCAAGATTTTCCTCTCTGCCCTCATCCTTCTCACCTCCTTTCCTAGTGTCTCCCTTTGCACTGTTTCTCCCTGCTCTGGCTGCAGTAATCCTGTTGTTTCATGAACAAGTGCGCTACGCACATTTTTCTGACTAATTCCACTCTTGAGCTAACTCTTTTGCTTTGTTAAGTTTCTCTCATGTAACCTCACTGTGATCTATTCTGACAACTCCCTATGCAGTTATATGTTTTTACATTTCGCTTTAATACTTATCAGCTTTGATACTCTCGAAAACTTACTTCACACTGTTATTTTTGTTTCCCACTTCTAAAATGCCGGCTCCTGGAGGTTAGTGACTCTGTTTTGTTCACTTGTGTATCTAAACTTCTGAGAGCAGTGGCTGACATACAGTAGATGCTTCTTATACAAATTAATAATTGGATCTTTTCCAACTGTCAACTTACTCTCTTGAAGTACTAAATGTTAAAAACTGTCACCTTTTACTTTCTACTGCATATGCACTGTTTTCAGAGATTGAACATACAGTAGATAATTATTAAAGACACTAAATATGGATTCTTTATCTTACAGCCTGTTACATATGTGGTGGTTTATGCATCGGCTGCAGGAAGATCTTGTTTTCCTTATTTTGATTTAATATCTGCTATTCTTAGTAAATCCATCTCGTTCAAATCAGCTCATGTTCTTATCCTTTCAAACGGTCAAAGAATGTTTCAGTGGGAGCTAATACACTGAATATTTACTATAAGTCATACATACTTCTAAGTTTAAAAAAACTCAAGTAGTCAAATCTTTACCTCCATTACCCCCGTCCTACAGGGATCCCTTCATCCCAAGTTGTCCCTCTGATATGGAAATCCTGGATAATTTGTGCCTATATAAGCTATAAAATTTGTCTGGAATTTTTTTTTTTTTATTTTTGTCTAGAATTTTAGGGCACCATCAGTATCTATTTTCAGATCAACACAGAGATGTCATTTTAAGCAATTTGAAACACTTAGATTGATATCTTCTACATCTGATAAGATTTCACTTTCCTCTAATAAAACATGTAACTAAAATTAGGAGAAAAATATGCCCACTTTTTGCAGCATTCACTAGTTTTTCTTTTTGAATATTATGCATTCTCACTATTAGTTTTCATAAACTTTAAATTAACTAGGAAATGATATTGAAAAGGAGATATTATATAATACTGAATAAATACATTTTAAACGTTCCATTTATAGCGGAAACAAAAGATCTGGTTTAAAGTACCAAGGAACTAGGCAAAGTGCTTGACTTCTTTTTCTTCTTTCTTTTACGTACTCCCTCTAGTGTTCAAAAATATGGGTACTTGTGATTAACTGATTCAATATCTAAAATACAGATGTTAATGTACAAATAGGATTTTCTTAACCTAAAATTATTTTGTTTTACCTCAGAGAATATATAGATATTGTCAACTTACTAAACTTTTAAAGTTATTACATAGAAAACACATTCTGTCTCTCCTTACCTATGAAGATGTGATCAGGCCTGGCTTTTGCATAGCATGATTTTAATCTGTGCACTTTAGGCAGGGAGACTGTTGACTTCTATGTTTAAAGACTATTCTATTCTATTTGCACACTTTTCATCAATTTTTATAACCAAAATCTTAGGTTTAGATGTGATATCTGAATACAGGTACCTTTTTACATGCTGAGTATTTGAAAAAATTACATAAGTAAAAAGGTGTCCTTGAACATGAATAATAAAACATTTAATAACATTTGTTTTACTTTAATACACTGAAATAGCATTTAGATGCATTGATTTTTTAAGTTGCTTTAAGAAATAACCAAGCTATCTAGGAACAACAAATAAGACAAAACAAAAACAATGTATTGTTGTCATATGGTACAGTTATTAATAGTTGCTAGCATATACAAGAAAATAGTTTAGATTGTAAAATTAATTGAATTATTATTTACTTATTACTAAAAATCAGGAGCTAGTGTTTCAATTTAATTTATGTAAACTGACATAATAATGTTACAATATTTAACCTCTGTAGTTGTCGTCTTCTTTTTTTCTTTTTTTGGTTGAGAGTGGGTCTCGCTATATAGTTCAGGCTGATCCTGAACTCACTGTATAGCGCAGGCTGGCCTTGAACTCAGGACTATCCTCCTGCCTCAACCTCTGGAGTGCTAGGATCAAAGGCATATGTCACCAGGCTCAGCCAGTGTCTGCAGTTTTTAAGCCAGTTCGCTGCTTAGTGTTGCAGTTGCTCACTGTTAGATGTTCAAAAAATAGAAAGAATGTATTATTATCTGTAATTTTTTGAGATATTTCTTCATCTCTTTTCACTCCCTGAAACTACATTATGTTATAATGATTAATCCATTTTAAAATGGAATTCAACTTAATATTCACTTGGTAGTTTTTTTCAAAGAGATTTGTATTTAATACTTAAACCTTCTTCAAAGCAGGCTGCCTTATATACCCCTGGGGAAACTTACGATTTTTAATATACAAAATATGTCATGAATGTTTGTCTGTGGTTATTTCATTAGACAGTACGCACCAAAATGTTGGAGAATTTAACATCTGCTTCCTAGTTGATACCCATAATATTTAATGATTTCCATTATTCACCAATAGCCTCTCAGCTACCTGAGTTCTGCAACTTATTGAATACAAGGTCAGCCAATAACATTTCTAGCTTGTTTCTTTGTTTTCGTTTTTATTTTTTGGTGGAAGAGGATAGTTATTGAGAAACTATTCAGGAAAATTTTTCATGATGTTTTCATTTTTGTCACTCCACCAAAACGTGAAATCTTAGCTTTCATATTAACCGTTTAGTATTACCCAATGGTCTTAAGTCTTATAGTGCGCAGCTTAGCTCTGTTTTGGATCTGAAATGTTCCTAGACATATTATATTCTTTCTGGTTTCAGATAATGTGCCTTCTAGAAAAACCGATGAAAACAGTGGTGTTTAAGAAGCATTGACACTAAGGCAGAGTTGCAGAAAGAAGAGAAAAATAAAGCAAGGATCACTATTGAATGGAGAAAATGTTGACTGGCTTGCTTTGTATCCCTAGGACGCTATAATTGAAACATTGCATGAATTTGAAGATAGGTCATTATTTACTAGGTTGATGAAATTGGTGTTTTCTTTCATTGCTAGGAAAGCTAAATCAATTAAGTATTTTTAGTCAGAAATTTTAATTGTGTATGCAATTATAAGATATTCATGTTTCACTCTGTCCTAACAGGAAATACATGAGAACTGATTCAATTCATGTCTTCAGAGGTTCACTAAAGCATAGGTTTGTTTTAGGTTTCATAAACTTAGCATTAGTCTGAACCCTCTTTTAATGATGAAGTACATGCAGGTAAAACATTGGTGTAGTTTCCTTTCATCTCCATTAATTTTCAGATAAAATGCAGGCATTATCCTAACATTTTAAAGCATTCCACTACAGGTATTGTAGGAAAGGAGTTTATGTACACATATGTGTAATACATTTTTCCTGTAAGTCTTTGGAAGGGATTTTGATTTTTGAAAAGTAGAAAAGAAAGTAATAATAAATCATAATAGTATTTCTCCCAAAATTATAGAAAGCACATTATGTTTATCAGACAGGCAGAAGGTGATTCATTAATGCAGCCTAAAGTATAATTTAAAAATAAAATATTTCTGTGATTTTAAGAAAATACTTGTAATAAAAGTAATGTTTCATTTATCATGTCATAACAATAATTTGGTTAGTGGTAAAAATTTTTTCAATTATATCATGTAAGTGAAATATATTTCAATTTGTCCAGAGTTATTTTCTCTTCCAAAAATAAGTTTGAACTGGTTTATTTTTTTATTTCTTAATTTTAGTTTATTTTAAAAATAAAAGGAAGAAAACATTAACGGGTAGAAAATCTTTTACAAAATAGCAAAAGAACAGTACAGACAATACAGAGTTACAAAGTGGTAGGAAATTAACAATGCTTGTTTTATTACATATTGATAGCTTCCAGGTGGTTTCTCATGAAAACAGATATAGACATGCAATATTGATCAATCAAGGACTCATTGGCAGTTTCTTTCAGCAGAGAAATAGAAGACAGTAGAACAACTATGTTAACTATCCTGTATATACATACATACAAAATTTCTCCTTCTTTCCCTTCTCTTTTTCCACATCCTAGTTGCCCTTTACCACTGAGTATTTTCCTATCATTTCACAATGTCTATCATACCTCCTAGTTTAAATTAAATTAACTCTCTCAGGTTTGACACTAGTGAAACAAATGTGGTGCTTGCACATGCAGGTCTGATTTATTTCATATATGAGTATGGTCTCTAGTTGTAACCATTTACCTATAAAGGCCTCAAGTTTATCTTTATTTATAGCTGAGTAATATTCCATTATATAAAAGTACTGCAGTTTTCTTATCCAATCCTCGGTGGATGGACATTTGGATTGCTTCCACAATTTAGCAATTACAAATTGTGCTGCTATGAACATAGGTGCACATATATCACTGTGATATGATGTTTTTAGATCTTCTGGGAAAATACCCAGAAGGGGAATAGCAGGGTTGAATGGGACCTGTAGACTTAGTTATCTGAGGAAGCTCCAGACTGATTTCCACAGTGGCTTCACCAGTGTGCATTCCCACCAGCAGTGGAGAAGGGTTCCTATTTCTCCACATCCTCTCCAGCATTTGTTATTGGTTGATTTCTTAATGCTAGCCATTCTTACTGGGGTAAGGTGGAATCTCAGTGTTGTTTTAATTTGCATTTCTCGAATGACTAATGATGTTGAACATTTTCTCATGTATTTATTTGCCATTTGTATTTCCTTATCTGAGAAGTATGTATTCACCTCAGCTGCCCATTTGTAGATTGGGTCTTTGAATTTGGGGGGGCTGATATTTTTTCATTCTTTATATGTTCTAGAGAGAACCCCTTTGTCTGAGGGACAGTCAGCTAAAATGTTTTCCAAGTTTGTGGGTTTTCTTTTCACTCTGCTGGTGATTTCTTTAGATGTGCAGCAACTTTTCAGTAGGATGAGATCCTAGTTGTTGATTCTTTACAGTATTTCCAATGTGGTTTGTTTTTTCCTCCTGAACTTTCTGCTTACCCCTATGTCTTCAAGATTTTTACCTAATTTATCTGCCAATAGATTTAGTGTTTCTGTTTTAATATTGAGATCTGTGTTTTATTTTGACTTGAGTTTGGTGCAGGGTGATAGTCTTGGGTCTATTTTCAGTCTTTAGCAGGTGGCAAACCAATTTTTTAACCACTACTGATTAAAGAGGCTATTGTTTTTCCAGTGAGTTTATTTGGCCTCTTTCTCAAAGACTAGGTGGCTGAGTGTGTTTGTGGCTGTGGCTGTTTCTTCCAGTCTGTTCCATGGATCCTCAAGTCTGTTTTTTACCAAGTACCAGGTTGATTTTATGACAGTAGCTTTGTAGTATAATTTCAGGTCAAGGATTGTGATGCCACCTGACATATCTTTGTTGCCCAGGATTGCTTTTGCTATTCTGAGTCTCTTCTGGTTCCAGAAGAATTTAAGGCATGTTTTCTTGAGATCTGTGACGTATGCTAATGGTAGTTTAATGGGAATTGCATTGAATCTGTACAGCAATTTTGGGAGTATGGCCATTTTCACAATGTTGGTTCTTCCTATCCATGAGCAAGGAATATTTTTCCATTTACTGAAATCTTCTTCGATCTCTTTTTTCAAA